>NC_139716.1:37981672-37996672 GCF_964188405.1 Protomyctophum parallelum
CTTTGAGTGTGCAAATCTCTGCACGGGTATGGACTAGTTATTTATTATTACTATTAATATCATTAATGCAAGAACAATGGCTTCTATTTCAGGAAGAGAAAGGCTGGACTTTCTGTTAGCTTGGAATCAACCTAGTGAGGACCTATTATTATATATAATATAATATTATATATTATTATTATTATTATTATATGAAACCAGTCAGTGGCCTTGTGGTTAGAGTGTCTGCCCTGAAACTGGGAGGTCGGGTCATACCAAAGACTGTACAAATGGGACCTCCCTTCTTGGCACTCAGCATCAAAGGGTTGGATCGGGGGTTCAAATCAACTAATCAAAATGATTCCCGAGCACGGCACGGCTGCAGCTCACCGCCCCTTGGCTGCGGCTCACCGCTCCAAGAGATGGGTCAAATGCAGAGAACAAATTTCACTACGGTAACGCGTGTGACAAATCATACGACTTTGACTTTGACTTTGATGAAGATACAGTATATGGTTGAACTTGAAAATGGGTGATGTGCTCCATAAAAAGCTGCCCAAAGAGAACTTTGCTCAAAGTTACCTATAATAAATATGGTGGGAGTGATGAATTGAATACACAGGACCAGAATGGAAATTGGAAACAAGCCCGACAATTGGAAACGAGCATCATTGTATAATGATTGTATAATCGTCCTTGTTGCAAACAGTTAATACATTATTCAGTCAATCAGTCAGTCAATCAATCAATCAATCAATCAATCAATCAAAACCATTACAATCAGGAACAGCATGAAGACATACAGTATACAGGGCAGGCCCCCGGGTGGGAAATATTACAAAACAATAAACCTTTATGATCACGTCACACTGCACTGCTAAGTAAAGGTTCTCGGTGCAAAGTCTGTGTGCTCGTCAAATGCTTGGCCTGGATTAACGACTTCTCCATGCGGCGTTGAGGAGTGAGCGTTTCAGCTGGCACGGACACTCATGCCCCGAAGCCCCTGTGTGTGTGTGTGTGTGTGTGTGTGTGTGTGTGTGTGTGTGTGTGTGTGTGTGTGTGTGTGTGTGTGTGTGTGGAGGGATGTTCACGCTCTCTTGTTTCCCCCCCTAACCTCCTATACCCCTCTCCTTCTCTCTCTACATCCACCTCTACCCGGAGCGGCGGTGATGTCAGCTGTTTTCTTTTTGGCCATTATCTAGCGGTCATATTTCTTGGGATCCTGAGCCGCCCTGAACCTTTGGCGTGCGACACAACGACAGCCTGATCCTCCCCGATGCCCCCCCCCCCCCCCCTCCTCTCAAAGTGCCCCCCCCACCTCCCCAGCTCTCCACTGTTGGATAGGAGTTTAAGGAGACGTTTGGCGGGAGCCATGGGCATATTTCTTTTGAATAATGTTTATCCTGAGGCTTTGGTTGAAAAACCATAACGCGTGTCCCACGTGGGCCATATTTCATCGTTGACCCACAGTATTATTGAGTGCTCTGTATAGTCGATATGCCAGCGGGGTCTTTTCTTTTCTTTTGGACGCGCAGAGAGGGGATGTCGGGCTTTTCCTTTTCCATTATCGGTCTGCGATCTGCTCAATGGGTTTGGACAGGCTGGGATGACACGGCATCCATGCAAAGGCTTTTATTGCAAGGCCCTCCCTCCTATATTCAGCTATTAGTGTAGATATCCAGTCCTACACAATAGTGTCTGAGCAAATAGGCATTGTGTCTATTTTTGTCCTACACAAACATTCAATTCCCAGAGACAATGAATGGAGAAATGTGCGTCATAGTGTCTGAGCAAAATAGGCATAGTGTCTATTTTACGCCATGATGATGTACGATGATAAGAACGCGCATCGTCTTAACTGGGCGGGAACCCCTTTTGGTGTTCTAAGCATTATGTTATACTTTAGCTATTGAAAAATAGCAGATCTATAAGCTCATAGCTCATGAACTATGCATAGCTATGAACTTGTAGGTCTGCTATTTTTGAAAAATCGTATTGATTATTACATAGTGAACATTTGGGGAGGTCCCTGGGACAACATATTTTCAGATGGGGGGCCGGAGGAATATTACATATAACTTTTGGGGACCTTGACATGAAATATTGAGCACCACTGATACAGAAACATACGGTTTTTCAGAAAAGACCTTATGTCAGGCCTAAATGGGTAAATACCAGAGGGAAGGAGGCCGTGAACAGACCGGACAGAGCCTTAAAAAGAGATCATGTGGACGGATATGTTGGGGAGATAAAACAACAAGTGTTGTCAGGGTGACGGAGTTGACAGCCGTGTGGAATTTAAGCGACACTGTTTTGAAACGGGAGATAAAGAGAAGTCTTGTGTGGCTTTTGCGTGCGACTGTGACGTGGGCGTGTGTGCACGTCGTCTGGTGCAAATTCCAATTGCATGTTCACATGCGAGCATGAATGTGCTCTGGCATGTATATCGTTCTCATTTGCCTGTGTGTCTGAGACTGTGTCTGTCTGTCTCACTCCTCTGTATCTCTTGAGACCATATATATATATATATATAGTTCCTTCTTTGTCTCACTGTCTCTGTCTTCTTAGTATCTTACTCCCATACATTTGTTTAGGCGTGTGCGGAAGACAGAGAGAGACGTTAAATCATCATTCAATTCTTTGCTTTTTCTATTGCTATATTTCATAATAAAGTGTTGCTGTCGGGAGGAAACCTCATAACTCTTAAAATTCTTAAAATAACTCATACATTTTTGAGGTTTTTTATTATTTATTTTGTCATAAATCAGTGTTATTGAACACCCTTTACGTCTGTGTGTTGTTTTGAAAATATTGAACCAATGAAGTAGTAAAAAGTGCTTTCGACAAAACCTCTTAACTTCATTGGACCCACAAAATGTATAAAGTTACAACACCAACTTTGATGAGGCAGTATTGCTTTGTTATAAAAATATAAGGTTTTCTTAATTTCCTGAAAAAATTATATTTTTCATCTACTGAAAAATGAACATTTCGGGGGTTATGAGGTTTCCTCCCAACAGCAGAGATATGCAAACTAGTACTGTATTTACATTGGGCGCAACAACGTTTTTGAACTTGAAAGAGGGGTGGTGGTTACAGAATGCCTGACTGACAATCGTGGAACTTTCTGCCAAGGATCTTCATTTGAAGTCGAGGAGCAGTGCAAGAAACTACTGTACTGTATCTAGTTGAACCGATTAGATAGAGCTTGGCTTTTGCTGTCTACTCCCTTTGTGTTTCATCTCCAAATAGCAGGAATCCCACACTAACACAGGATATTGGAACCACTAATGGCACTGTACATTTTATTTAATAAGATTAATCCATTTTGGTCGGGAACCCCTTTTGGTGTTAGCATTATGTTATGCTTTAGCTATTGAAAAATAGCAGACCTACAAGCTTGTAGGTCTGCTATTTTTGAAAAATCAATGAACGACTGACATAGAAACATAGCTTTTTCAGAAAACTGTCCGGATGTAGAAGACATTTTTAGAATCTGATCTCAGGTCAAACTGGGTTAACATTGTTGATCTACCAAAGTGTACATTTTTGTACAGAGATAACAGAAAATTAAACAAAATTAAAGCATTGTCTCCACTTTGTGTGAGCTGATTCTAGAAGCGTACGGACAGATGATTTTAGATTCCAGAGGCATGCTGTCCCAGTCCCACCGTGACGACCCGATAGATTGTTTCCTTTCTGTGAATCCGAGGGCTGCAGGACAAAGTCCGGTGGAGGTGTTGATGTGTGAAGGCTTGGGGGGGCCTGTCAGCGGCCGCAGTACTACCACCATGTCCAAGTCAATGTAGAGCGCTTGGTTCAGAGGTGTGGCTCCACTGTTACCGTACGTGACCTACTGCGATTCAGAATCACCGTTCATCACTTAAATCTGCGTGCTTTATAGACGAATACAATGTAACTTAACTCTATATGGTACAGTATGTTAATGCGATATCACTAGAGTGTCTGCCGTGGTAGGTGGTCTCCCCTATAGACTTCTATTGAGACATTAACCCATTTTGGGGCAGGAACACCTTTTGGTGTTTTAAACATTATGTTATACTTTAGCTATTGAAAAATGGCAGATCTACAAGCTCATGAGCTTGCAGGTCTGCTATTTTTGAAAGATTTTTGTTTTTAACTCAAATCTTTGCTTCTGGGGAGGTCCCTGGAACAACATATGTTTTCAGATGGGGGTCGGTGGCCAATTACATATACCGGTAGTTTCTGGGGTCCTTGACATGAAATATTGAGAACCACTGATTATAGAAACAGAGGGTTTTCAGAAAACTGTCATGATTTAGAAGACATTTTCTAAATTTCGTCGGGTCGGGTCTAAAATGGGTTAAGACCATGGTGTCGGGTTGGACACATACTGGTTGACAGGTAGTACTGCCTGAAGCTCATACATACAGTACGCTCAACATCTCCCCAGTTCAAGTGGGGATTACCTCATAATGCCGTGCATGTACATGAGAAATATAGTCTCTTATTATGCAGAGTATTCGAATCCTGGGTATAGGCCATAAAAGTTTTGAATTGCAGCTTCAAATTGTCCCTCATCTTCTGATTTGACTCAGCTTGCCCAGCGTGTGTGTGTGTGTGTGTGCGTGTGTGTGTGTGCGTGTGTGTGTGTGTGTGTGTGTGTGTGTGTGTGTGTGTGTGTGTGTGTGTGTGTGTGTGTGTGTGTGGAACAGTGTAGTACTGTGAGGAATGGTCATCGATCGCTTTAGCAGAGCACGTTTGCCAGACGGATTCATCAGGTTGCTGAAAGGGCTGCTGCGTTCCGACACTAAACACACACGTCAAAGTCACTCTTGCACTGGGATTCTCATTTAAAACAAAGACGAGCTGATGTATGAATTGAGGCAGCACCTCATGGTCATTCAGAGAACACAGTCCTTTTCCTACTGCGTTTCATTTGAAGTCTTCTGTAGGTGGACATTATGCCATGACTAAGAGTTAGCATCTACAAAGTTGTTATTATGAGAGTGTTATTTATTACCCATGATTTAGGACGGGGAAACGCATCTGTGTCGCTTCAGTGTTTAACCATTATTTTCAACTTTAGCCGTTTGAAAAATATGTTTTTTAAAATGTGGCGCAAATCTTCTTTGAATATATATATATATATTTTTTTATTGATTGTTAATTTATTTTCGTGTCATGCACACCTTGTGCCCAGCCATCATGGGTTTATAAGACACCATTTCACAGTTGCAATTACAGCATGTTTTACATTACATAATTGATGCATTTACAGCATGTTTACATTACATAATTCATTATATTACACCTCAGATTTATACAGAGTACTCTGTCTTCTTTCTCAAGCTCGACAGATAAAATCTGCTACAGCTAAAGTCCCTTTGGCAAAACATATCTCCATTTTTACATAGTCATTCAAATCTAGGAAATCCCCACATATAGAAGACATCTTATTATTAACCAGAATTTCCCTTCCCAGCAAAAGTTTTTTTTTAACTCAAATCTTTGCTTCTGGAAGACATTTTGTAGAATGTGGTCTCAATGGGTTAAATATCAGCAATATATTTGTGTCTTACTGAAGAAGAACAATATGCTATAGGTGTTATTCTGGATCAATCCATAATCGATGAGGGCAAATAGGAGTCGAGTTAATGCTTTATGTTCATGATATGGAGAAGATAGAGAAGTACAATAACACTCATGTCAGTGGTATGGTAATTATATATAGTTATATAGTTATATATATTAGGTCTAGTAGACATCTAGGCGCTTTATACAAGCTATTAAATATCACAATGCATCATCAAGTATCATAAGTGATGGTAAGCAAACCATATCATTTCTTCCACGGTGTCATTGTTCCACCAGTGAAATGATGAACTTCGTGTTCATAATTTCCATATATTTCAGGTCAGGTACAGGTCACGACAAGGAGCTGAACTGCATATATTCTCCTTAACTCTCTTTTAGTTATTGCGTCATTATTTTTAACCAAGTTGAAAAGTGTCTGCTTTCGGAAGAAGCTCCGAGGGTTAATGCCTCCATTGACCACCTCTATCATATTACTATCACTCTCCTCGATTGTCCCGCAGCCAAAGACAACACGCACTACATTCTCGGCAATGGGAAACATATGTTACAGATGTGACTCAATTTCGGGGGGTTAAAAACTGTAACCTTAGCCGTGGGTAGTGTACAGGAGATCGGATACGTCTCTTCACGAGTAGAAAAACTTCAACAAACTCAAGAGTGTAAATACTCAACACTCGCACATCATGAATAATAAGCTGCTGAAACAAACCAGGTGGGTTTTGGCGTCGGTTGTTCCTCGGTGTCTTTTCTCTTTGCGAAGATGTTGGCTCTGTTTTGTGTCTATACTGTATGTTCAGAGTGTGTGTGTGTGTGTGTGTGTGTGTGTGTGTGTGTGTGTGTGTGTGGGGGGGGGGTTGTTGCTTTAAGCATCATTGTTCTTAACAAGTCTTGTCATCTTAGCAATAAACAGATACGATTTTGACTCGGTTGTCCTCAGAGTAGTAGTATTCACTTAAAACGGATATTCATGAAAGTCCACAGTCACGACGTCAAGCTTGTCCATCCTGAGCACAGTTGATAAATGTCTAAATGGAGTAAATATATATATATTTTTTTTTGGAGTTTAAGAAAATTAACAATGTAATAATTGAATACACAGGAGGACCACAATGGAAACAAGCCCCTAGTGTTATCCTTTTACCAATCATTGTAAACCGTACCACTGTACAACTCAATCAATCAATCAAGCAGTCAGAGGCAAGGAAGCAACCAAGGTGCTCAGGAGGTGTGCAGGTATATAAAAAATGTAAAAATAGTAAAAAGGTGCTCCTGGGATCAATCGGGATAACACATCGATATAGAACAAAGCGGAGATCCGGGCACACTTAATGTTAAAAGGAGGAAAACTTTATTGAACCGACATGTTTCGACCTATACGGTCAGCCCTGATGAAGACCGTATAGGTCGAGACATGTCGGTTCAATAAAGTTTTCCTCCTTTTAACATTAGGTGTGCCCGGATCTCCGCTTTGTTCTATATCGATCAAGCAGTCAATCAATGGTCTTTTTTCTATAAACAGCTTTTGTCCCCACACACGTCTCAAGATTTTGCCATTGACAATGAAAGGGGAATTCAGGTCAAATGTCCACAAAATCCTGTCCCCACATCATGTCTCAATATTTGCCATTGACAATCGCTAAATAGGACGTAGATTAATCATCAAAACATTAAACGCCATTCATTGACATTGAAGGGAAGATTTACGTAAACGAGCAAATCAGCTAACCAATCACAGGCAACAGGCATTCTGATTGGCCAGTATGAGAATGATGCATGATGATGATGTATGATGATAATAGCTGATAATTCCGCTAAATATGACGTAGATTAAACATCAAAACATTATACGCCATTGACATTGAAAGGAAAACTTACGTCATATCACAATCACATGTTGGTGGGAGTGCTTGACCAATAAGAGACCACCTTATGTACCTTGTGTAGGTAGCAAAGTCAAATGTCCAATAAACATAAATTAATGTACGATGACACCCAATATTTCACACGGGTGTGATTTCTGTGGACACAAATCCCATTCCAGAACGAAGCACTGTCTAGACACTACTACTATAACATTAAATGTGATAATTGATGACTTACATTGTGTTATCTCATAGAATACATTAAAATAATTTTATATTAATGTTAAGAATTGTCTTCAAGTCTTGGCAATGGGTGAAGGTCACTGACCCCCAGCCACCCACACACCTGTCATACTGTAGGTCGTTAACAGTTAACACATTGCATTTCAAGTATGAAACGGGAAAGACACAGCACTTTCTTTCTTTTTTTATCAAATGTTTTTTATTTTAAGACAAAAATCACAATAAGACACGTTAACATCATGAATGACTTAAAGAAAACAAAACACATATAAAACACATAACAGCAAAAGCAAGGAACACAAAAACAAAAACAAACAATCCCACCCACCCCTCCCCCCCGAGACCAAAGATGCCACAAAATGTCATTACTCCTACTACTGTGCAATGGAAACAAAAAATAAATAAATAATGATAATAATAATAATGATTAAACCATGCCCTTAACCAAATCTGCAATACCAGACCAAATCTCAATGTTTTCCTCTTTTGCACCATGCAATCTTGCTGTAGACATTTCTAGATAAATTATATCTAAAAAGGTCAAAGCCCATTGGCGAAATTACAATGTATGAGGCGGTTTCCAGTGCGAAGCAACCATCTTCTTTGCGGCCGTTACGCCAGCAAAGAAGACACGAATACGGGTGTTATTTAATGGCAACTGGGATACATCATTTAATAAGAATAGAGATGGGGAGGGTGTGATGTTAACTTGTAGAATAGTCGAAAGGTTAGACACAGCACTTTCTATACGTTTCTCTGCTTTTCCTTTTTTTTCTTTTCTTTATAGGCCTACAGTAGCAGCCTGTTACAATACTGTCCTATTGAAGTAGGCCTACAGTAGCAGCCTGTTACAATACTGTCCTATTGAAGTAGGCCTACAGTAGCAGCCTGTTACAATACTGTCCTATTGAAGTAGGCCTACAGTAGCAGCCTGTTACAATACTGTCCTATTGAAGTAGGCCTACAGTAGCAGCCTGTTACAATACTGTCCTATTGAAGTAGGCCTACAGTAGCAGCCTGTTACAATACTGTCCTATTGAAGTAGGCCTACAGTAGCAGCCTGTTACAATACTGTCCTATTCAAGTACCCGACTGAAGATTGTCTCATATTTATGCTACAATATGGATATTTTGTCGGGATCACACTAAGATGGCTGATATCATATACAGTGTGTGTGTGTGTGTGTGTGTGTGTGTGTGTGTGTGTGTGTGTGTGTGTGTGTAGTCACCTTTAAACCAGCAGTCCCTACGAGGAGTGACATGAGAACACATTCTACTTTCTTTTTAATCTACTGATACTAACGATATTTGACACTTTCATAAATAAACATGTTTTGTATACATATATTTTCTTCCACCATATATACAGTACATTCCAGTGTGTCTGTACCCAAATGGACTATGTTTGGCGCTCTAGCAGATCTGATCTGTTCCGATCTCTGTTGAAACCTAACAGAAGACATCCCGTATGCCCGAAGGATCTGGGGCCGTTCACATTGGACAAGCATCCTCTCCCTCCCCCCCCAAGAAAAAAGAAAACCTCATCCTGTCTGGCCGGGCTAATCTGTTTTGGTTTCCCAATTTACTTCATCCAAAATTAGCCCCGAAGTTAGAAACACTGGAAATGTGACTGAGTTTGTTTGGGGAGACTCATGGTGCCCATTTTTGGGGGTCGCCTTTGCGACGCCTTGGAGGGTTACGAGGAGGACAGAGCCGACGTTCCCAAAGGCAGTGGCTTCTATCCAGTGACATAATGCATGGAGCCAGAGGAGCATAATGGGACCAGGGGGCTGCTCGTCTGAGAGACCCTTCCTCACGCACGGTCTGGTAAAACCAGAACCTAATTGGATCAGCTCGGGTCAAAGAGCCGAGCAAGAGAGAACCCATTATACGGTAGGCAACCTAGGGATAGGGGGACCAAAACATGTTCTTTTATTCCCCTAGGCTGATATAAATATACTGTATATATACTGTACGAAAACAGTGGGGGCACTTTATTTATGAAATGGACTGAACAGTCTAGTAAAGCACAGTAGAATGGGGTTATTGTTCAGGGTCGCATCAATCAGGTAATATGAGACCCAACATCTCAAACCGTAAAGTTTAAAACAGCGTGCACTCAACAATCCCCCCCCCCCCCCCATACAAGCTTGTCTTGCACTACTCCATTTGTGACACTGAGGGCGATACCAGAGATGTCCCTTAAGTGAGTCCCCGTGAGACAATAAGAGAACCGATGCTTTTAGAGATGTGTGGGGAGTGCTCGGTGGCAGTTTTTTGATTGATTGATTGAATACTTTATTAGTCAGAATAGAAACAGCACTATAGTACAGTCAGATAATTGGGCTAAAAGGGTAACACAAAAAAAGTCCTGGGGACTTGTTTCCATTGTGGTCCTATAAGTGGAGAAGCAGCCTGGCTATACAGACAGCGCACCACGGGTTCCAGCACCGTTGTCCTGGCGGTCTTTGCTGCACGTCTTTCCCCATCTCTCTCTCCCCCTGCTGCTTCCTCTGCATCTCTGCTATAAAACCTATAAATAAAAGGCAGAAAAAGCCTAAAAATATATATACAGTACCAACAAATACAATATATATATATATATATAAGTTCATAGTTTGTTAGAGATATCCCGACACAATTCTTTCTTCCTGATCCGATTCCGATACCTCGCAACAATGCGCAACTAAAACAAACAAATGGCATTAATAATAATTGTTAAGGTGCAGCCACAAGTTAGTAAAACAATAATACAAACGGTACATTAAGAGTATAAAACAGCAGCGCAACATCGAGTGAAGCGATCAACAATACAAAATAATGGATTACTGTAAATTAAATATCCATCATTCACGTAATAATTGACGTGGTATCGGAATGGCATAGACTGGCATACTCGATACCAACATTTAGGCAGTATACGGACAGCCAATACCGATACTGCTTCAGTATCGGAACATCTCTAGTTTGAAACTACTGCTTATTTTACTTGAGAAATTACTATGGCAATCCTGCCGGTTTGATATACTGTAGGGCAGTGGTTCCCTAAGTGGGTTTCCTGGGACCCCCAGGGGTCCTTAACGGAGTTCCAGGGGGTCCCCAGCCAAATGAGAGTTTGGAACCTAATGGACCCTTATGGGTCTGTAACTCTGAGAGTGTACAAATGGAGCCGTAGGGTCCATTTGGTTCCATTTGTAGACTCTCAGAGTTAAATTAACATATATTAGAGAGATAGAAATGTCATTAAGTGGGGGTCCATAGACTAATCCATGTCAAGCTTGACAAAAGCTTGACAAATTGGTCATTGTGCACACTGTGCATGCACCTTGATGCACTTACTTTCTTGCGTTCATCCGTGGAGGACAGCGTTAATGATAACCAGGTATAATCGCAACATGGTCTCCATTTTGAAGCACATTGGTTCGCTCAAGCTTGGAGGTGGGTGGGAGTCCATAAATCAGCCGTGGCGCTCATTGTCCACTGCCTCCATCCTAACACCAGTCCCAGGCTCTCAGCCTCCCCCACCCCCCCCCCCCCCCCCCCCCAAACTCAACATGGTGGAGGAGTTTATCCCCCAGCCAAAGCGACTGTACAGTACACGGCTTAATTTATGCACGTCCCCTTGCTATGAAGACCACAGGGGGGGAAGTCATACCCTATTAAAATGCCATAGTGGCCATGGTGGTTGAGGATATGTCGTGGGTTCAGCAACAGTGTTGTTTCAGTGGGACCCTGGTGGACTTTGCCTGTGCATTCACCAGAAAGCTGCTAAAACACATGAGCCGCGCTGCACTGCACACGTGCTATCATGGGAAAAGCTCTGCACTCAGAACTTATGAAGCGAGGTTCAGGAAGCTGTAAATGTCACTGGTGATTCTTAACCCATTGTGGGCGGGAACCCCTTTTGGTGTTTTAAAGCATTATGTTATACCTTAGCTATTGAAAAATAGCAGATCTACAAGCTCATAGCGCGCCACCGAGTGGTGTGCTACGAGCTTTTAGGTCTGTTATTTTTTCTTTTGCCAAAAATGTGGCGCAAATCTTTGAATATATATTCTTTCAGAACGTTTTTAACTAAAATCTTTGCTTCTGGGGGGGTCCCTGGAACAACATATTTTCCGATGGGGGTCGTCGGCCAAATACAAATAATTCTGGGGGTCCTTGACATGAAAAAGGTTGAGCTGACATAGACATAGAAACGGGTCTAAATGGGTTAATTACGTGCTACCCTTAGGCCTCCATGTGGTGCTTTAGAGCCTTGGTCAAGTGGGATCAGAATTTATTTCTTTTTTTTTATATATATATAATTATATTATCATATATTACAAAATACAAATGTGTCACGTATACTATTAATAATAATAGCGATGAATGCAATTCAATTTCTATGAAAGCGTATCATGTGATTATCAGCTCTACATTGTCTCTACTGTCTTCTTGCTGGGATGTTCCTGATCAAATCACCCAAAGCATAATATTTTAAAATCCAGAATGAATAATATGTGCAGACAGTTTTAGGCTCTTATAATTTGTTGTCATGTTTATAACATTTTGGGTGATCTAACCTTGCCGTTGGAACCTGCGTGTCTGCGATAGCTTCCGGTGCATCCCATGGGCTGTAGGGACAGGAGCTTTGTCATTTTAAATGACCCCATCCCATGGGCTGTAGGGACAGGAGCTTTGTCATTTTAAATGACCCCATCCCATGAGCTGTAGGGACAGGAGCTTTGTCATTTTAAATGACCCCATCCCATGGGCTGTAGGGACAGGAGCTTTGTCATTTTAAATGACCCCATCCCATGAGCTGTAGGGACAGGAGCTTTGTCATTTTAAATGACCCCATCCCATGATCTGTAGGGACAGGAGCTTTGTCATCCCATGAGCTGTAGGGACAGGAGCTTTGTCATTTTAAATGACCCCAAAAACGACAAGGTCCTTCATGGTCTGCTGTCGACGTGCACAAGAAGTTGATATTCATTATTTCCCTTTTTGAATGGTCAACATTGCATGGCTATCAAATACACCACTGTCCTGTAATACAATGAGTCCGGGGACCCCCAGGGGTCCTTGAGAGAGTTCCAGGGGGTCCCCAGCTAAATGATAGTTTGGAACCAAATGGACCCTTATGGTTCTGAAACTCAGAGAGTGTACCAACGCTTGATTATAAATTGTAGAGATAGAAATGCCATTATATGGAGGTCCGTAGACTAACGCATGTCAAACTGGGGGTCCTTGAAATAAAAATGGTTGAGAATCACTGCTAGAGCCGTAAAAATCTTCTCTTATTATGGGGGTCCCTGGCATATCTTTTCAAATGGGGGTCCGTGGGCTAATTGGTGTCAATTTGGGGGTCCTTGACATGAAAAGGTTTGAGAACCACTGCTGTAATGATCCCTTATCCAGTGGGTAAATCAAAGCATGCAGGCTCACAAGGCCTTACTGTAGCCTACTTTGACTCAAAGAGTCAGAATGCTGGGAAACAGAATATCTTGTTTACAGTTGCACGACAACCGCTCCAGCAGGGGCCAATATTCTAGCAGAACAAATGTCTTCCTCCGGAGAAAAAAAGAAAGTGGGGAATTAAGCTGTGCATTCTGTCATATATGCCAGCGGATATGAGCCCATTACGGGCCAATTTGGCATTTGTCTTTCCCCTGAGTGTGTTATTTAGCCTCAGATGGCCTCATATATGCAACCCTCTTCAACTCTTATCCAGTATCCTCCATTTGTTTATGGCTCAATAAATCTATCGCGTTCACATAACCAGCGACTCCGTCTGAAACCAAACACTAGCGTGATTCCCTGGCTTAGCAACTTGAACGGACCACCTCTCCATCTCAAGTAGGGGAGTTAGCAAATTGGATGGAAGATCAACATCACAATATTGATAAGGTGGTGGGTGGATGTTTGAGAAAGAAGAGTACTTAAGTCATTAAGATAAGAGAGTACTTAAGTCATTAAGATAAGAGAGATCGAGTATCTGAACTACTGGAGCAACCCGTGACGGTGTACTGTAAGTGGTACAGTATAAGCCAATATCTAAATGTATAACTCTGATATCCCCTCCATTTTGGCATCATCAAAGACAATAAAGGGAATTTATGAGGAGTATTTACTGCGTGCTGCCGTCTTTTCTAAAAAATGCAATCCATTAACAAAAACTATTGTAAACTTGCTTTGTTTTGTCATATTCTTACATGGGTTGCTGCATGGTCTGCCCTTCACCTCTCCATGCCATCTGTGTCAAATTGGATATACTTTGATTGTCTGGGAATTACATTTTTATTTCTTCTTTTTATTATTTTAATCCTCTGGTCTTAGTGGGGGCGAGTGGGGGAGTTGTGGTTGATTTTCAGCTGCAGGCCGTAAAGTTCCTATCCTGGTAAAACATTTTATAAAGAGGCCCGGAAAGCTTTTTAAACAATGGCTTTGGTGTAAATCACGCCTGGAGCTCATGCGCCGTTTATGGGGGTGGTGGGAGGATTCCATTTATCCAGCCTGAACAATTTAAGTCTCCTTCTGGGAGCCTATAGAGCTGGGGCTCTTGAACATAACTTAACCCATTTCGGGCGGGAACCCCTTTTTGGTGTTCTTAAGCATTCTGTTCTACTTTAAGCCATTGAAAAATAGCAGATCTACAAGCTCGTAGCTTGTAGGCCTGCTATTTTTGAAAAAAATCGTGAAAACGTGGCACAAGTCTTTGAAAATATATTCTTTCAGAGCGAACTCGGTTACTCAAATCGTTGCTTTCGGGGGCGTCCCTGCCTGGAACAACATATTTTCAGATGGGTGTCCGTGACAAATTGCATATCATTTTTTGGGGTCCTTGACATGAAATGTTGAGCACCACTGATATAGAAACATATAGGTATTTCAGAAAACTGTCAGGATTTAGAAGACATTCTTTTTTAATTTCGACGTCAGGCCTAAATAACTTAATGTCTGTCCAGTAGGCCCATGGTAACATTAGGCCCATTTCTCTCTCTAAGACACCTCTGAGACCTCAGGGCCTCTTCACTCAGGTCGTCACCCCGTGATATGGCAATCTTTTAATTTGACCTTTTAGTCCGCCACAAAGGAATAGGAGGAGGACCGGTTGCTTTGCGCTGCGGCTTGGAAGACCTGTTGGTGACCCTTGACAAACCGTTTAAAGCTTAATCTCACCTTACATTTATGTGTTGTGTTTCTTTTCCCTCCAAAATGTCATTGTATTCCACTGATAGCAGCTGAAGATATGTGGAGCCCCTATGGCATGTCATTGTCTCCACCAGGCCGAAGGCATGGGGAGAGAGTATGTTTTGCAATCCGTCCGTCTGTCCGTGTGTCCGTCCGTCTG
>NC_139716.1:38001672-38023408 GCF_964188405.1 Protomyctophum parallelum
CATGGTTCTGTGTATATATCTGTATTCATTGGAGCAATGGACATGACTGTTTTCCAAGTCTGTTGCGGTGTGATGGTAGGAGAGTGAGTTTGACATTTGAAAGAAAGAAGAACTCCTAGTGCTTGCTGGCAGTGGAGGCTGTTAGCTCGTCCAGACCCAGAATAGCAGGGAAGTTAAGAATCCTAGTTAAAAAAAAAGATCCATAAAATAAAGAAATGAGAGTAATGCAAAGCCCCGGCTACATTGGAAATGCATTAGAAAGCAATCACAATGTGTTATAAGAGGTGTTTTGAACCTGCACAAAGGCTAATGATGTCTTTTATCAACGCTCATAATGCATATTATCCAGTAGAAGGGAGTTCCAACTGCGCCTCTAGCCTATGGCAGGCCAGTCTGGTGCATCTCAGAGGCAGGACGGGTTACAGGAGGAAAGGACACACTGGAGCAACTCAGACAGTTTAAGCCCTTATTTTATTATCAGGGTGCAAGTAAAAAAAGCGACAACGTTTCGATGTTTCAGTTACATCTTCAGGTCAGGTCATCATGACCTGACGAAGATGTAACTGAAACATCGAAACGTTGTCGCGTTATAAGGGCTTAAACTGTCTGTCTTGCTCCAGTGCCTCCTTTCCTCGCATATTATACTGTAGTCTGACTAAGTAAAGTAGTTCAGAATGGCTTATTGTCAGTATAGGTTGAGAACGAGGACCCCCTCTAAAATGAGATGCGACATCTCAAGGGGCTTATCCTTTCAATAAAGGTATAATGTAATCTGACGAGGGTTTCTATACATCTGTTCTGTTCCCAGTACTTACTGCACGACTTAGCCAAGCCGTGCTACTCGTATATTGCTTGCTGAGTTGCCGGTGTCCGGGTTCATACACAGAACCTCGTGGTCCGAAGGCGACTGCAGCTCTAGTACCGACCGAGCTCTGAAAGGCTGACTGTACAACGTTGTATTATAATTGTTCTACCCATTTGCATGAGGTTTTATGAACATCTCATGGTGCTCTGTGTGTAACCTTAATGGATGGAGTGCGTGGTTATAGCATAAACCTAAACCTCTTTATGGGAGCTCGTTGTCTGGTTTAAGTAAAGCAATAGTGTTTATAGGTGGGCATAAAGGGCCGTCCACACCAAGCACTATAACTATGTGTATCATTAACCACTGTCAGACTCACTGGCTTTTGCAGTCCAGCCCTATAAGCTTTGGAACGCCATACCTGAGACCTATACAAGACAAGTGCTTTGTAACTATGTTTGGAAAAGCGCTATACAAATTAATTCAATAGCACTGTCACCGTTGTAGTTGTGGTGTGGGCTCTGCTATCCACTTAAAGTTAGAATGTTACAGTGCTTGGTGTGGACAGCCCCATTACACATTTAATCTAACATATTTTTATATAAACCTTATTATATTACAGTTAATAAATGAACCAGAGGGGAAATAAACCAGACAGGGAAAAAAGAAGGAAACGGAAAAATGTTCGTCGACTACCTTTTTTCACTGACAATCTACATGGAAACTAAATGAAAACTAAGCTATGATGACTAAGACTAAATATGTTGACAATTTCGTCAACAGATAAAACAAAACTAGTACTTGCGTGCTCTGCTTGCACAAGTAACTAGAGTAAATTGTTAGGAATGGACTAGTGGACAAGAGATCCAGTATAAGTAAAATAAGTCATTTTACGCTTGGTTGCATGCTGAAAATAGAAGATCTGCTATTTTCAGCAAGTGTAAAATTTGCCATCATGACGGCATCAAGGCCCGACAAAACACATTTTACTCGACTAAATCACCTGTAGATTTAGTCGACTAAAATCTTATGACATTAAGTCAACTAAAACTAGACTAACACTAAAACATAAAATGTGACAAACTACTTGAAAACTACTCAAGAGACTATGACTAAAACTAAAATAGAAATTTGCTGCCAAACAAAATGGAAGAAAGGTATAGAGGGAGAGAGAGAGAGAAACGGAACAAGTTCTAAATGTAGAGAGAGAAACAAAACCAGACATATAAAGTTAGAGAGAGAGAAACATGACCTTTTGTCCCTGTGTTGGTTGGTTGAGAGTACCTCTTCACATTGACTTGTGCCGAGCAGCAGAACATGATGAAGGGAAATGAGGAATGTCCCAAATGTTACGGTTGAACTCAAAAAGGTTTATGCCCGTTTTTATTCCACTTCCCGGTTTGAATGAAAACATAAAATAAATGTACTTTAACATAACTCAAAGTGGGAGGCAGTAACAACAAAACCAGACGGTATACATAAAAGCCGTGAGCCTCCAATGAACTACACCTGGCCCTCTCTTGGCTATCGGGCTCTCATCATGCTCTCCTCTCCTCCCTGTCTGTAGAGGGCGACAAAGCACACCGACTGCGGAATCGCTTCGACAACTTTATATGATATATTATAATCATTTTTCATGAACGATTATGTGGTCTCATATAGTTTTGTAAACGTCTCGATGCTCTGTGTAACCACCATAATGGATGGAGAGTGCGTCATTATAGCAAAACATAACCTTTTATGGCAGTTCATTGTCTGGTTTAAGTAAAGCAATAGTGTTTATAGGCATGAAGGGTTGTCCACACAAAGCACTATCTATACACGTATATCATTAACCACTGTCATCGTTATAGTTGTGGTGTCGACTGTGCTATCCACTTGAGTTAGAACAGTTATCTTTACAGTTAGCGTGATAGTGTTTGGCGTGAACAGCCCATTACTCATTTTATCTAACCATTTTCTTTTTTTTTTTACATAAACCATATAACATTTTAGGTGCTATTAAAAAATAGGAGCAAATTAAGTAAATAAGGCAAGTGAGTACATTTATGAGAGGAGAGAAATGGAACAGGACAGAGAGATGGAGACGGAAGGAATCCGAGGAGGCTGAGAGAGAGAATATTATTAGAATAATGTCAAATCTGGGAATACATTTCTTATCAAGAATGTTCTTCACCAATGTGTTTGTGTTTGTAAAGGTGTCTACTAACATATCCCACATTGGTTTCTATTCAACCACCCTAGGGGAAATTTTGACAGCTGCTGAATGTTGGGGTACCATCAACAACCAACATAATGGCAAAATGTTCTACATTTCATTATGCTTTAAGTAGCATGTGACATGTCAAACTAGGAGGTTTTCATGATTCTGAATTCATTCCAAGCATTAGTTTTGCATGAAAAACACTCCTTGGGCTAAAAACGGCCATAGCAGTCAACACAAATGTGATGAGGTCAGCACATTTTGGGCACATTTGGGCAAGTGGCTAAGGCCAAAATAGGGGGTCTATGGCCAAACTAGGGGTCAAACTATGGGATTTTCGTGATTCTGAACCCATTCCGAGCATTAGTTTTGCCCGGAAAACACTCCTTGGGCTAAAAACAGCCATAGCCACTTGCCCAAATGTGCTGAGTCTCTGGAGTGTATGTGCGCGCGCACCCCCGTGCGCGCACACACACACACACACACACACACACACACACACACACACACACACACACACACACACACACACACACACACACACACACACAGTTGTGAAGTTGCAGCTGCGGCCAGCTCCTTGTTTGAACTAGCTGAGGCCCATGTATTGATTTGCTGTTGCGCTGGACCTGACTGCTTGACGGGTTTGGATCCCTCCGATTACTCCACTCCCCCTCACACAGGGACCTCTAGCGCGCACACACACGCACACACGCACACACACACACACACACACATGCACACACACACACGCACACACACAAACGCACACCCCGTTCCTCTTCCCCTCCCCTTAACTTATTCCTAAGGAAGAGAGGGAGAGAAAGTCAGAGAGGAGAAAGCAGGCAGGCAGACAGGACGCTCTGGACCCAGAGAGTGGAGCATCACACCCCAGGCTCAGACGCACCCCCCCCCCCCCCACACACACACACACACGCACACGCCACAAACACACACTTCCTGGATATACGCATACACTCACTGGAGGGATCCGATAACACTTGTCATTTTGTCAAACGTCATGGTGGATCAACACTTTCCCTGCACTTGCAGGCTACTGGTGATAACTCTTCTTCTCGTGGTAATGTATAGCATGATAATTATCCTACTTCAATATCAATTTGCTCTCTATGTTTTGATATACTGAAACAAACGTGTTGTAACATGTTTGTCCATTTGTTGAGAGATTTTTGTGATAAAAAAAAAGCAAAAAAAAAAAAAAAGCAAGGTGCTCAAGAAATTATTACCAGGACATGACCTAATAATAAGAATTTAGTTTTTGTTCCTGTTGGGCAGATGTGCTCGCATTCGTTTTATGATTGTTACTCTATCCGACTCCACGCAGTCGGAATGCACTGGATCCTCTCAGCGGTAGGTTAACGAGGCTGTAAAAAGAAAAGGGAAAAAAATCATCTTATTTACTCTTGAGCGCTGCATGCGCTCAAGAGTCCTCAAGCTCACCCACCCCCGTTTGTTTTTGTTTTTATTTTTGTGTTTTTTCCACAAGTCATATAAAAATAGGATGCTGGACCGGCGAGCTGTTTTCTCTGAGGTCTAGGTCTCCTTATATTATATGTCATCACAGCGGTTGCCTCGCGGCACAGAGGTGAGCGCGGAGTGCAGCCCGAGGGCTCCGAGGAGGAGGAGGAGGGGGGCGGCGGTGGTGGTGGCGGGGACAAGGGATTCAGCAGATGTGCGAAGATCATATGTCTTGCCAACTGAAAAGGCCATCGTGTGTATATTGACATAGTCTGCAAAAGGAGGCACCGGCGTTGGGTTTCTTTCCCCCATGTCGCAGAGTTTTCCGTCTTCAAGGAAAATGTCCATAGTTTCAGTTGCTGACAGGTGACTTAAATAGAGCCTGGCCTGTCAAAATAACATATAATGTGGATCTCAGTGGTCTGATGTATCATTTTGCTGGCTTCCTCTTCTTCACCTGATATGAAAACGGGGCCCCGGCGGTGACAGCAAGGTGGCCTATATCTGGGGAGACTGCGATAAAGGTTTTTCATACGAGGGAGTAGTGACTGTAGTGACTTAGGCCTTGTCCACACGTATCCGGGTAAACGGATAAACGTAGGTTTTTATATGCGTTTTGGGGGGGTCGCCCACACGCAAACGCGTTTTTGGTCCATATAAACGCATCTTTTGGAAAACTCCTGCCACAGTGTATTTCTTTAAAACTCCGCCTGTGTGTTCCCTGTGTGGACAATGTAAACGGAGTTTTGCATGGGTCTTGCCATTGGTCATATGGACAGAGAGATTTAAAAAAACGTGTCGTATGGACAGAGAGATTTAAAAAAACGAAAATGAAAACGAAAACGAAAACGCTACGTTTATGTAGGTGTGGATGAAGCCTTAAACATCCATGGTATACTGTAGGATGCCAGCCAGGTTTCTTGTTTTAATCTCTAATTTTGGCAAATACCGTAGATGGGATTTCAAACGCATTTCCTTATTGAAACTAAACGAGAGCTAAAACGTTGTGGGTGACAATTGTGTCACCTGGAATGTATACAGTAGATGAGCCTCCAAGGTGTCATTGATTGTATAGGGGTGGATCCCAATCAGAAAACCAGAGCAACCTCCTCACTCGCACGGCAGGCAGCCAGTTTAAACAGAAACCTTGGAGAGATCAGAGAGAGAGAGAGAGAGAGAGGTGGAGGTAGAGCTGGAGCGTGCATGGGGGGGGGGGGGGGGGGGGTCATCCGAGCCTCTTGATTACTGTATCCACATCCCAGAGGGACAACCGGGGCCGATTAACGGAGGCCTCGTTCTCTTGGGTTTTTTTCTTCGCCGAGTACAATAGCGGCACGGTCAGCCAAAGCAACCTATTACTCCTCATATCCATCCCCTCTCCGTCCTTCATCTATATCCCTCCTCCCCTCTGCAGGCTCTCTCTCTCTCTCTCTCTCTCTCCCTCATCATGTCCCCGTTTGATATGGCTCGGGGCCGTCTTGGCGTAATGCAGCGGTGCAGCTCCCGCCCTGCGGTAATTGAGTGCAAAATTTCAACTGATTGCTTTTCAAAGGAAGAAGCGAGGCCCGGCCGGCAGCAGCAGCAACAGGACCGCTTGCCCAGAACGCCGCCGCCTGCCTGCGTTTATTTATGGTGGATCCAAAAGGCATGGAGAGACGGAGGAAGCCCGGGCCTGCATGGGCAGGAATGTTACAGCACCGTCCGCCTGACATTGTTTGCTGTGTTTAGGCCTCTCCTCCCCCGCCGTACTTCAGGCGTCATTAGCGCCCTGACAGTTGTATATATGTACGAATGCCCATTTCTTAATAATCTGACCGCCCCACATCCCCCCCCCCGTCATCACAGACATGTATACACATGCACTTGCACTCACACTTAATAGTGGGGGTGGGGGGTGGGGGGGTGTTTTAGCTACCAGGGGGCCCCAAAGAAAGTAGTCACGTCGGCGGCATTATCATCGTGTACTTTCCTTCCTCTCTCTCTCTCCGAAAGCCATTTGTCATCCTAACAAAACTAGATGCCGTGACACAGTGGAGGGGGACAAGTAGGTCAGAGTACAGCCATGCTTTCCTACAGTATATAGGGCCTATGGGCAATGATGTTTTTGTGTTGCGCGACTCAAAGACTGGTGCGTCGGTGTAAACCAGAGGTCCTCAAGGACCCCCACGTATTAGCCTGCGGGACCCCCTTTTGAAAACATATGGGGACTCCCAGATTTACATGCATTTGGCTACAGAGTACGGACCCCCATTTAATGGTATTTCTATCTCTGGAACACCAATTTATAAAAAAAACAATGTTAATTTAAATCTGAGAGTGTACAAATGTACATTTGTAAGGTAATGTACACTCTCAGAGTTACAGACCCCATGTGGGTCCATTCGGTTCCTAACCCATTTAGCTGGGGACCCCCTGGAAACCCCTTCAAGGACCCCTGGGGGTCCCCGGTACCCCACTTTGAGAACCACCGGTGGTGTGAACCATTCACCGGCCCCTTGGATACGATCAGGGGAGCCATTGGAGCAGGTGTTATTACATACATCCCTGTTTGGGCCCCTACTCTGAGGCCCCACGACTCTGCCTGTTTCAGGCCAAGTGGTGCATGGCGCTGTGGTTTACATTTCTCCCCACATGTGAAGGCCGTGAGAGGCCTTTTTAAGCCATTGGCAACAGCTCTGGGTGTGTGAGTGTGATTTCAGTACAGGCTGTCGACCTTGGTTGGTTTGGGTGGGGGTGTTTGTGGACAAAGTGCTGCCCATGACTTAACCCATTTTGGGCGGGAACCCCTTTTTGGTGATTTAAAGCATTCTGTTCTACTTTAGCTATTGAAAAATAGCAGGTCTGCTATTTTTGAAAAATCGTGAAAATGTGGCGCAAATCTTATGTCTAATATTATGTTCTTTCAGAGCAAACGTTTTCAACTCAAATCTTCTCATCTTCTGGGGGGGTCCCTGGATCCCTTCTGGGGGGGTCCCTGGAACAACATATTTTGAGAAGCGGGTCGGCGGCCAAATACATATAATTCTGGGGCTCCTCGGCATGAAATAATAATTTCATTAATTAATTAATTTGAGAACCACTGACACAAACATGATTGAGAAGACATTTTGTAGAATCGGTCTCGGTCGAAATGGGTTAAAAGGTTCTATGGGGAGAGGCTTCATAAAGGGAACAATAGCCATGGTCCAGTCATTTTTGCGCTCCTAAAGTGTCCCTGGGTGATGCCGTGACACCCCTGATGACTGCCTGTGTGCTTGACTTGATCGTGCAGTCAGATACTTTTTTTGTAACCGCCCAGTCACTCGTATGACAGCGAATGACTGATTGTTTCACTGAATGTGTAAGAGCACCTGGTCTATTGAAGACATCTGTAGGAGGTGGTAGATGATCTATCACAGCATTAGTTCCAGGCCTATGAATTCTAATACCTTTTTTTTTTCTTTTTTTTACTTGCACACTTTCATGAATTGCTCTTGTTCTGTTCAACATGGTCTAGAATCTATTTCCTTTTGCTGTCCGTCAGTTACTAATATTATAAAACGCCCATTTGTGTCAAACCAAACCTTGTTTTACAGCTGCTAAATGCCTATTTTCAATTTCATTTTGATTGGCTGTATCTGATATTTAGTTTGTTTCCGTACCAGTGGTGTTTGAGACGAGCTATAGCTCGACACATTGAGCATGGCCACAGGAACCAAACCTAACCCACACATTCACAGCATGGCCACAGGAACCAAACCTAACCCACACATTCACAGCATGGCCACAGGAACCAAACCTAACCCACACATTGAGCATGGCCACAGGAACCAAACCTAACCCACACATTCACACAGCATGGCCACAGGAACCAAACCTAACCCACACATTCACACAGCATGGCCACAGGAACCAAACCTAACCCACACATTGAGCATGGCCACAGGAACCAAACCTAACCCACACATTCACACAGCATGGCCACAGGAACCAAACCTAACCCACACATTCAGCATGGCCACAGGAACCAAACCTAACCCACACATTCAGCATGGCCACAGGAACCAAACCTAACCCACACATTCACACAGCATGGCCACAGGAACCAAACCTAACCCACACATTCACACAGCATGGCCACAGGAACCAAACCTAACCCACACATTCACACAGCATGGCCACAGGAACCAAACCTAACCCACACATTGAGCATGGCCACAGGAACCAAACCTAACCCACACATTCACACAGCATGGCCACAGGAACCAAACCTAACCCACACATTCACACAGCATGGCCACAGGAACCAAACCTAACCCACACATTCACACAGCATGGCCACAGGAACCAAACCTAACCCACACATTGAGCATGGCCACAGGAACCAAACCTAACCCACACATTCACACAGCATGGCCACAGGAACCAAACCTAACCCACACATTGAGCATGGCCACAGGAACCAAACCTAACCCACACATTGAGCATGGCCACAGGAACCAAACCTAACCCACACATTCACAGCATGGCCACAGGAACCAAACCTAACCCACACATTCACACAGCATGGCCACAGGAACCAAACCTAACCCACACATTCACACGGCAAGGCCACAGGAACCAAACCTAACCCACACATTGAGCATGGCCACAGGAACCAAACCTAACCCACACATTCACACGGCAAGGCCACAGGAACCAAACCTAACCCACACATTGAGCATGGCCACAGGAACCAAACCTAACCCACACATTCACAGCATGGCCACAGGAACCAAACCTAACCCACACATTCACACTGAGCATGGCCACAGGAACCAAACCTAACCGACACATTCACACGGCAAGGCCACAGGAACCAAACCTAACCCACACATTCAGCATGGCCACAGGAACCAAACCTAACCCACACATTCAGCATGGCCACAGGAACCAAACCTAACCCACACATTCACACGGCGACAGGAACCAAACCTAACCCACACATTCACACGGCCACAGGAACCAAACCTAACCCACACATTCACACAGCATGGCCACAGGAACCAAACCTAACCCACACATTCACAGCATGGCCACAGGAACCAAACCTAACCCACACATTCACACGGCCACAGGAACCAAACCTAACCGACACATTCACACGGCAAGGCCAGCGTTTCAATGCCACGCAAATAAACACCTGCCTCAGAGCAAGGTGAGTCCATCTCCCAGCAGTCTTCTCTGCAGTAGGGAGGGAAGGAGGGGGAGGGGGGGGGGGGGGAGAGAGAGAGAGAGAGAGAGAGAGACTTGGGTCTTCAGAATTTGGCTGTCACGGTACATATGAGGTGCACATTGTCCTTGCAGGCTAAGAATTCATCTTCTCATAATATTGATCTTGGATGTCTCACTAATATCCCTACTGTTGCTGCCAAATGCACCACTGTGCAATTATACTGAGAGAGAGAGAGAGAGAGATGGGGGGGGGGGGGGGGGTACTAAAGCAAGGACTGGAGCTTGTTAGGACAAGACTAACGTTTCACAGTTTGAAGGATGATTCGGACATATGACTGAAATATGCAGAGGGGAAAGTCGAGAGCTTTTGATTACTTCCCATTGCTGTCCATCTTTTTCCCGTCACACTGTAATGCTGTGTGTGCTCCAGTTACGTTTTCATTGTTAATGCCCACATGGCCTTATAAAGCTCCGGCTCTTTCAGTTGACTGCTGCCTCGGGTTTGTGGACCATAAGAAACTGTTAGTACTGTGTTTGAATATCTATTTTTTTTAATCAGATTGCCTTAAGCCAGGCATTCCTGTGCTGGGGGGGGGGGAGAGAGAAGACAATTACAACTAGAACTGCACTCTAGGCCCTCGACAGAGTGCAGTTCTAGTTGTACCCTACTTGGGTGCAACAAGCAAGTATACTTGCTTGTTGCACCCAAGTAGGGTACACCCTACTACAGTAGTGTGCAAGTAAGTTAAGTAACTGTGGTTACTTGGGTCGTTGGATGCATTATGTCCTGTAGCAGCATATGACTTAATGAAGATATGTACCAATGCCAGGGTATAACTGTCTCCCAATGGTGACGTAATAAAGATATGTTTCAGTGTTGGGTGGATTAAAGGAAATGCCTTGGGTGTCGTTTGATGCGTATGTCCCGTAGCAGCATATGACGTAATGATTAATTTGTGCTTGATATGGCAGTGGTGTCAGATTACATACATGTATACATACCTTTAATCCACCCGACACTGAAACACATCATCATTACGTCACCATGGAAAGCCAATTATACCCTGGCATTGGTACATATCTTCATCACATCATATGCTCCCTACGGGACATACGCATCGTAGCACCTGACGAAAAACATTACTTGCAGGCTCTGCAAGCTTGCGCAAGAACATCCATTTGAAATTGTATATGACATGGACGGTGCTTTGATCAGGTTACCTGGCATTGATTTGCTGGACAATCGATCTGTATGTTAACGACGCCAAATGCTTTTTATTTTATTAAAAACATTTTTACTTCTGCTCTCAAAGTTTGGAGAGGAAGACAAACATACAAGGTGATGACAGTGGAAGCGAGCACTGGATGGAAATGGCTGTGACCCTGTGGCGTGTAAACTCAACAAGTGTTTTATCTCTCTCTCTCTCTCTCTCTCTCTCTCTCTCTCCTCCGCCGTGCATATATAGAGCTCGCGGACCGCTCGATCCGAGGAGGACCGAGACGCCTTGTGGGACGCCTGGGGCTCATGGAGCGAGTGTTCCCGCACCTGTGGGGGAGGGGCCTCCTACGCCCTCCGACGATGCCTCAGTTCCAAGTAAGAATTCGCCTGATTCCAGTGTTGATTTCATCGACTAATACTATGACAAATCGAGGGTATGCACGCGACATATCGTCATCACCTGGAAGTTATGCAGGAACACCAACTGAGTGCCTAAAAAAATACTAATATTTCTGGGCTTGACAGCCCATACAGGCATACATCCAGACAGAAAAGTCCTATCTGATTGCAAATACTGTACAACGTTAAATTCACTTTGCCACCAACAGTTTGCCACTTGACTTGACACTCACTTGTATGTATGTGCATAGTGCATACCCTCTATAAACAGTATCTGCCATGACGTAGCACACCGCTGCAATAGGACAATCAGATTGACATTTCTTGTGCACAGGAACGTAAAATGGGGCTCTATTATGATTTACTTTCATTAGCCCATTTTGACCTGAGGACGATTCTACAAATGTCTTCTAAATCCTGACAGTTTTCTGAAAAAACCTACGTTTCTATGTCAGTGGTTCTCAAACTATTTCATGTCAACCACCCCAGAAATTATGTAATTGGCTGCCGACCCCCATCTGAAAATATGTAAGTAAGTAAGTAAATTTTATTTATAAAGCACAGTTACAAAGTGCTGTACAACAAGGTAAAAAACAATCAATTAAAAACGACAAATCACAGCTCAAAATACAAACGAAATAAATAAGTTTTCAGTGACTTCTTAAAAATGTTGTTCCAGGAACCCCTCAGAAGCGTTAAAAAACGTTAAAAACGAGTTAAAAACGTTCGCTCTAAAAGAATATATATATGATTTGCACTACATTTTCACGATAAAAAAAAATAGCAGACCTACAAGCTTGTAGTATGAGCTTGTAGATCTGCTAAACAATTTTTTTATAAAACCAAAAGGGGTTCCCGCCCAAAATGAGTTAAGAGAGGCATACATCACTGAGGGAATATTAATCAAATGTGTGCCTATAGAAGTTAGAATCTCCTTGTCGTTGCAAAATGGAACCATCCCGTGGACAATTTGTAAACATGCGCTTAGAAACAATCCGAGGTAATCTCCCTTCGCTCCGAGACCAAAGTCCTGACTGGGGGCCAGACTGGTTTCCATTAAATCCCCATACAGCATATTGAGACGAGAGTAAGGGGGATGGTGCATGGGGCTTGCTTTCATGCTATTTGGTCCTGCCAAATAGACCCAGACAGAGTCCCTAATAGCGTGAGTAAATCTCGCCGCTTGCCTTATTCCCAGGGGCTGTAATGGTAGTGCTCAAAATACATTTTATATGACTGTTAAAGAGGCCTAGAAGGTCATTGTAGATCACATGCCCATCCAGGCCTCTAAAAGTGGTCTAGACTTCCCATCGGTCCTGCAGTCACCAATTCATCTGCATTTTGGTTGTCAAAATTTCCCCAGTAAGGTCCCATCACAAATCAGAGCATAATAATTGATATCTTTTTCTTTCTCCAAAGACTGTGTCATCTTAAATATCTCCTCCTGAATGAGAGATTTTGGAACCTACACAAACAATGAACCTAGGTCTATGAGCTTCTCTCTTCGTCATCGTTGGCTTAAAAACATTTGGGACAAAAGTTGAACCTGCACCCTGGACCCCTCGTTCCTTTCATCATCAAGCGAGAGTCATCCACTTGGACGGGCTTCAAACTAAATGAAAGATTAAAGCCCAGAGGCCAAGTGTGTTCTGCAAAGTGGCCAATTACAGTGCGCCGGCCGGGCCGGGCCGGGCCGCGAGAGAAAGAGGGTACAGCGAGCGATCTTGAGCAAAGAAGAGAGAGAGAGTATATATGTTTTCCATAGAAATGTTGTCACATTTATAGACTGGGAAATATCTGCATGGTGACTTCACTGCATTCCTACATTTTAACGGCTCTCAGAAATGAATGTACACCCCTGGATGGAGGTGCCCAGTGGAGCCTTGCTGGAGAGGTCAGCGCCATTGGGAAAGGACCCCCCCCCCCCCCCCAAACAGTTGGGGGGTCCAACTGTGACACAGCCAATGATGAAAGAGTGCATCTGTGCAGAGACACACTGCCAAAACAAAAGTGGCTCACACGCGAGGTCACGAACAGTGGGCAGTGCCCTGTTTGCGCTGCGCTTGTGTGTGTGTGTGTGTGTGTGTGTGTGGGTGTGTGCGTGGGTGTGTGCGTGGGTGTGTGCGTGCGCGGAACAGGGACGTAAGAAAAAAAATAAGCCCTGTTTTGATTATTTCTAGACGAGTGTCAAAACCTCAAACCTCCAAAGTGCTACTATGGACGGCCCCTCCTCCCCTCCTGTGCTGTACTGTAAACATTGTGGTATAGCATTGGTTTCTCTCTGGGAGCTGTTTTCATGAAATCAACAACCGGGGGCCATTTCTCTGCACGTTGCCCAGAACTTCTGGTCAAAACCTCAGAATGCTACTGGCTGTAAAAAAAAAACCTGGTCCCTGCCGTGAATTTGACGCGTGAAGAGGTGTTTGGGGTCTGAACTCCGTGTGGGATGCAGACGTTTTGTGTGTGTGACATATTTGTTTATAGGGGAGGTGTGTTATATGCATTGGAGTGCCATTTGGGGTGGTTGGATGGTTAAATGTGTACTCTTATGTGGTGTGGACGCTCTGCGCCACCTCACCCCACACCATCGCGTGGGAACGAGGGACCAGTGGCCTGGTCTCCGCCGGACATCAAACGATGCCATTAAAGCACACGGCACAAGGCCCCCTGTGTGTGTGTGTGTGTGTGTGTGTGTGTGTGTGTGTGTGTGTGTGTGTGTGTGTGTGTGTGTGTGTGTGTGTGTGTGTGTGTGTGTGTGTGTGTGTGTGTGTGTGTGTGTGTGTGTGTGTGTGTGTGTGTGTGTGTGTGTGTGTGTGTGTGTGTGTGTGTGTGTGTGTGCACACATGTGTGTGCGTGTTGGAAGAGAGAAGGGCTATAAATTGGTGTGTCAGGACACTCCAAACCTATACGACCCCACTGCAACTCTTTATCGTACAACACTCACATGTACATATTCACATTTTACACATGTACGCTAACATGTGCGCTCACAACAACGCACGCACGCACGCACACACTGTAGCACATCCACTCGCACGCAATCGTACAGTGTGCCGACTCGCATGCATTGCACAACCACTCGCACGCATCCATGTTTTCCACATTGCTGCTACCGCACAAATGTATACGTGACCCCAGCAGCCTCCAGAGGGAACGCAAGCAAAGTGCAATCCGAACACGAGACGCCTGGCCCTCATTAGACCCCCCTCCCCCTCCATAGACCCCCTCCCCCTCCATAGACCACACTTCATTTGATCATAAGCAGAATAATGTAATGCGGCAGAGCCGCTTGTGAAGCAAAGTGTGGGCATATGGATGGACTGTCATGTCAACAGAGTGTAACTGCTCGAGCAATAATGAGGCCATTTGGCTGCGTTAGCTGCGGCGCTGGAGCATTCTGCAGCCAGCTTGTTGATTAGTTGATGATATTAATCGGAGCTGTCTCACACTTCTCGGTTACACACTATGAACTTTCTAGGGAGGGAATAGTGCACGTTTTCTTTCATCTCGCGTTAGGTTTAGTTTGGTTTGATCGAACTGTTGCAGCGATGGTAAGCAGGTCAGAGCATGTGTGTGTGTGTGTATGTGCAACAGTGACACTTTGTTGTGAAAACCAACCAAACGCATTTCGTGCTCGACAGACAGACAGACACAGCCAGCCAGGGACACGCATAGCTGTCTATAGGAGTGGTTGCAGCACTCAAAAAAGAATAATGTTGAAATCATAGAAATGAGTTCTTAAGACGTGAGTCTGTATCATATTTGGATTCGGTCCTTTATCCACAGCATAACAGAAATGTTATTGTGTTGATGTAACCTTTGAAACCACTGATAATGGAGTGCCGCTACCGTGCGTGCGTGCGTGCGCGTGTGTGTCTCGCACGCTGTCTGCTGTGCTGTCATCAGTTGCAGCAATTACTAGCAGTGACATTAAATTGCTGTGGCATTTTGGGAATTCCAACAAAGGCGTGCCCACAGCTGTGTTAAAAGGCCATGTTTTGGTGGCAATTAAAAGTGAGTTTTCTCCAAAGGCAATGAATTATGTAATTAACTTGAGTCATTACAGTATGTTAGTGTGTCTCACTTTTACAATCCAAGAGACCACCCTCCATGTGGCCTGTACATTTCGTTGCTATCGGGCAAAAACATTGTGAACGGTTTTGGACATACAGGGCTCCATTTTCCTCTCCACTAAACCCCTTATCCCTAAACTTCTTTGCCTTTTTTACTATTTTGAAAAACATTCTTGAATAGTTCAACTAGCCAATCTACATTGACACATTGTGAGCTTGTAGACTGGCCATTTTAACTATTCAACAATGTTTTGCAAAATAGTTAAAAAAAATAAGTTTAGGGATAAGGGGTTTAGCGGTGACGAAAATGGAGCGCACAAGGTTTCCACCTTGTATATTTTTGGGGTTTAGGATGTTGGATGTATACTGTAGGCCTGTAGGGGGTTTTGGTTGGATGAAGAAGGATGACGTACATACTACAATATAAGCAGAGTAATGGTGGGTGAATTGAGGGTTTTGTCAAACATTCATGTGATGCGGAAATGAAAGACGAAAGGCATGAGGGAGGGAGGGAGGGAGGGAAGGGTGGAAGGGACTGACCTGCTTTATTGTGTCATATAAACTCAACATTTACCCTAATTACATGGACTTGGTGTTTTTGGCTTTTCTGAAATAACCAATATAAAATGTTACAATGAGGGCATAATTCATGTATCACCAAACGGGGCCATATTTCCAAGTGCTCGTTCATTTCTAAGGTATTAATATTATATGGCACTGCTCTCTATATGGCACCGCTCTCTAAGAGTCTGCTTGCAATTACATTCAATCTATAATTTATACCGTGAGTTGAGTTGACGACAAGTATATGGGCATTACTATGAATGATCGAAAACATAGGAGTCATATATATCCCATTCCAACGTCATATTGTGATTTTATGGTTTCAACCCGAAAGGAGCTCTATTTCTTATCTTGGAGCGGAAATATTTGCGAGAGGGCGCGCGCGTGCGTGCGTTCGTATAATTATGTGTGTGTGAGCGCATGTGCGTGCTTGTGTGTACGAATGATCGATCTCCTAGTGGTGAGATTATGTTTTGTGTGTATATTTGTCATAATTACTGTCTGTGTGTGTGTGTGTGTGTGTGTGTGTGTGTGGCTGCAGTGAGGTCTATTCGTGAGAGCACATGCATGTCCACTCTGGGGAATTCTGGCATTCCAAGTATCTTCCCTTATCGTAACAGTACGATGATGTAATTGTGAATCCATTCCCACCTTCCGTGGAATCCGTTCCGTGCCTCCAAAGCCCACAAAGCGGTAAACGTCCTGTGGTGGTGTTTAGAATCTAGGTTATATAGTAGTTCCTGGGCCTGATGGTTTTTTTCCACACTGATACCTGTCTCTCAGTCCCTCCGTCTTATTCAAGTGTCTCGTTCAGGTCTGAGCCGCCGCGGTGACCTTCTGTTTGTCTTGGCAGTGGGAACTGTCTGGCTCAGTCATGGGGTCTAATGGGCTTGCCATGCTGCGCTGTGCTCCGCACCGCCCCGGCTCTCTGCGTTAGCTGAAATGAAATCATAAAAAGCCCTTTATCCCTCATTCATCCCAGAGTCCCGATTCTGCTACGTTGCCTCCAATCACGGCCCCGCGTTAGCTAAAGCCCGATGACACTGGAATTCCTCTCAAGTTGCAAAGAACTAAAGAGGAGGTTTGCTTTGATTAATTCCCAGCGCACTCTGAGATATCTAGCTTTTCCAAGTCACCCTGTAGGCTATGAGTGAGCATCTGCTGGCATCAAAGCATCAAAGGGACCTAATTTATTTAATTTTGACAAAGGATCTGTCTGCCTGACAGCCATGTGCCAAACAGCTCCAATCTGTTCGACAGACTCCCATTCAAAATGAACAACTGCGTATTTGCTGAGCTGTCACGCGGGCAAGGGTTTGTTTACTGAAAGGGAATCATCTGTCCGACACCTGTGAGTGTATACTGACGTGTTTTGGTGAGGATTGTATACAACTTAGCTGGTAGAATTATTTTCCCAGTACTTTTGACACAAAATTGCATCTTAGATTTTATTTTGTTGTTGGTTGGTTTGTGCTTCTGTACAATCGGTTCCGAGCCCAATAGGGTCGCCACATCACGATGTGACCTGATCTAAAACGTCGTGGCATGAAAGTCTTAAGGATCTATAACTTTAAGCTCAAAACGCATTGCGCCACGGCAACTTTGTGAGCTTGTAGATTGGCTATTTCCGGCGTGCTATACCGTCATGCAACAAAGTATAACGTTTAACCCAGCTTGAGAAAGAGAGCAGATCTGGGGCCAGTGAAGGAAATATCAGCTGCCGTCACTCCACCGACCGCAGCTGACTGATGTGCACAGTGGTTTGTTTTATCGCTCACCCCCAAAGCCAGCTCAGCCACATGTCCATTTTCTCTCTCTCCCCTACCCCCCCTCCCCCCACCCTCTCTTTCTTCTCCCCTACATCCAGGACCTGCGAAGGGCAGAATATCAAATATCGCACATGCAGTAATGTGGTAAGTTCAGCAAACTCATCTTTATGTAATGGACGTCAGTTGGTCCCTTTCATGTGGGTTTCAACTTGGAATAAAATGGAAACGGTAAACTGTGTTGGAGACTCTACTACAATATTGTGCTAGGACTATTATGACTGCTGCCAGGTCTTGTGTTTTAAGGACCGAATGCGTGTGATCTAAGGATGTTGTGTTAGAGCAAGCTGGGCAATGGAGAATTGGAGATATATGATGTTCAGGCAATTATATAACCTTGTTACATGGCTTGTTTGAATGCTTGATTCTGATTGGTCAATCTCTGAATTCAGAGGTCTGTTGTGTCTTGATAATGACCGCTTCGCTCTATAACAGACCCGCCTAATCAAACCCTCTGAGCACCAGCTGCAACCCGCTTGATTTACTGCTGTTTCCAACATGGCAGCCATATAAACACATTAACACACACACACACACACACACACACGTCACACACACACACACACACACACACACACACACACACACGCGCACACACACACACACACACACACGCACACACACACTGTGAGACACCATGTCATTTACAGCTAAACATTGCTCTAAAAAAATGTTTTTGAAACATTTGAGCGAGAAATGGACAAAGCAGTACCCGAAAATTGATTCTGTTCTGATCAACTCACTTCCTTGTTTTCAGACAGTGCTCCAGCCCTGCAGCTGGGCAGACAGCAGCCAGCGCGAACTTATAGAATACTTATTTTCTTGTGTTTTGGGTCAATTTATTAGCCATGTAATAAGCGGGATAATATCTGGCTAGGTAGTTATTGTCGGGATATAATTCACCGTCAGGGTGATTAACTCGGTGGTTAAACTCCCTGTCTGTGAATTAACTCCCGACAATGACCACCTAGCCAGATATTAACCCTTACCTAATATTCGTGTTTTTCTTACTTCATCCAAAACATCCGGAATTGCATTATAGTATAATGCAATTCCGGATGTTTTGGATGAAGTAAGAAAAACACGAATTTGATTTCTTTAACATTTTGCATGTACCGTATAATGGTTATACGGTACATGCAAAATGTTTTGAATTGAATCACTCCGATGCATCTCTTTTCTGTAAAGATTTGGCTTTTCATGCCTTAATTGATAGGATGAAAGTAGTACAGGAAATGGGGATAGAGATGGGGGGGAAAGACACACGGCAAAGGCCGTTGGGATCGGGCACGTGGAACCCGCGGCACGCCGTCTGGCTTTGCTCAGCAGCCTATAGGTGGGCACGCCGTCTGGCTTTGCTCAGCAGCCTATAGGTGCCCAGACGGTTGAGCTAACCGCCCGGGCCCTCTTTTCTGTAACAGGACTGCCCTCCAGACGTGGGCGACTTTCGTGCTCAGCAGTGTTCGGCGCACGCGGACGTGCGGTTCCAGGGAGAGTACCACGAGTGGCTGCCCGTGGACAATGACCCCGACAACCCGTGTGCCCTCAAGTGCAAGGCCAGCGGCTCGGGCCTGGTGCTGGAGCTCGCTCCCAAGGTGCTGGACGGGACGCGTTGCTACACCGAGTCTCTGGACATGTGTATCAGCGGAGTCTGTCAGGTATGTTATGTATAGGCAAATTACTGCTGATCTTTCTCTGCCCTATATATATATATACACACACACACACACACACACACACCATGCTCTGCACACACCTGCCACTTCTTTGCCCTATCTATCCATTCACTTCTTGCTTCTTATCTACTAGTGCCATGCAGCCAAAATCACCAAACCAACAGTGGTCCAGCGGTTTGGGTCCCACTGAATTAAAAGTGAATAAATCAAAACAGAATCCATGCACGGCGAGTGGCGTCCCGCCAACTCCGTGGCATCTGCTTTGTGAATGAATACAGAATGAGGAACATTTTGACTGACATCCCAGGAAATGGTTCACAATGCATTTTTTCCTGGTTGAATGAAATGGCATTCTGAAGCATTGCGTGCGCGCTGAGGTATCGGAGGGGGTTTATAAGGCGCTCCAACCTTGCTTAGAACCACACTGTGGTTTTGGCTTCATTTGACTGACACTTCATGCTAAAAAGTCCATCAATCAAAAAACGGTTGGTTGGAGATAATGTTTAATACAAAACATTGTGTAACATTTGTTCTGCCTACTGTAGCTCATAGAGCTGGGTTGAAGTGGATGCTCTGAAGGCCTCTTGTCAGTTTTGTTGGTGAAGTGCGGTTGTGCGTGCACCCTAGTATGAACGTTGTGATTGTGTCTGTGCACGTGACTGAACCCTATCGTCCCTACTCTGGGGCGTATATTCAGTCAACATACAAACTCACAATGCATCACAACACAATGTGTTGTGAGCTTCTAGATTAGCTAATTATTTGCGACGATTTTGGTAAACATTTGGTGTAAAGGGAAAAAGGAGGGTACCTTGGGGGACCGGACCGCAGACAACTAAGTAAATAGGGTTTACAGCAGTCAGTTTCCACCAGATATGGCATATGGCATATGGCCTTGGACCACCGTGTCATGAGTGCCATGTTGAATGATTACCGCGAACTGCTTTCACAAGGCCAATCGACCGCCGTCTGACAGCCAAGAGCCGCTCACGTCAATCACATATTTAATCACTTTGCCAACTGTGACTGTAGGCTCTCTGTAGGCCCTGGTGAAGTTTACCGTGGCCACCTCCAGATGATCTGCGACAGCGTGAACAGTGAACAGAGTTCTATGAATAGTGTTTGTAGATTTACATGTTGTAATAGATCCTTCATGATGGAATATGCAACACACCAGATTGCATGCCTTTATACTGTTACGGTACAGTGTAGTTTGGTATTTTGGTACTGAATGGTCCGGCATAGTACATTATGGTATGGTATAGAGTGCCGAAGTCCTGACGTCACTCGCTCGTCCCCTCCATTCCCCTGGTTCACGGAAGTGATTTCTCTATGGAGAATAACATGGGGTCATCTTAACCCATTCTGACCTGAGAACAGATTCATACGAGGTTTCTGCCGGACACACACTGGTCTGATGAACCCATTCTGACCTGAGATCAGATTTAAAAAATGTCAGTCGCTCTTCGATTTTTCAAAAATAGCAGACCTACAAGCTCATATCGCGCCACTCGGTGGCGCGATATGAGCTTGTAGATCTGCTATTTTTCAATAGCTAAAGCATAACATGATGCCGACACCAAAATGGGTGCCCGTCAGAATGGGTCTACTATAAGCATTGTGGTCCAGAAATAAACGAGCTGTCTCTGCGTTATTGTCATGGAGGTGTCTCTGTATCGTTTGCGACAGTCAGTCACTCATATACAGTATGATACAATCTGTTTCTAGCGAAAATGTAACTAATTCAGTATCAGTAACACATTTTCTCTGTCAGTTGATTCTTCATATCCATATGAGTGAAGTGGCCTGGATGATTTGTTTATTTTTCAAACACAGTTCTTATTTGAGGCAATCTAAAATCCCCCTATGGGGATTACAATGCAAAGAAAAAGTACATGAACCCATGGATTTGCACCCTCTACCGATATTTACGTCAGACTTCGGGGCTCTATAGTAAGGTATAGTATGTTATATGGTATGGTATTGTATGGTGTATGGTGTATGGTATGGTAGGCAGGGCATAGTACCACCAGTACCCTAGTAACAGTAGGCCTACCATGGTAGCAGTGCGATATGGTACTTGGTACTTTTATGGATTACTTTGGGCGGTGGTGGCTCAGGGGTCAGAGTGGCTGGATGGTTAACCACAAGGTTGCCAGTTCAAACCCGGGCTCCCCCAGAGTTAGTGTTGAAGTGTCCTTGAGCAAGACACTGAACCCCTAATTGCTCCTGGTGTGCTGGTCGGTGCCTTGCATGGTTTCTGCCGCCATCGGTGTATGAATGTGTGTGTGAATGGGTGAAT
>NC_139716.1:38023608-38410561 GCF_964188405.1 Protomyctophum parallelum
CCTTTTGAAATTCTTTACCTTCTATTATTACAGACCCCCCCAAAAAAAGCAATGCCAAAAGTGTTTAAGCCAGGAGTGTGAAACAGAAATAGTTCAAATACACACAGTCTCTGAACATTTTTGACCCGCAATTCCACTGTTGTTTTCCTTTTTAATCCGCAAGTGGCGTTCTTCAACATAACAGCAACACTTGTAACCACTAAAGTAAACGTGTGTTTAAAACAGAGCCAATCCCATATGATTACCAGTAGCCTCTCTTTTACCGCTCACCCGTGTCCCGTCTGGCCCAGCCGCCATCCAAAACTCACAAAGCTTTAATTAAAAAACCAAAAGCCAACAGTGCACATACTGAGCCCTCGTCTCGCCGCGTGCCCCACACGCGTGCACGGTCACACGCACCTACGGACACACACAGTGCACGGTCACACGCACCTACGGGCACACACACAGTACGTGTTGGCTCGCTCATTCTCTTGCAGGAGAGCCGGCGCCTGATTGGCCAGTGTAGCTTATTTCCTACTGGATGTTGATTAGCTGTTTTTTTAAGCATCCCGTTGATTAGCTGTTTTTTTAAGCACTGTATTTTAGACGTCTAATACAGAGGTTTTCAGGTCCTTGAGCTATATGATGGAGTTGGTAACCAAATGGACCCTTATTAGATCTTTAACTCTTTAAAAGTTACATTATTGTTATCTGCATTACAAATCTACACAATTAGAGAATGTAGAAGAATTGTTATTTTGATCAACGTTGGCCCGTTATCTCTATGGATACCACATCAAATACAGCATGGAATTGTGGACAACATCTTATTCAACGACAACGAGAATATTTAAAGTTTTGGGTCTGAGAGGCTAAATCTCCTCAAATCAGGTTCAGGTTCAGGTTCAGGTTTATTTGTCATTTGTATAGATACAGAGTATACATACAATGAAATTTATTTTGCTCAGAGCACTCTCCGTCTTACATACACAGGACATAAACAAACATCTATAGTGCAAGAAAAGACAAAAAACAGTAAAAGAAAGTGCAAGTGAAGTGAAGTGCAATACAGTTCAAGGTCGGCTGTTCAGCAGCCTGACTGCCTGGGGGTAAAAACTGTTACTGAGACGGGTGGTACGAGATTTGATGCTCTGGTAGCGTTTTTTGGAGGGGAGTAGTTTGAACAGGGTATTTGCGGGGTGGCTGGTGTCTTCCATGATGTTATGGGCTTGGTGGTTCCGTGGCTCGAATGCTGAATAAGTAATGGGCCTTGATATGAAAAGGGTTGAAAACCACTGGTCTGATGCTCAGTGGGTTGCCTTGTGTTGAAACATTAGACATACCAGAGATGGAAGGTTCCCTCTCCCGGATCAGACGCTCTGGGGACTCGGGGTTCAACTTTGTGGCTATAGCCTAACAAACTGGGGCGGCTGTTTGCCGTCTGCATTCTTCCTTCTGAACTTGCCCGTGAATGCTTGTTTTGGCAGAAGATACATGAAACATGGGGTATGTTTTATGAGGAACAGTGAGCAGGTTTGTAGGGATTATTATTATTCTATCCTTTGAGTGTGGAGACCTTATAAGACATCAGTGTAATTAAACAGACACAGTGGCGGTCGACGTAGATAGAGGCATAGACATACTGTATAAAGGTAGACGCCTCTTCCGGCTCTGGGGCGTCTGTATCTCGAGGGAATGGCAACATGGAGGCTAAGCTTTTCCCAGATTCCTTGGAAGCGAAGTGAAGGGACGTTCGGTAGGCCAATCAAAGTTAAGGGACGTTCGGTAGGCCAATCAGAGGCAAAGTGAAGGGACGTTCGGTAGGCCAATCAGAGTGAAGGGACGTTCGGTAGGCCAATCAGAGGCGCGACTCCCTTCTTCCCAGCGGCACATGCTTTGGTAATGTAAACCGGAAGTCCCGGCAAAGACGTGCTGTGATTGGTCAGTAGACACTTGAGTGGCAGCGACGCAGCATGCCTTTGACCAGAGCCTTAGATATAGACAGAGTTACCCAAACTCTGTTTAGTTTTAGTCATAGTCTTTTGAATAGTTTTCATTTAGTTCTAGTCAGATTTTAGTCACCTGCAATGTTAGTAGTAGTGGTAGTGTTAGTCGACTAAATCTACAGTTGATTTAGTCGACTTAAATGTAATTTGGCGGGCCTTGATGCCGTCGTAATGACTCATTTTACACTCGCTGAAAATGGCGAGTGTAAAATCTACAAGCTCACAACGTGTCGCAGCGCGGCGCATTGTGAGCTTGTAGATCTGCTACTTTCAGCATGCAACCGTGACTTATACTGGATCTCTGGTCCAAGCTAGTCCCTAACATTTTAGAAAAAAGGTATAGTCGACAAAAGTAAAAGTGTCCTAGTTTTTGTGGAACACAACATGAACTGTATTGCCCCTGAACATGTTTTCTTTCCTCTTCCTCCACCAGTGCACAGTGACCTGTGGCCAGGGGCTACGCTACAGGGTGGTGCTGTGCATCGACCACAGGGGGCTCCACGCAGGGGGCTGCAACCCCACTACCAAGCCCCACATCAAAGAGGAGTGCCTGGTCACTGTGCCCTGCTACAAGCCCATAGGTACTACTGTAGGCCAGTGGTTCGGGGACCCCCAGGGGTCCTTGAGGGAGTTCCAGTGGGTCCCCAGCTAAATGATAGTTTGGAACCAAAATGGACCCTTATTGGTCTGTAACTCGGACAGTGTACAATTGGACCCGGCAATTTGGTTCCATTTGTACACTCTCAGAGTTAAATTAGCATTGATTTTACAATATAAATTGGGGTCCCATAGATGGAAATGCCATAAAATGGGGGTCTGCCAAAACCTATTGCATATCAAACTGGGGGGTGCTTGAAATTAAAATGGTTGAGAATCACTGCTAGAGCCGTAAACATCTTCTCTTATGGAGGTCCCCTGGCACATCTTCAAATGTGGGACTGCGGGCTAATTTGTGGCAATTTGGGGGTCCTTGACATGAAAAGGGTTAAGAACCACTGCTGTGTTAAGAAATTAGAATGCCACTTTGTGGTTGCTTTTATTCGATGTGCCATACAGTTTTGTGTCTGTATCCGTTTTTAGCATAGGCCTAGTATTGACCTGTGGTCATATACTGTAAGAATTGTATTCCTATTTGCACCACACGCTCCCCGATGAACTGGCCTCATATATGAGATTGGTTTCTCTGAGGCACCCCTATAGCTTCTCACCTTATCACGATTGTCCTCGTATCAAATCTCTGATAATGTCAAACGAAATTATGACAGTATACACACCCAGTAGTTTATTTTGAACCCTTATACAATATAAAACAATATACCGGTACACTTATGCAGCGTCACTCACTACACTCAACAAGCAGGGCTTCAGTATGTCAATGTCTACCATGCTCTTTTTACACTCAACAAGCAGGGCTTCACTATGTCAATGTCTACCATGCTCTTTTCCCCATTGTTCCAGAGAAGCTCCCAGTGGAGGCCAAACCGGTGTGGCATAAACAGGCAATAGAACTGGAAGAAGACGTCAATGCAACCGAGGAACCTACGTGAGTACTAACCAGGGGGGCAGTCAGACACATATTTTGTGAAGCCACTAAGGAAATCGGGACATCCTGAAAGTTGATATAATGGCCTGTTGTGGCGCTGTCATTGGGCCCAAAAAAGCCCATAGCTCCATAGAGGTCCATGTATTTGGGCCCAACTTCACCTACTGTAGACTGTATTGCCTTAATAAACATGGCCATAAATACTTTCTGCTTCCAGTCACTAGTTTAAAGTCTCATTTCTCATGTCATAATATTCTTTTTGGAAATTTATGGTCCCATTTATTAAAAAAATGTCGCGTATGTTCTGAGGGGCGTGGCTACCGTTACAGTCTATGATCGGGAGCCACCCCCCGTTCAGTCAAAATAAAAACCAACGAAGAAGAAGGGGGGAAGTCCCGCCTCGTTGTCTGGGCCAGCCAATGGCCAGCTGGGCCCAAACGGAGCCAGCCAATGGCCAGCTGGGCCCAAACGGAGCCAGCCAATGGCCAGCTGGGCCCAAACGGATCTAGAAAGATGGCGATTTACAATTCAAGGACTGACAGGCTTCATTTACGTCCATATCGAGCCGGAGAACGCTTTGTCCATATTTTTTTACAGTCTATGGTACTAACCTTGGACCCTACCATACCACGCACGCACTAGGGCTGTACCCTAGCCCTTATTTTAGGACTCTAACTTCGGCAGGAATTTGTGAACATTCGGACCATTTGTTTCTAATTAATAAAGAAATAACCGTCTCGATCAGAGCGCACAGCGCGTCTCCCCCGCTCTTTATCAATCTCTCTCGTCTCCCAACACACACACAGACACACACACACACACACACACACACACACATAGGCCAGATGTCCCGATTTGTGCGTGATTGACCCGCATTTCAATGACTTTTCATGCGTCCCTCAAATTGAGACGTTGTCCCGCATTATGATAGACAGGCTCCAGTTTTCAAACGTGCGCTTTATCTGTGGGTCTGTCAGCAGCGGCCAGGGGGCGGCCAGGGGGCGGGCCGTGACAGAGAGGGGGAAATGGGGCGCTTTCGGAAATACCACACCGGAGCGCACTCGCCTATTAGTTTGCATTGCACAGTGGGCTCAGTGCGCTATTTCCGAACGCGCCCCAAATCAATGCGCCGCGGACAGTTTAGTGAACACCCACCAAAACAAAACAACGCACGAAACACAGTACAACGAGGAGAAAGGGGAAGAAAATGAAGTGCAGTTACTACAACAAGCACAGGGAAGCTATTTATCCGTGGGTGAAGAAGCCATGCAGTGCAAGGCATATTGAAAGAGTCTTCTGTGACATTTGTAGTTAGAGTCGTTTCTTAGTGACACACGGAGGAGGTGAATAACGACGTGAAGCAACGTGTTGATCAAAAGGAGGCTTCACGGTGCATGGACACGTTTGTACTAAAACACGTGTGTTTGTGTGTGTGCGTGTGTGTGTGTGTGTGTGTGTGTGTGGCTGATTGGCTGATTGGCTGCAGGCCCATCACCAAATTAATGTGCACATGGGGGATTTTGGAGAGGGACAGCGCAACAAGGAGATAGACATAACTTCTGCACTAGAAACATCCTTTTTTTGACATGCTCATATCACATTCTCGCCGAGATATATTTTCGAGTTAATAAAAAAGGAAAAAAGATAATATTTATTTTTATTAAAAAAACAAAAAACAAAAAACGAATGGTTCAAACCCATTAATTAAGATTCGAGTGCCAACCCTAACGAGCGAACATTCGAACCTTGAATGTTTGGGGACAGCCTTAGCACGCACGCACACACACACACACACACACACACACACACACACACACACACGCAAGCACGCACACACACACACACACACACACACACACACACACACACACACACACACACACACACACACACACGTTTGTCTTATTATCTTTGTGGGGACATTACCACTCAGGGCAGTGATAGACACACTTAAATGCTAATTTCCGTTGTTATAGGATAGGTCGATTTTTAAAACGTGTGCCCCTGGAGGAAAATATAGGGGAGGGTTATGCCTCTAATCTCAGTCCAAGAGAAGGTCAGCAAATTTTACTTTGACAAACAAATAACTAAGACATCCTTGCCAAAAACAACAACCGCTTTGAATGGAGACCACTAGGGCCTCAACCACATCATGAGAAACAGGCAATATAAACAACACAACAACTTTTGTTTGGGAAATGAGAGGCAAACCCGGCTGCTGTCCATGGTTTTTATTTTTATTTTTTAAATTTATCCCTCGATTTTGCAACCCATTTTTACACCCAGTGTCAATTATCTAATAATGTAATCCTGGGCGCTACACTTCCCTTGCCAACGGATTGACCTCATGCTTCCTTCTATGCATAAGGAGACCAAGCTGCTTCTTTTCACCTGGCCGGACGTAGCGTGTGGAAGGAACACGTTATTCCAACCAGTTCCTTTCCCCCTCCATCAGGTGCTCCGGCTGGCCAGGGGGAGGTAGTTTAGACTTTAGAGGCCGAGATTACTGCATGTTTTTGTGAGGTTACCTACCCTAGGGGACACGGGGAGAACATGCACACAGAAAGGCCCTCTTGCCAACCCCACCCAGGGTATGGGCACTGATGACGTGGAGGAGAGAGCACGCCCACAGCATCTTCTAGCTGTGAGGCGTGAGGCGACAGCAGTGCCACCCAGTGTTGTTTTTGGCAGCAAATATATTTTAGTTTTAGTCATAGTCTCTTGATTAGTTTTCACTTAGTTTTAGTCACATTTTAGTCACCTGAAATGTGTTAGTGTTGGTTTAGTTTTAAGGGCAGTCCATACTGTTTCCGACCATCGAACTCGCAACTTCTGAAACGCATTCCTCCGAATTTTTGTTCTGAATGCTGCGCTCCCAGATGTTGTGACTCGACGAACTCTACTTCGGAGAAAAAATAAAAGTCTGATCTTTCCGACGAAAAGTTTGGTGGTCGGAGACAGTATGGACTGCCCTTTAGTCGACAAATTGGTTATTCGAATGAATCGAATAATTCATGTATTATTTAGACCTTTAACCACTCAAGGTTTTAGACGACTAAATCTACAGTTGATTTAGTCGACTAAAATGGTGCTGATTTGATTGGTGGATGTTTATTGTTACTGCCATGCCTAAATAAAGTGCTGTGTATTCAGTAATATCAAGTTTAAATAAATAAAGTTAAATAAAGGTTAAATAAAGTGCTGTGTATTCAGTAATATCAAGTTTGACAAGTCAGAGTAGTTGGACGGTGCTGTGTATTTCTTTTTAGGTTTTTTTTAAATATATTTATTAATATCAAGTTTGACAAGTATTTTAAAATATAATGTCGTGTCATGGAGTTTTTCTAACTTTCATTAGAGTTAACTTGATTTTTTCATTGCTCTGTTATGTGACCATCTGGACATGTCCACTACTATTACCCTTCGTATCCCTCCACTTTGGAGGGATAACGTTTGCACTTTGTACGTTTTATTAGCAGGCTGGGCCAACTCTAACCTTTAAAGATGGAGTGCCGTGATGTTTGTATTTCTTTCCACCGTTTTTCATGTGCTTATGAGGTGACACAGTACTTCATTAGACCCCTTGGTGTGGTTGTTATGTGCAATGATGGCCTCCCTTTGTATTTACAGTAGGGTTTCTTCCTGGAGGCTGAAACCTTGACGGGAAGAAACCTTGGAAATAAATCACGGCACAAAATCTGTATACCTTACCCAAGCACTAACGCCTCACACTAACCATAAACTTAAGACGTACATCCTCTATCCAATCTACCCCTAACCCTAAATGTTTCGTCACCCTACATATAACACTTTTCCTCAAAACAGTGTCCCCCCCCCCTGTTGTTACTATCATCGTGTTGACTTTTTCATCACAATAGTTATGTACCATCTACTAGTAAGTAAGTAATTTAAAGCAAGATTAGGATTGTATTCTGCTATCGTTCATCGACAAACCCTTAGAAGCATACTTAAATCATCTGCTCTTAGTACCAAAGCCGTTAACTAATTGACTAACTGTTATGGCTGGACTTCATGCAGAACAATGATGAATACTATTTACCATATTCACACAAGATATATATATATACTGTATGTGACATATGTGACATAATTTGTCACAAAGGTCCTGTATATACTGCTTGGAGCAGCGATTTACTGTCACACATAGATTCTGTTGAAACCATCACAGGTGTTGGAGCCTTGCTGTAATTTAGGCGGAGAAACATGGCTATACAGCCACTGCTAAAGCCATACAAATTCTCCAGGTGCACAAACCGGGGAAAACCTCCCCGAAAGAGAGAGAGATTTACAACATTAAATATCCGCTTTACAGATTTAGCTTCACTCTGCAGAAGTAAGGACGTGAAAAACAGGCCCCAGATACACAGTTTCAAAAAACTGTTTTCACAGTGCCAAGACAGTGATTTGCCTGAAGGTGAAATTGAGTCTGACAGGGACACAGAGTCTCTATATTGTGGCTGCGTTTTGCGTCAACCGCTGTTTTCGTCAAGTTTCAAATCCGTACATACAGCAGAGTACTCACAGAATATGTATCAATTTGTGCACTTGTCTCTTCATACAGCCTGTGTAACACGTCAACCGGTTGTCATGTGTACTGACAGAACTATTTTTTGTCCTGGCAATATAAATTCTTCCTGGCTCATCTCTCGAAGTTCTGTAGGTCTAAGGCCATAATCCTTTGTTGAATGTGTGTACTGTCAGGCCTTAAGCGGGGAGAATGCCTCGAGATATACTGCGCCGGGTCACAGAGGGTTAAAACAGAGAACCAAAGGTGTAGTGGCTGTTGGCCAGTAGCTGGCTAGTAATATTAATTTAGATGTATTCGTGCCCTAGGTATCCAGGGAACAATAAAGGGATATCTGGGGTATATGGACGATCTCTGAACTGTAACTAACCCCTTGCATGACTTGTGTTAGCTACCATGTTAGCCAGTTCAAAACATCTCTCTTCTATGACTTATCTTTGGACAAGAGAGAGACCATGACACTGTGTGTGTGTGTGTGTGTGTGTGTGTGTGTGTGTGTGTGTGTGTGTGTGTGTGTGTGTGTGTGTGTGTGTGTGTGTGTGTGTGTGTGTGTGTGTGTGTGTGTGTGTGTGTGTGTGTGTGTGTGTGTGTGTGTGTGTGTGTGTGTGTGTGTGTGTGTGTGTGAGAGAGATGATCGATGCCAAAACAGATGATTTTGTTCTCTTGCAAAAAAAAAAGAAGCATGTCGTCCACCCCTCAAGAGCACATAAATATCTGCGTATAATATGCTGTCACTCAGCAGCCAACAACAATATCTGCCGTCCATATGGGGGCCAGGTTACGGATGTTAGGGTCTGGGGAAGGAAATTCCTGCGTTAGACTTATTGCACCTCCATCGCCAGCTCTTAAGCCGGCCTCTAAACCACCACTGTGCAATGGCTTGATTTTTGTTTTTAACCTGCGCATGTTCCTTTACTTACCGCCTTATTGTATACAACAGCGTCTCTGGATATTCACGGATCTGCCGTGTAAATGCAATTGATTTGAACTAAATGAGGCTTTGTCGAACGCTAGGGAGTATTTATATTGTTTCCGTCGGAACGTTCAAGCGGGATTTAAAGAGCATTGTTTACGAACCAACAGATGTATTTTAACTGCCCGTGAAGACAAACATAGCCGCAAGGCCCCGCGCTTGTTGACTTTGGTGCTGATGTTCCAAGGTCTAACTCGGGCTGGTGATTCATTTGTTTGTCCAAAGGCCGAATGACTCCTGGAACGCTCGTAAAGACCCAACTTAGCTGCAATTATGAGTTCTTTATTGAGGCATCTAGTAAAAGAAAGCCAGAGGTTTTATGTTGCGGTTTGACAGCTTGACCGAGGAAGAGTGCTTAATGACACGAGCTGGTGATGCAAACATGGGCGCACGTGTGCCCTGCCTTGTCAGAATGCAATGCTTATGGAATGCATGGGGCAGGCCGGAGCAACAGGACACTATTATAAGCCTTGTGTGCATGTAATGACTGATTGTAGGTACATACAGTACAGTAAAGGTTTGGGAAGTGTATCAAAACCAACCATTAAAGCGTCTTTTATGGACATTTTGTCAAAACTTGGGTTATAAACATGAAACAGTATGGAGGACCATGTTGTAATACCGGGATGGTTGCCAGTGCTCTGAGAAGCTGTAAGAACTAGCTAGGGATGATTATGAGTAGTATAATACACTGAGAATACCAAAACTTTCAGCCATGGGTCCTTCCTTAACACATTGTATAGCAGTTAAATATTTAACATACAGTATATAGCTGTCAACCTATAAGGCACCTCTCTCTCTTTCCCTCGCTCTCCTTTCTGATTCTTTTTAACTCTCTTTCACTCAGTTTCTGTCCATTTCAATTTCCATCAGGTTTTTTTTCTCACCCTTTGCTTCCCTTCTTCTACATTGAGGATTTGACAGCAGGCTGGCATGCAGTCGAGGCCTGCCTGCGTTCGCCTCGGCCAATAAAAGTCCACCGATCTCGTAGCATTTCCCACTCTCTGATCCAGTCTTAAAGACGAGGACGTGCATCAAAGCGCTTTATCCGAGGGAGGCCGGCCCTAATGCCTCGCAGCTGTTCAATTAACCACAGCAGGACTGGATTTCACAAATACTTTGTCAGTTTATGAACTTATAGCAGCAAATGACAAAGATCTGTGAGGTAGAGAAATGCCAAAAGCCTGTGATATTCTCCATAAGACTTTGGTGTGTGTGTGTGTGTGTGTGTGTGTGTGTGTGTGTGTGTGTGTGTGTGTGCTTCCTTCCTTCCTTCTGTAAATGTGTAAATTATACAAAATATGAAACAGGATACCCTACTTCTGTAATTAATTTGACCTGTCAATACCCATGGTCCTGGCCCAGGCCGTAGCGTAACGGTCTGGGCACCGGACTGGTAATCCAGTCGCAGTGTGCCGCGGGTTCGACTCCCGGACCCGACACGGCCTTTACTGCATGTCATCCCCCCATCTCTCTCCCGTTTCCTGTCAGCCTACTATCTGTCCCTTCAAAAATCAATAAAAGGCGTAAGCCGCAAAAAAAAAAAAAAAAAAAAAAAAAAATACCCATGGTCCTCTCCCTCTGCTACCAGCTTCATCCCGGGGCCGTGGGCGCCCTGCAGCAGAACGTGCGGCGCTGGCCTCCAGCGTCGGGCCGTCAGGTGCCAGGTGCTGCTGTCCTTTTCCCAGACGGTGGCCGACTTGCCCGACGACGAGTGCGAGGGGGGCAAACCGCCGGCGTTCCAGCCCTGCTACCGCACTCCCTGCGCCGGGCCGGACGGCCGAGGCAGAGCGGAGGAGGAGGAGGAGGAGGAGGAGGAGGAGGAGGATACGGGTATTCCCCAGAGGGAGGAATTGCACGACTGGGAGTACGAGGGATTTACGGAGTGCTCCGAGAGCTGTGGAGGAGGTATGGGGTCAAGATGCTATACCAAACAAACACCCACAGTACGGTACAAGTCGAAATGTATTGTTAGAATCGATACAAAATCGTATACCAAATAACAGGCACTAAATATATTATTTACCATATAATAGAGTATAGAAGAAGTACGGAAGAGTACAATATAACAAATATGTCGTCAACCCATGTTTTTGGCCATAGACCATTTTCCCTTTAATAGCTCTTATTTTTTTCCACATTTGTGAAAAGTGTTAAAATATTTTTGAACTTTACAGTCAATGTTGGCTTTTATGAATTTGGGTTGTAATTCTATCTCTTCTCTAGGGACTATTTTGTCTAGAATGTCCAAATCAATCGATGCGTTAAAATGCAATAAAACCCAACAATAATATAACTTTGACAAAAACAAGGTGCCATAAAGTTCTCTGTTGGAAGATCACTCTCAAGCAAGTTTCTAGCCTCTGCCAGTTGATTTTACCATACAGAAATGTCTGGAATTCAATGTTTCCCTGAGAAATCAAACAATCCACATTTTGCTGGTCTACAGTTTAACGTGAGTTGTAGTCAATCGACTAAACTTGCTACAGTAGGTGCTGGTATGGTCTTTTAAATTTAATGCACATTAATCTGTTCTGCTGTATACCCATTCTGGGCCGGAACCCCTTTTGTAAGCATTATGTCATACTTTAGCTATTGAAAAATAGCAGATCTACAAGCTCGTAGCACGGCACTCGGCTTGTAGGTCTGCTATTTTAGAAAAATCGTGAAAATGTGGCGCAAATCTTTGAATATATATTCTTTCGCAGCGAACGTTTTTAACTCAAATCTTTGCTTCTTGGGGGGTCCCTGGAACAACATTTTCAGATGGGGGTCAGCGGCCAATTACATATATTTTTAGGGGTCCTTGACATGAAAATGTTTGAGAACCACTGATATAGAAACATAGGTTTTTCAGAAAACATTTTGGATTTAGAAGACATTTGTAGAATCGTCCTCAGGTCAAAATGGGTTAATCTGTTCTGCTGTATTAAACCGTATCTAATCACTGCATAATAATAGCAGTCCATAGCAGTGAGTATATACAGTAGGTATTGTGTATGTTCACGTTATATATTGCAGGCAAAGCTTATGCTACTCTCTGCAGCGACCGTAAATGTGTGCCACTTACTATGACAAGACCCTTGTATGAAGTCACAGCGATGGGTGGTGACACCATGTCAATGGCTGACTAAACCCATGCCTGTATGGCCTTTGAAGTAGAAGTGAGCTTTATGATATAGGAGGATAATGGATGGTGTAACGAGTTTAACTCTAAAGGTCATACATCACCAATTCGCACAACAGCAGCCGGGCAAACTGCGTGCCAGACAGAGACGGCTTTCCCAAAACATCCTGCCAACCTGAGTTAGGGGCCACTTTCATCTCTTCACCTCCACTTCCAAGCTTTCGGTGCGTGCGTGCGTGCGTGCGTGCGTGCGTGCGTGTGTGCGTGCGTGCGTGCGTGCGTGTTTATACATTTGTGCTTTTGTGTACATGTACATGTGTTTACATAAGTGAGAGTGCCCTCTGATTATGCATAATTTGTGTGTGGGTGTGAGTTTACGTGTGTACATACGTCTGTGAGTGGGAATAATGTTTGTAGGTCTATTGTGTGTGTGTGTAGTTAAGTGTATACGTCTGCCTACAAGCATGTCGTTGTGAAAGGGCACTTCAGGCATGATTGCCGCAGGCTGGTCTGGTCTCGCCTGGTTGCTTGTGTGTGTAATGCACCCACACCCAGCACGGTCATTCCCCCATTGGGAGATGATTAGAGAGCCGTATCGGATGTCGCGTACACACCCAGAGGGCTGTGCTCCTGTGGACCATCACGCCGCTGGGCCGTTTGAAGCGCCGGGCCTCCCTGTTATTGTCCCCAACATCAGAAGCAGACTTGGCTGTAGTTATGTTCCTCTCTGCCTTTTAACAGAGCCTGACATCACAGCGTTGATCGGCCCCACAGCTTGAGTGTGCGGCCCATGTTGTTTTGACGTACATTAGGGCTCCATTAGATCACAATCACTGCTTGTTTTTGTAAAGGGGCGCCTAATATTTTGGTTGCTTCCCTGCAACGTCTGTTAGCAATATGTTGTGTTTTTCTTTGTGTGCAGCAGCACGCTAATGTGAGGGTAACGGACACAAGAACGGCGTGCGTGCGTGCTTGAGTGCGTACGTGCGTGTTGTGAGTGTGTGCGTGCGTGTGTACGTATTCTTGGTTCAACAAGGTATATACAAAATATACACACACAAAATACACACGGTCACACACACACACACACACACACACACACACACACATTTTCAGTTTGCGAACCAAATGTTGGTTGGCAAATTCAAAAATTGCGCAGAGCGTTCTTCCGGGTCCTTCAAAACGCCTCTGAGCAACTTCCATTTGAAATGAATAGCGGCGTTGCAGGGCTGTCGCTCCTCGTCCGCTCTCTAGATATATTATAACCCTATATGGACTGGCCTAGTGATTGCCTTGTGGGTTGCTTTATTGTTGTCAGGTGTGCAGGAGGCTGTGGTGATGTGTCTCAACAAGCAGACCAGGGAGACAGTGGGCCAGAGCCTGTGTGAGAGCTCTCGCCGCCCCCCCCAGCTCCTACAGGACTGCAACATCCAACCCTGCCCACCCAGGTAAGAATACCCTCCAATCTATGAGAAACATTGAAAGTTTGAAACATCTCCGCTATGCAATTTCTCCTAAATGAAGATGTACAATTATTGTAAAAAGGGTATCTTTGAAAAACAAAGAAAATGTCCCGCAGGCAGACAATGATTGTCTGTCCTGATGAAGGTCTAATCGACCGAAACGTCGACCTAATAAAGAGCAACATTGTCTGTCTGCCAGTGTCTGACAGTGTGTGGGACCTTTTCTTTGTTTTTCATAGCTACCCTTTTTAATATATGCTCTATTGCCCTACGCACCTGTCACTATACCCTTCTGTGGTGTGCATCAGCCTTTAGCTGTCAAATTATTTGCATTTACTAATATCCAGTTACTTCACATGATTCTTCACATCATCCTCTGAACCTACTGTATGCAACGTAAGCCCTTGGCCCCCTCCTTTAGGCAGAAAATAGACGAATCTACAAGCTCACAACGCATAGCTCTGCTATTTCCACTGAATGTTCAGAATATTTTAGCCTACTATTATGACGACATGCCCAGGATAGAGGCACTAGAGTCAACGGGGTTAACCCATTCTGAACGGGCACCCATTTTGGTGTCAGCATCGTGTTATGCTTTATCGTGTTATGCTCATATCGCGCCACCGAGTGGCGCGATACGAGCTTGTAGGTCTGCTATTTTTTGAAAAATCGAAGAACGACTGACATTTTTAGAATCTGATCTCGGGTCAGAATGGGTTTATCAGACCAGTGTGTGTCCAGTGGAAAACCTCGTATGAATCTGATCTCAGGTCAGAATGGGTTAAATGGAAACACACCCGTTATTCATTTGCATTCACTGTACTATATACCTTTATGCAGCCTACCGTGTTTTTAGTCCCTCAAAATCTAGGGTTTCATCCCACCTTAACTCATTCTGGGCGGGAACCCCTGTTGGTGTTTTAATCATTGTTATACTTTAGCTATTGAAAAATAGCAGATCTACAAGTGCCGCGCTACGAGCTTGTAGATCTGCTATTTTTTTTAAATTTGCCGCAAATCTTTGAATAATATATTCTTTCGGAGCGAACAATGAACTTCAGCTTCTGGGAGGTCCCTGGAACAACATGGGGGTCCGCAGCCAAATACAGATAATTCTGGGGGATCTTGACATGAAAAAGGTTGAGCACCACTGACATAGAAACACAGGTTTACCATCACTGACATAGAAACATCCAGAAAACTGAGAACTTAGAACTAGAAGAAATTTTTTGTAGAATCGGCCCCAGGTCCAAATGGGTTAAATCATCTCAGTTCATAGGCACATTAACTCCCGGTGACACTGAATCAGCCTGACAACAAATGGATGGGGCCGCATCTCAGCGGGCAGGAAATGAAGCCAGTGGGACGTCCAGCTGAGCCCAGTCTGAGTCACACACACACAATAGGGATCAGATGTCCATGTTCACTAGGCCTCTGCAGTGTGTCGTCCTCATCCGTCCTCCCCCACAGGGGAAGGAGCATTTGTAAAGAAATATAGGTGTTTTGACAGCATGGAAGCGTAGGAGGGGGAGGCTACCGTTTTAAAAGCCCTCGGAAAAAACTATCATAACAGACACAAATGGACATTGTTATTTGCCTTCTCACATTACTGTATGATGGTGCTCTCTGTGATCATAATGTCAAGATGGCGATGATTTGAGAAGGCCTGGAATAGCCTGCAATGAGTGCAATGCCAGAAATACGCTGCTGTCGTGTTTTCCTTTTTGCGTAAAAGGTTTTCGATTACCAGCATGTCCTATCTATACCACTGGGGTTTATCGTAATAGTTTTAGTGATTGATTGACAGAGGCTATTGTATCATAATGTAATTTACAGTTTTCTGTAATATTTCACTTTCTCCCACTTAACATCATCACCATTGGCCATAAACTGTTGTGATGCGGAGAGGATCTGTCATGCAGTATTGTGGAACTGCCAGAATTGTTAACAACGATACTAAATCAGTTTAATGTGTGTAAATATGTGTAGTATTGCTGTAATCTTGTGTAAATATGTACACAATATTCAGTTTCAATTCCTTTTTAAATGATATATCTGCCCCTGTTGAACAACATAACGGCATGTTGTTAATCTGTCCGAGCTGTGGCACAACGGTGGGCGCTAGATTGTGTGTTTGGCCACACGTTTCAAGTTAACACTGTGCACAGCGCTGTTGTCCTTCCACCACTCGCACCCATGTCAGTAAATCCAGAGGCTTGCAGCCTTACCTCTGGCTGTTTTTCCAGGCCTTGATTCTTGTTTTCAGGCACAACAAACGCGCTGCGTTGGACTTGTTTCCTTTGGCCCAACACCCCCTTCCCAGAGGCCTCCTCGCCCTCCCATATTCCTCCACTTGGATACTGTTCCCTCTGAAGGGGAAGCAGCCACAAGGCTTGGCGTTGAGCATATATAGTCCCGGTGCAGAAACAAGCTCCGCTCCCAAATCTCTTTGGGTTCCCTGGAAGCCTTGTGTAAATAGGAATAGTTTTGAAATATCACCCGATCTGTCAAAGCGCGGACGAGTGAAGTGGCTGCCATCTCAACTCCAAACCAATGATTTCAGGCATCTCCGTAAAGGGCTTGTGACTGAGGTTGGATATATGTTATGCAACAATATGAAAAGTTGGCATGGCCGCCGCTCTTTCAAGATCGGTGTAATCCGAGAAACAATGCATGCTGAGAAAAACGTCAGCGAGGGATTGATCACCCTGATCTTCTGACATTGTATTCGACAGGCTTATATGAGGATAAAGGAGGTCCAAAGTTTACCTCACGATTTTCCCACACAGGTTTTAGGGAACGCTCGTGGACATTTTGTGCCGTTCTTTTGTTGGTGAGAGACCGATATTTGCGTTCAGTATTCGCCTGCCATGATATGGCCGTTAGGTTAATTAGGTGAGTAATGGGGAGCAATGAGGCTTCTTCAGTGGAGGTTGGCAGTATATTCAAACAGTATATTCAGTATATATTCCTCTGATTGGAATCACTGTTGGGTAGGGGTACACAGTACATAAGTAATAAGTAAATAATAATAATAGTAATAAGTAAATAATACACAAGTTACTATACAATGTCATAGGTTAAAGTCTTAGTTTCTAACAAATGCAGAAATGCATGCACATTTAACTGGAACGTGAGTCAGCACTCTGCCATATCCACCTACTGTAGTCTACTTGGGACCCTTGACACAAAAAAAATAGATACTTCTCGATTTCCACCCTGGTGATCATTACTATGAGCAGGTTAATGAATATCTAAATATAATATATTGTTATAGAATATTACTTTGAATTGAAAGTCGTAGGTAATATGTATATTCCAAAAATGTTTTGGACCTTAACCCATTCTGGGCGGGCACCCATTTTGGTGTCAGCATCATGTTATGCTTTAGCTATTGAAAAATAGCAGATCTACAAGCTCATAGCGCGCCACCGAGTGGCGCGCTACGAGCTTGTAGGTCTGCTATTTTTGAAAAGATCGAAGAACGACTGACATTTTTTAGAATCTGATCTCAGGTCAGAATGGGTTAATCAGACCAGTGTGTGTGTGTCCAGTGGAAACCTCGTATGAATCTGATCTCAGGTCAGAATGGGTTAAAGGCTGAGGACTAGCGTTCACTAGCCCCAAACACAGCTATACCAAGTGAATGCTACTGAAAATCATACAACGGGTCGTTTCGAGGAAGCAATCTGATTGGTTGAGACAGCCTTCTAGCCGTGGTTCAAACGAGCACCACTCCACCACACCCAATCAAAACAAATAATTCAGCTGCTCTGTTCTCCCAGAGCGCAGCAAACTCGGGTGGCTAGGCTAGCTATAGTTTCTTGGGACATTTGTGGTCGTATAGTGACTACATCTGTCATCTGTCAAAATATGTTTTTTCAGCTATTCTCTTAGTTTTAATTAAGGGCAACTGTTGTATAATTGCGTTGCTTTGGGAACTCGCCCTGTGGGCTCGTTCCTGCAGCATCGCAGGCGTGCATTAATGACGTTAAACCACCCCCTCTCTCGTGTAATATTGCTTAATTCAATATGCTTTGTGGTTACATTTCGGAACGTGTAGTGTTTTTACATTTAGAAATAGCAACTATGCATAAACCAGACACACATTAATCCATTTTGGGCAGGAACCCATTTTGGTGTTAGCATTATGTCATGCTTTAGCTATTGAAAAATAGCAGACCTACAAGCTCGTAGCGCGCCACCGAGTGGCGCGCTACGAGCTTGTAGGTCTGCTATTTTATGAAAAATCGAAGAACGACTGACACAGAAACATAGCTTTTTCAGAAAACTGTCATTTTCAAACGGACATTTTTTTAAATCTGATCTCAGGTCAGAATGGGTTAATTCAATATGCTTTGTGGTTACATTTAGGAATGTGTATAATGTTTTTACATTTAGGAATAGCGACTGTATGCATAAACCAGACACACATTACAATGAAACCCCAACAGGTGGGAGACGGCAGAGTGGAGTTCGTGTTCCGCTACCTGCGGCGTGGGTCTGATGACTCGCACGGTGGCGTGCACGCACAGGCCCTCACGGGACCGCAACCACACGGAGAGCATCCGGGACGAGGAGTGTCACGCCCCCAAGCCCACCCCTCTGCAGGCCTGCAACCGCTTTGACTGCCCTCCTCTGTGGGACCCCAGGGACTGGGGACAGGTATACATTCATCCTCTGTGGGACCCCAGGGACTGGGGACAGGTATACATTCATCCTCTGTGGGACCCCAGGGACTGGGGACAGGTATACATTCATCCTCTGTGGGACCCCAGGGACTGGGGACAGGTATACATTCATCCTCTGTGGGACCCCAGGGACTGGGGACAGGTATACATTCATCCTCTGTGGGACCCCAGGGACTGGGGACAGGTATACATTCATCCTCTGTGGGACCCCAGGGACTGGGGACAGGTATACATTCATCCTCTGTGGGACCCCAGGGACTGGGGACAGGTATACATTCACTCCTCTGTGGGACCCCAGGGACTGGGGACAGGTATACATTCATCCTCCTCTGTGGGACCCCAGGGACTGGGGACAGGTATACATTCATCCTCTGTGGGACCCCAGGGACTGGGGACAGGTATACATTCATCCTCCTCTGTGGGACCCCAGGGACTGGGGACAGGTATACATTCATCCTCTGTGGGACCCCAGGGACTGGGGACAGGTATACATTCATCTGTGGGACCCCAGGGACTGGGGACAGGTACACATTCACTCCTCTGTGGGACCCCAGGGACTGGGGACAGGTATACATTCATCCTCCTCTGTGGGACCCCAGGGACTGGGGACAGGTATACATTCATCCTCTGTGGGACCCCAGGGACTGGGGACAGGTATACAATCACTCCTCTGTGGGACCCCAGGGACTGGGGACAGGTATACATTCATCCTCTGTGGGACCCCAGGGACTGGGGACAGGTATACATTCACTCCTCTGTGGGACCCCAGGGACTGGGGACAGGTATACATTCACTCCTCTGTGGGACCCCAGGGACTGGGGACAGGTATACATTCATCCTCTGTGGGACCCCAGGGACTGGGGACAGGTATACATTCATCCTCCTCTGTGGGACCCCAGGGACTGGGGACAGGTATACATTCACTCCTCTGTGGGACCCCAGAGACTGGGGACAGGTATACATTCACTCCTCTGTGGGACCCCAGGGACTGGGGACAGGTATACATTCACTCCTCTGTGGGACCCCAGGGACTGGGGACAGGTATACATTCACTCCTCTGTGGGACCCCAGGGACTGGGGACAGGTATACATTCTGCCCTCCTCTGTGGGACCCCAGGGACTGGGGACAGGTATACATTCATGACCAGTGTTGTTCTCGGTGACTAAAACTAAGACGAAGAATGTTCGTCGGCTACCTTTTTCCACTGATGAAAATTAAATGGAAAAATAAGCTATGATGAATAAGACGAAGACTAAATGTACTGACAATTTGGTCAACAAATAAAAACTAGACTAAAATGTTAGGAAGGGACTAGTGGACAAGAGATCCAGTATAAGTCGTTTTCCACTTGGTTGCATGCTGAAAATAGCCGATCTACAAGCTTGTAGATCGGCTATTTACAGCAAGTGCCATTACGACGGCATCAAGGCCCACCAAAACCCTTTTTTGTTGACTAAATCAACTGTAGATTTAATTGACTAAAATCTTATGACATTAAGTCGACTAAAACTAAATGAAAACTATTCAAGAGACTATGACTAAGACAAAAATCTAAATGTGCTGCCAAAAACAACACTGATTATGACGGATAACAATGATACATTACATTCAATTCAGTATTGATGTGGACAAATTGGGTGGTGTAGCCTCTGCCAACACTATGGAAGAGGAAGAGGTTAAATTCATGGCTCTGTCAGTGCAGTATAGGCCTATTTTATTTATTTTTTATTTATTCTCGAAATTACACTGGGTATTAAATTAAACTCATTTTCAGTGTCGTCGTCACAATACATCAGAATATCAGGAAAAGAAAATTAAAAGGTATACGTGAAGGTATATGTGAATTACGTAGGTTTACAAAAATATAAAGCTAATTTCAAAACAATCTAAAAACAGTTACATATTGTTGGGGTCTGTATGCTCACCAAGGTTTTAAAACGACTCAAGGGTATTAATGTGGTCAATCTTAATGTCGTTTGCAGGTCATTCCATGTATTAGGGCCACAGAAGCTAAAAGCAGATCTACCAAGTTCAGAGTTAACTTTTGGTACCTTGAATTTGGGGAAATTACTTGATGTATTGTTATTGTGTAAAAATAGATAGAGTCAATAAATAAGGTTTGAAACAGTCTAGTTGTTGCAAAGTAGATGTCAATCAAGTCTGTCAATACTATGATGACAGTTTCTTGTACACTAGCTGTACTGATATCTACAACTGACCGGGGGTCCATTTGGTTTATTTTGTACACACTCAGAATTAATCCATTAAAACCAGGAACCCCTTTTGGTGTTTTAAAGCATGCAATTTTCTATTTTATACCACTGATACAGTAACATAAGTTTTTCAGAAACTGTACGCGTTTTCTGTTGTATACGCAGTGCTCCCGCAGCTGTGGCGGTGGTATCCAGACGAGGGAGGTGTTCTGCAAACAGAGGCTGGCAGACGGCAGCGTGCTGGAGCTGCCGGAAACCTTCTGTCCTTCCGTCAGTCCCCTGAACCGGCAGCCCTGTGCCACGCTAGAGTGCCCGCCCAGATGGGTGACAACTGACTGGGCGCAGGTAGAATATAGCTCTATATGCAGTGGCGTGCACAGATAGACACTAGGGGGTGCTAGAGCACCGCCTGCCCTTTTAGCAATTTTGCAAAAAAAATTATTTTATTATTTTCTTTCTTAATTTGTAGTGTGTGGACCATGCGGTGACATTGATCAAATCTTGATAAAAAAACGCTTCTACTATATTATTTAGGCCCCCCACAATCTAAAGCTATGTTTCTATGTCAGTGGTTCTTCGATAAAAATAAATAAATAGCAGATCTACAAGCTCGTAGCGCGCCACTCGGTGGCGCGCTATGAGCTTGTAGATCTGCTATTTTTCAATAGCTAAAGCACCAAAATGGGTTCCCGCCCCAAAATGCGCTGCACAAGGTGCCCTTTTTTCCACTTGAGCACCTGCCCCTCTAAATGTCTGTGCACGCCACTGTCTATATGCATAGATACTAAAAAACATATAGAGGCCTCTTTGGCCGCTACAGTTCATTGGAGCGACGTGTATCGACATGAGGGCGGAAGTTCGCCAGTACGCTGCCACTCAAGTGACTATGGCCAATCACAGCGCGTCTTTTCCGGGACTTGTCACACCCGAAACGTCCGCTCTGTGACACATGTGGAAGTTTTTGCGAGGCACTATGTCTCGTCTCGCGTTGCCAGACTGTTGCCTCTCACGATAGTCTCACGGAAGTAGGACGAGTTATTCTGTGTGCATTTATTTACTGAACATAAATGCGCAATTTACCATTTAACATACCTACTGTACTACATTCCTACCTTACGTTGTTTAGTCCATACCTCACTTGCTGTATGATTGAGTGATATGGCACTGTGCTGTGTCACCATATACAGTATACAAGCAATGTTTTTTACTTGGAGAAAAACCACAAACAAAAGCTGTGTTGTCTTCACAAACACAGTTTTGTTTATTATGGTTACATGCAGTTCACAAGCATTGATTTAGAACAGTAATTATGCTGTTGACGGGGACTCTGCTTAAAATATACGATATACAATATTAGTGGACATCTGCCAGCCAGCCAATGAGAAACAAGTGTTTGATGTGGCACATGATATATACAGTACGATACTGCATGACATGTGACATTTTCCAGATGAACGTATGATAAATGGTGGAAAATAAATGCCAGGATGGGGTGTAAGGAGGACAGGATATATGCACAGGATGCATCTGTGTTCATACCGTATAGTAACTCCCTTTTTCCCCCTGCAGTGTTCAGTGACGTGTGGTGAGGGCATCCAGAGGCTTCAGGTGGTCTGTAGGAGGCAGCATCGGACCATGGCCCCCGAGACCTGTGCCCCGACAGCCAGGCCCACCAGCATCCGGGCGTGCTCCCTAAGGCCCTGTGCGAGTAAGAGAGAGAGAGAGAGAGAGAGAGGCTCTGTTTGAGTCGAGCTCCATTTAGTTTCATACAGGAGTGCGAGGGAGATTTGAATTTGCCAACGGGGGTTTTTTGGTGCTAAGCAAGTCAAACATTCCGGAGCCAGAGTATGAATTCTCTTAAAAACCGCCCTGGTAAATGTTTGCGTTTGTTGGGGGACTGGGGCTAATTCAGGTTAAGCTCAAGAATTTCTCGTGAAAACAATTGCCCATCTTAGATCCGTGGAAGAAAAGAGGGAAAAAAAGCCACTGGCCCAAGTAAGCCTTGGTTTTGTTTCCAGTGTGCTAAAGGAGAATGCTGGAAAAGTGGATATTCGGGGATTACTTGTATTTTTTCTGACCTTTAAAATCATCAAGTCAGAAATAAAACAAAGCAGGCCTTGTCCTCAAGCTGTTATCCCTTATGCATTCATCATTTTAAACATCTTAGTTTACACGTATAATAGATCACTGTTTTTTTGTTTTTGTTTTAAAGGCCTACTAAAAATAAATAGAATCGCACTCCAAAAATGTAATTTGATCTAATGTAACCCCTTAAACCCTATATAATTCACTGGCAGGGTTCCCCGGAGCTCTATACTAGATTATATCTCTTCGCTGAAAATAGCCAATCTCGACGATCACAATGTGTCGCAGTGCAATGCGCTGAGAGCTTGTAGATCATCTATTTTTGGCAAAGCCTCTACAATTATCACATGCCCAGAATAGTGATACACTTTAGGGTAGATTAGCTCAACTCACAGTTTTCGATCGTCCCGTCTTCATCCAATGCCTGACATTATATTTCGACTTCCCCATCCATTACCGTCACAGAGACCGTGGGCCCAGACGTCGTCAAGCCAGACCCCACCGTCCTGACCCAGAAGAAGGTCTACATCCAGTTGAGGAAGAGCAGGAAGCTGCAGTTCGTCGTGGGCGGCTATGCCTACCTGCTCCCTTGGACGTCTGTGGTCATCCGATGTCCGACCCGGCGCTTCCGCAAAGGTCACATCCAGTGGCTGAAGGAAGGGAAACCCCTGGTCGGCCTCCCCCACATCTCCATCACGTCCCTGGGCTATGTCAAGATCCAGCAGCTGCGCGCGTCCGACGCCGGGGTCTACACCTGTGTGGCGGGTCAGGCCCGGGAGAACTTTGTCCTGAAAGTCATCGGCAGCAAGCAGAAGCTCTCCGTGCCGGAGGGTGGTGGGGACTCGTGGCTCCTCCAGGACGACCGGCGGAAGGCTAGCCCTCAGGAGGTGACCCTGGCAGGGGAGAGGCTACAGGAGCTAAGGCTGTCCTTCAACCGCTACGACGGCATTGTCCAGCACTTGCTCGCCATCAGAGGCTCCTCCGTCCAAGACAACAAGCATGCCGTCGACGCGCCGCGCTCCTCCGGCGAAAAGAACCGGTCGACGCTCAAAGAAGAGGAAACGTCGCCCGCAGAACTCTCCAGTCCAATCGTGCTGATCGCCGAGACCCAGAAGCTGGACGAGATCGCCCACAACCTCTCCGAAGGCATCGGCAGACCGCAGGGGGAGCTGCTCATCGCCCAGCTGCTCAGCGAGCTCACGGTGGTTCAGGGCGAGACCAACGAATCTACTCTCCACCCTCCGGACAAAGCGGAGTCTTCCACTCAAGGACCCCTCCTTTACAGGCCTAACGTCAAGTCCCACGCGACGACGAGACAAAGAGGCCCGGTCTTCATACAGCGCCCGAGGACGTTTGGCGTGGCGCCCTCGTCCTCTGAGCTGGTGGTCCACGTAGGGACGCCGGTGTCACTGCAGCGCCGGGTGACAAGCGTGGAGTTGAGGTGCGAGGCTTCGGGAAATCCGGAGCCCAACCTCAGCTGGACAAAGAATGGAAGGGAGTTGCAATACAGCAGCAGGTAAGACAACTTGTGTGCAAAGAGTTTAAAGTTATGATTAGTAGTATGTCATTACTAGTATGTCATTAGTAGTATGTCATTAGTAGTATGTCATTAGTAGTATGTAGAGAATTGATTTGGAGTGGCTGCCTGTGTATCCCCAGTTCCCCACCCAGGCAGTTGCCTGCAGTGTTGATTTTGTCGACTAATACTATGGCAAATAAATGTTCGTCGACTACCTTTTTTCACTGATGAAAACTAAATGGAAACTACATGAAAACTAAGCTATGATGACTAAAACTAAGACTAAATATATTGACAATTTCGGCAACAAATAGAAAAGTCGACTAAATCAACTGTAGATTTAGTCGTCTAAAACTAGACTAACACAAACATTCCAGGTGATCAAAATGTGACTAAAACACAAAAAAATCAAAGACACTATGACTAGAAAACGATGAGATTTTCAAGAGACTATGACTAAAACTAAAATCAAAGTTTGCTGTCCAAAACAACACTGCCGGGCAGTTGCCTGTACTTGGACACCCAGAACACTTCTTGAAAGATGAAGTGTTCTACATTGAGTGGTTTATCTGGTCCTTTGCGTTGGCAGAGTAGGCCTGTTGCCAGACGGCTCGCTGAGGATCCAGACTCCGTCCAGGGTGGATGAGGGCCTGTACACGTGTACCGCCAGGAACCACCTAGGGTCCACCTCTCTGGCATCACGGCTGCAGCTTATAGGTGAGCATTAGTATACCACGAATATGCTTTGGATATAACTTTCATTTTTGTCAATAAAACGCCGGTATAATGAATACACTGACTGTACTGCACGAGTTCTTTATTATGCCTGGTTTTGTGTTTGTTTTCACCTGTTTCATTTCACAGTTGAAATTATTGTGCAGCTTTCAGCTATTATCTTTTTGAACACTGCATGTTGCAATATACACACGCACATGTGCATGAGCGCGCGCACACACACACACACACACACACACACACACACACACACACACAAATACGCAATTACGCACACACACACACACACACACACACACACACACACACACACAGAGCAGATAAAAGCTTTTACACTGACTGCGTCAGCCTCTGTGAATGTATCGAAAGCTCCCGGCCAGCAGGGTCGCCTTCTTTAACGTCCCTCCTGTTCTCCAAGTGAGCTAGCGTGATTAGTGGCGACCGTTCCGTACGCTTCACCATCAAAGAGCCGCCATGCACCGTCCCTCCGTTTCCTGATGTCCCGCCACTCTCCCTCCCCATACGACAACAATTAGAGATTCCAGGCAGCATTTCAAAGCAGATTAGGGCGGGTGCGTCCCATTCGCCTAATCTAAACGGAGGGGATAAAGGAGCTTAAAAGTGTTGAAAAGGATCCAAACAGAATCTCATGGACCTTTCAAGTCCACTGCAGTGAAAAGGCCAACATTATAATGGGGGTTGTACTTCCGACATCGCGCTCGTTCCACGGATAGGAAGCGAGCCCAGGTCGGAGGCCTTTCAAGAAGAATGTGGCACGGAACACAATGGATTTCCTTAAATGGAAAATGTACCATTAAATAGGTCTCACATGCCATTTCTATGATGTTGAACAGTCCCGGTGTGATTTGTGAACTTTAGGAGTCTTCCAAAGCTACGGCCAAGAGAGCCAACAATCTTGATAATGTTAGACAAGGACAAATGTTGGAACTGCTTCAGCGACAGTCAATGGGAGACAGATTTTATATACTCGGTGAAAGGATGCATTTGATGAAATATACAGTCAATGGGAGACAGATTTTATATACTCGGTGAAAGGATGCATTTGATGAAATATAGGCAGGCTGAACCTTTTATGCAGAGATGGTATAATACTTGTCCAGTTTAATGATCATTCGTTCAGTGGTGTAAAGAGGCCAATTCACCACAACACTGATTGTTTCTGACACAAGTGCCCTTAGATTTTCCTTTTAGAAAAGGTTATTGTCTCCACCAGGCCGAAGGCATGTGGGGAGAGTATGTTTTGCACTCCGTCCGTCCGCGTGTCCGTCCGTCCGTCCGTCCGTCCGTCCGTCCGTGTGTGTGTCCGTCCGTGTGTCCGTGAACAGCTAATCTCGGCCACCGTTAACCCGGTTGATGCCATATTTTGCGCACACACTCCCTGGATGCCAACGATGAACCTCTGCCCCAAACTTTCCAGAACGGCCTGTTATAGCGCCACCAGGAGGCCGCTTTGTGCAAAACAAGTTTTTGCACAGTACACCTACAGATTTTGTCCAAACATCACGCAAATTGGTACACAGTCTCTCTAGAGCCATTCAACGAAACGGGTCTTTCACATTTATCACACTCCATCCTGATTGGTTAAGATTGGCTTCCAAAGTTCACAGGAGTGCTCAGTTTCAAACAAAATGCTGCAAATCATGAACACATCGCGTGATTTCCGTGAAATTGTGCACCCACATTCCCACTAGGCCGAGGACGAAATGCCACATGAACAATTTCAACTCAGCCTCAAGGTGGCGCTATAACTTGCCGAAAAGTGTTTTTACCTCTAACTGCACGGATCTGTGGATAACCTGGTGGAGACCTGTGCCCGGAAGGGCACTTTTTCTAGTTTATTTCTGTATTTTATTTTTCAGATACTTACCGTAGTACTTATTCTATTATTTGTTGTTGTTGTTCATGGCTGATGTATCCTGCATGTACCATAAAAAATCACACCAGTGTGAACCGAGTGGTGCAACTCCTGTCTATTGGTTCTCTGTATCATTCCAATTTGTATCGTCCAATTTCTTCTCTGTATCGTTCCAATTTCTTCTCTGTACTCTGGTGCCCCCTACTGGTATAAATAAGTAACATACTCGTGCTCACTTATATACAAACATACATACAGGTACCTACCTACCTACCTAGGTACACGGACGTTGCTGGATGTAGGAGTGGTTGCACCACTCAAAAAATATGTCCTAAAGTGACTGCAAAAAGTCGCTATTTGTTTTTTTAAAAGCTTTATACCCCGTTATAACATGTACAGTATTTAACGATGCAATGTGACATAGCTGTGTTTACAAAATTCTGTACCCACGTCCAACTGTATATCGTTGCTGTCGGGAGGAAACCTCCTAACTCCTTTTTTGAGGTTTTTTTCTTTTTTTTCTTTTGCATAAATCAGTGCTATTGAACACCCTTTACGTCTGTGTGTTGTTATTGAACCAATGGAAGGTATAGTACAACACTCGTTGGACAAAACCTCTTAACTCCATTGGACCCTCAAACTGTCTGCTAAAGCAACTAACTCCACCACCGCTCCCCCTCTCATACAATCACAATGAGGCTGTATTGCTTTGTTTTGAAAAAGGTTTTCTTAATTTCCTGAAAAAATTATAATTTTAATTTCCTACATTTTGGCGTTAAGAGGTTTCTTCCCGACAGCAGAGATAGGCTTTACTGTTTTTATTGTATTTTGACACTTGCGTTGGCAATGTAAACGCATGTTTTCTCATGCCAATAAAGCTCCTTTGAATTGAATTGAATTGAATATCCTACAGTGCTCGTTATAGTTTGTGCTTGCTAATTGATTTCAGGTGATGAAGCAAAGGCTTGTGGCCAGGGAATGGGTACGCCAGACGATGGCTCCATTTGTCCGGACAGAAGCAACAGCAGCCAATCACTTGAGCTGTGCCATGGACAAGCCTGCCCCTACAGGTAATGTCGCTGCTACTGCATGTCAACATTGTCAATGTGGAGACCCACTTTTAAATGTTATGATCAGCCCACCTTCACACCAGTGTTGTTTTTGGCAGCCAAGAAAAAACATTTTCGTCCCCTGTAATGTTAGTCTAGTTTTAGTCGACTAAATATCACAAGATTTTAGTCGACTAAATCTACAGTTGATTTAGTCAACTAAAATGTAAAAGATTTTAGTTAAAGACGTTCACTCTGAAAGAATATATATTCAAAGCTTTGCGCCACATTTTCACGATTTAAAAAAAAATAGCAGATCTACAAGCTCGTTGCGCGGCACTAGGAGTTAGGATGGACAGTGTCAAAACCAAGTGCAGACAGACATCATGTCCTCGGGGAGCGGCAGCATAGTGAAGGGAAACCATGCATATCTTCCCACCAGCCCTAAGACCTACAAGCTTCCTGTCTAGTCTCACATCCTCTGTGTGTCGTCTCCTAGCGAATGAAAACACAGCTTTCGTGGGGCGTGTGCGTGCATGTATGTTGTGTGTGTATACTGTACACACAGGCAAAAACGTATTTGAATTTGCGGCATTCATTTTAAATATTGAAATGACACAGATATACACAGTAAATGATACCAATCATCCGTGTGAAATATTACAGTGCATATCGAAGACACGCAGTTTGTTTTATTTCATCGTTGATTCGGACCCGTTTCCTTCCTGTGTCTTTTTATTTAACCTTTATTTAACCAGTAAAAAACACACTGAGACTGCGTCTCTTTTACAAGTGGGAACTGTCCAAGAGGCAGAAATAAAATTACACTTCAATACCACATCGTCAGTGTTACATTTTGGACCAGCAAATACAACATCCATAATACACCTCAAAGTACCTATGAATAAATACAGTACCTAATGAATAAATACAATTCCTGTGTCTTCTTTTTTTGGAACAACAGGTGGCGTGCGGCCCCTTGGTCACCCTGCTCGGCCAGCTGTGGGACAGGTGTTCAGAACAGGGGCGTCACCTGCACACAGGGTCCTCCTGAGGTCCACGTCAGAGAGGTAGAGGCCCACCTCTGTCTAGGAGCAGGGAGAAGACCCCCAGACGGCAGGCCATGCAACCTTCTGCCCTGCGCCAGGTGGACCACCACTCACTGGGGGCCGGTGAGTCCACTACTAAACCCATTTAGGCCTGACGTCGAAAAAAAAAAAAAAGTTTCTATATCAGTGGTTCTCAATACGGTGGTTCTCCAAAATTATGTAATGTAATGTAATTGTAATGTAATTGACCGCCGACACCCATCTGAAAATGTGTTGTTCCATGGACCCCCTCAGAAGCAAAGATTTTAGTTAAAAACTGAAACTCTGAAAGAATATATATTCAAAGATTTGAGGCACATTTTCACAAAAAAATAAAAATAGTAGACCTACACAGAGTGCCGCGCTATGAGCTTGAAGATTTGTTATTTTTCAATAGCTAAAGTATAACAATACTTTATCTATTTGGTGTTTGGTGTTTTGGGAAACACCAAAAGTGGTTCCCGCCCAAAATGGGTTAAACCCTGACCACATTGAAGTCTCAGCAAGTCACAGGAAAAAAAATGTCATATTGCTTTTCATTTGCTAATTGCAGAATTGTGTTCTGCATTGTGGTACTGGTACTGTATACATATTCTTTTACATCTTGATAGTTTTTGGTGCAAAGCTATACATGTTAAATCATTTGGATTTATTTGTTTTGTGTAGGTTTTTATTCATTTTTTCTTCTCTCTCCAAAATGACATTTGAACAAGAAACTGGTTTATTAACTGAGTGTTTAATTGCCCCCCACTAAAGATTTTTATACTGGTGATATTTCATAAATAAGTCTAGACAGCAACCAACAGTAAAAAAAGATAGAGGAACTAACCAGGTGTTATTAAATTAAAAAGGCGCCAGTCGCCTTTTTAATTTAATAAAGGCTTCCCTCCTCCTTTTAACTTTGAGTGCCCGGATCGTCTCTGTTCTATCTATAAATCTAAACCACCAACAGTACTTATCTTATATTATTACTTATATTCAACATATTAACTATTATACTGTACCACAGGTAGTTTCAAGGAAGCAATCTTGATTGGTTGAAATAGCTCTCTATACCCGTGCTTCAAACGTGCATCACCGCACACCTAAAAAACAGCTGTGCTGGGCAGTGCCCGCAGGCAGTGGCTACTAAGCTAGGTGTTTACACATGACATTCCTCCATTTTAGGTCGTAGTGGCTACATCTGTCAAATATATGTTTTTTTGAGGGGTGCCAGCCCCTCCAAATCCAGCTTTTGGTGTGTGTCCACAAACATTGTCCTTCTCAAACATTCATTTCCCATTGACAATGAATTTTACCTCATAGTGTCTGAGCAAATAGACATAGTGTCTATTTTACATAACGATGATGTACGATGATAAGAGCGGCCCTCTTTTCACATGGGTGTGATTTTTCTTCTTCTTACGGAACTGGCCTATCGCCGTCGGCTTGTTCCTGCAGCAACGCAGGCAGGCCATTAATGACGGTAACGCACACCCTCTTGTGTAATATTGCTTAATTAAACGCCACTTCCAGTCAACTCATCATCCCCATTCTAATTAAGTATGTACCTGGAGTGCTAAAGGGATGATTTTTGTAGGCCTGAGGATATTTTCAATGGAATTTGTGCACTGGATATAGGATAAAATAAGGAAATAATGTCTGCAGCAAACAAAGGCTTATGATATTACTGTGTTTTAGGCATCAACATAAAACTCGTACTGTACGAGTTTTGTACCACACAAGCAGTTTATATAGAACAAAAACAAAAGTATAATGTCTTCAAAATTCACAGTTCAGGGTTGTGTGTAATTTACTCTTAGTATACCAAAGACATCATTTGAAAACCCTGTGGTAAAAGTGGAATGCAATGCATTGATAACTCCACTTCCAGGTCTTGGACTAACATGTGTTCTATTGTCACAATTAATTTCCTAACGAAACACTAACACGGCTGCTTTTACCAAGAAAATGTATTCCAAATAAAAACGTGCTTGTAATCTGGATGAAATGTCTGTTTCAGTGTCACGGTCACTGTGTGGGCCCCAGTCTGGCAGCACAGCACCGCCATGTGTATTGCCAAGACACAAACGACACTAAGGTCCCCCAGAGACAGTGCAATGGCCTCCAAAGGCAAGTATTGATATAATGTAACATATCCATTCAGTGTTGTTCAGTGTCACTGTACAGTATATTAACAGAAATATCAGGTAGTTTGTTTTTTATTAGTTTTAGTATTAGTTTAGTTTATTTAAAAAAAAAAAGTAAGGAGTAGGTAAGGAGCTAATTCAGTCAAAACACTTTTGGGGGGGGTCCCAAAACAATGTTCCTAGAAGCTTTGTCATTGGTCGAAAGAAAACCCGGTCGCAATGGCTAACCAATCAGGAAGCAGACAGGCAAGTCAACCAATGACAAAGCTTCTAGGAAAATCTTTGAATGCAGATTGTGGCCCCTAGATGTGTCACAGAGACTAAATTTTTTTGGGAGCGTTCTACCCATTGCTGTCTGAATACCAAAGATATTATTGCCGTTTTATAATTGTATAGTATAACTACAGTATATAATAACCTTCCTGTGTGTCCACACTAGACCCAGTTCCCATAGGAACTGTTCTACCGAGGCCTGTGGCCTGCAGTGGCGTGTGGGGGCGTGGACACAGTGCACGGCCACGTGCGGGCGCCACGGCTTCCAGTCGCGGCAGGTCACCTGTGCACACCGCCGCTCCGGCAAGCCGGCCCGCGAGCATCACTGCACCTGGAGGCCCCGCCCTCCCAGCTGGCAGCGATGCAATATCCGCTCCTGTGGAAGAGGTGCGAGACAAACAGTTATTCCTGTGATTTTGTGATCTTCTGCGATGTTTTTATTCATATTGGATTTTAAAAACGCATTGTTTTAGACCAGTGATTATCAAACTCTTTCATATCAAGGACACCCAAATGAATATGTATCTGGCCACGGACCACCATCTGAAAAGATGTTGTACGGTCTGAATGTGTTAAGGACCCCTTGGCAAGGACATTTGCAGTATTTATTTTATACCATGTGGTGCAATTGAAAGAAAAAGCAGAGGTGCAAAAGACTAATAACTGTAAGAGTCTGCTAACTTTGCTCTACAAACCAGCCAATCCGCTGTGTTCTGTTATAAATTACAACCTTTTGTTTTGAATCTCTGAGTTCTGACTTGCCAATGAACACGATGTAGGCCGGGAGGCCCTGGTTTATAAGATGGGTAGAACTGCTAATAATATAAATATTAGAATGATGTACACATAAGGCTTTAAGATGTCCCACGGCATGTTTCTTGAGTTCAAACAGGATTAGGGTTTAATCTCTTTTCCTTTATAGCCGCACGGCAGGCTTACATTGAGTTGCGCTTATTAAGCCATCTTCCTCTGTGTGTTCCAGCAGGCGAGTGTCGGGACAGCACCAGGTACTGTGAAAAGGTGCGGCAGCTGGAGCTCTGCCCGCTACCTCAGTTCAAGAGCCGCTGCTGTCTGTCCTGTCGGGACACCTGAGAGAGAGAGAGACACGCCGGCGGGGCGGGGGGAGGGGCAGGGCAAAACCACAAACAAAGTGGACAGGTCCAGGACTGGTCTGTTGAGACAGAGAGCGGAGACCTTGAATCCCCTACTACGACCCCCCTCTGAACACCTCCCCGATAACCGTGGTGGAGGTAACAAGGCTTGAAAGAGGGGCAGGAATCGTGGAGGAATGTTTGCATACTCATCATACCGTGTGTGATTGTGATCTTACTTTGTGGCGCTGGGTTTTGGTTTGAGAAGGGGACATCACTGTTAACGAAGGCCTCGGTTGGGTTTTATTCTGTGTTCTCTTCAACGTACTGAAGCTTGTGTGTCAACGGCAAATGTGACTTGGTTAGATTTCCTCTAGTCGGTAGGGAAGAGCCTATCTAATGGGCAATTGATGATTGCGTTAGCTAGACATCTATAAGAATGATGAATGATGCAGTGTTTGTTATAATCACTGGATAGTGTTACATTTGTCTTTCATAGCAGTGGTGTCTGTCGAACACAAATCAAAAGGCTAACCTTTGACACAGGTGATGTCAGTAAAATCCCAAGACATATTTTAAGCCCCTTTTTTATTTCGAGATTTGATGTCCAAGTGTGCGGCACAGGTGAATTGCTGACATCATGGTAATATGGTTTAATCCAAACAATGGGATATCTGGTTTAATACCACGATCAATCGGACAATGGACAAGGACTTTTCATTTTGGGACAGTAGTTAGCGGCTCTCTGTTAGCTTTATTGTGACCGCAATGATTGGTCAGGTTATTTCAATGAGTGATATCTGAAATATGATTTCAGTTGCATCGACAGTATCGGCTTAAGTTTAGAGAACAACATTATTTGCATGGATTGCACTTAAATGGTAGAGCGAGACTGAAATGCAAGCAATTTAATGAAAAAGAAATCATATATTTATCTTTGCACTAATAACTCTCCCAAGTCTCTGTTAAGAACACGACTTGCAGTTTTGTTTTTATGTGGTTTCAACATTTTCTTTTGTCTCATGCTTTGAAGAAGGAAGCAAAGTCAAAATATCCCTTTAACCACTTTTGTGATGCAAGGTTAGGTTGAAATATAATCCCTCCTAACAAGCAAATGTAATTTACTATTTTCACTGAGATATATGATTTTATCCTCAAGTTTGGTCAGGCAGTAATTACCAGCCAGTAATTCGACAGCCGGGCTTACAACTGGACTTGTGATCCGCTACAGTAGAATCGGTTAGTGAAAATGGCCACTGTGTGATATTAATGTGGGGAAGAAAAAAAAAAAAAAAAAAAGTAGCAGCTTTTGTTATGTAACTCCTTTGGTTAGTGTGCCAGATAGGCATTGTTTGCACTTTTGATATTAATATTATGTCTTGGGTTCCATATCCCTTAGCAGTCGTGATCACATACTGTACAACACCAAAGTCACAATCAAGAACTTACAGTATACTCCACACTTAATTGGTCGGTCAGTTATGCCTGGTTCATTATTGGTTACTTGCTGCCACTCACTGAAATGAGCACATCTACAATTAAGTTGACAAACGTATCACAAGCTTGTAGATCAGCTATTTTTGGTGGTGACCAGGGATGTGTGCACACATAGACATCAACGGGGGCTTCAGCCCCTGCCCTTTTACCCGTCTGTAAACAACTGCCCTCTCCAGACCGAATGCAGCATTTACTACATGGTGAAAGAAATGCAAATGCACTCCTTTCCTTCCATGCCATGCTTTAAGGCAGCATTCAGGACTCTGAACAGTATTTTGTGTTGAACAAATTTGTTTTTTTTGTTTGTTTGTCGTACACCACATCTCCAGTAGCTAAAGAGTGCTGGTTTGCGCCCCGAAAATAGCTGATCGACAAGCTCTCAACGCGTCGCAGCGCGCCGCGTTGTGAGCTTGTGGATCTGCTATTTTTTGTCCAAAAGTGCCCGATATGGGATTTCAGCCCCTGCACCTCTAACACTCTCTGCACGTCCCTGGTGGTGACTGAGCGACGCCAGTGTGCAACCAAGTATAAATCACCCTTTAAGGAAGTGGTTGTCTTGTATTACTGTCAATGAGATGAGAACAATACTAAGGTATCACGATGAGATATTTGTACTCATTTTCTTGAGCTATGTAGATATTTGTTTTTGCTGAAGATTGATGCTCTGTTGTCTTTTAACTATTTATTATCATGTGTGTTCTTTGTGCAAATGTGATAGTTTTTTTGTAAATAATTGCAGTGGTGAGATATATGAGCACACATGTTTTCCCCTGAGATCACACCGTTCTGTGTGCATGCGATGGGGAACCTCCACTGGTCACTTGATGTATTGCTCCGTCTCTCAATGCCAGGCTAATCACTAGACAATAAATTCAGTAACATTCCCTTTTATATAACCGTTTGTTATGGCTCTCTCACTTGGGTTTGTGACATTTGTGATGAATGCATACATGTGTTATTGTTTATTAGATTAGACGCAGACAGATACATATAATGGCATAATTAAAATGACATATAATGGCATAATTAAAATGATTTAAAAAAAACCAAAGGATAAAAAAAAATCAATATACAACATAGAGTAACTGATCATTGTAGACCAGATGATTTAGACTAGAAAAATTTGCTCCTAGGAGCACAGGTCTCCGCCAGGCCCGATAGTAGAAGTCAGTCCTTTAGCCAATCGGGATGAAATATGAAAAATCGTATTGATCCGTCTTCATGACATAACTATAGAGATTATGTGTACCGATTTCCATGATGTTTGGAGAAAACCACCTGCTGGTGCTATAACAGGCCGATGTGAAAAATGTGGTGCAGATGGTTCTACTCTGACATCCAGGGAGTGTGTTTGCACAGTTCCGTTGGGCCAACGGTGCCGGAGATTACGTGTCCACAGACAGACGGACAGGTCACACCTTCGGCCTGGTGGAGACAATTAGTAGAATCCATAATAAATATCTCTAAAAAATGGACAACAAAATAGTTACAGTAATTACTTTGTGGCGTGCCATTACATCATGGCTAAATAAAATTAAATGAAAACGAACATGCTGAGAGATGAGAAGGATTTTTTCAGGGGAAAAGGTACCCATAAATAGACCAGAAAGGACATAAAAGTTTCTTAGAAAGACAAAGACAGTTTAATAACTCTGTTTGGTAGAGCTATTAATAGCAGGACTGACAGACAACATTCCCACAGTGGATACACTTCCTCAAATGCTAGACAGTTTGAGGAAGTATGGAATCCTTCTTAGTTCTTCCGCTTAATAATCTGCTTAAATTCAGAGGGTCTTCTCGCCTCAATGTCACAATATGACGAGACATGCTACTGCTAGTACAGCTTTGGAATTACATCAGCGCGATAGCTGATCAAGATTCATCTTGTGCCAGGGGTCCTCTGAAAATAACTTTTAAGGTATATTTTATACTCTAAAGACAAGTGTCTATTGACAGTGTAGGCCAACAAACATGATATATGATATGTGACACTTTTTCAGTTGGAAAAAAGTATTATTTTGTTAACCGTCGATAATGTACTGTACATTAATTGCGATGGAAAAGCAAGGGTGCAAGTCTTCTTTGAAGACACTTGGGGTCCTGCGAGTTTCACTTGTGGATCAATTGGAAGGGTCCATTAACGCTATACTGGACAGCCTGGTGTCCTCTGAGGTGTTCACGCGAGATGACCGCGAGGTGGTGCTCTCCCAGCCAGGACCACGGGGCAGAGTGAGGAAGGTTCTGGACATAGTGGTATGTAAAGGTGAAGAAGCTGCCGAGACCTTTCTCTCCGTCATAAGCCACCGTCGGCAACAACCACAGATGCATTCCATGGGGAACGATGGGAACGAATCCGGATCCACAGGTATACCATTTGTTGTTCTAATGAGAACAGAGTCTGTTCTCTGCAAGTTGTTGCAGACAGGATTACTGTTGTTGCAGACAGGATTACTGTTGTTGCAGACAGGATTACTGTTACTGTTGTTGCAGACAGGATTACTGTTACTGTTGCAGACAGGATTACTGTTACTGTTGTTGCAGACAGGATTACTGTTACTGTTGTTGCAGACAGGATTACTGTTACTGTTGTTGCAGACAGGATTACTGTTACTGTTGTTGCAGACAGGATTACTGTTACTGTTGTTGCAGACAGGATTACTGTTACTGTTGTTGCAGACAGGATTACTGTTGTTGCAGACAGGATTACTCGTAAAAATAATTTGCTGTCCATGCTTGTACTGTAGATGTTACTCTGCATAGCATAACCTCTGTTTTTGTGAAGAAGAACAAATATATATATACCGTATATGTGTGTACTTTACAGATATCCTTACATTCTTTTTCAGAATACAACAAAACTATGCAAAAGCACAAACTAGTTCTAAAACGCAGAAGTGAGAGCATGCTATACTACAACACTCGACACGGGGAGAAGATCCCTTTCTTGGAACATTATGTCAATCTCCTATTAGTCAATGGGCACCAGGATAAAGAATTAAAAAGACATGAGGTTCTGGCGTTTGGACGAATGCGTCTTTCTTTCCAACAGAAGTCCCCTGAGCACAGGCACATTTCCCCAGACCAGCTCTTTTCAAATAGAATAGGAAGCCGTCCTGCCAAGAAAGTTCTGGTGACAGGAGTAGCTGGCATTGGAAAAACAATCCTCGTGCAGAAGATGCTGCTTGATTTTGTAAATAACAAGGACTATCTTACCTTTGACTTCGTCATCCATATGACCTTTAGAGATCTTAATCTCATCAATAAACCAACAAGCTTCCGAGACTTGGTCTTGCGTAAAAATGGGCACCTGGCTAAGGAGCTGGATAAAATCTTGGCGGCTCACAGCAAACTACTGATCATCTTGGACGGCTTTGATGAATTCAGACACTACGGCAACTGTGACGTGGAGGTCTTTGTAACTGAGCCAGACCAGGACGGAGAGGTGGTAGAGGTCTTCGCCAGCCTCATGCTGGGAGAACTCCTACCTGAAGCTTCGGTACTTCTCACAAGTAGACCTACAGCCATCGGCCACATCCCTGTGGGTTGCATCGATCGCTTTGTGCTCATCGCCGGCTTCTCCTTCACAGAAGTTCAGGACTTCTTCCAACGCTACTTCCAGGACAAAGTTCTTGCCGAACGGATGTTTACTTTAGTAGCTGCTCATGAGCTAATTCTGACGCTGTGTTATATCCCAGCTTTTTGTAGCATTGTTTGCTGCATCCTTAAACAAAGCAAAGAGCTTAGTGAGGGAATCCCCAAGACCATGACGGACATTTACGTTCAGTATTTGATGGCCATGGTGCAGTCTCATACGCGAGACCGGGACAAGGCTTCTCTAATCAACCAAATTCCAGGGGCCTTACCACAGGCACAGCTCTCTGAAATCGTGCTAAGGTTGGGTCAGCTCGCCTTTCACAAGCTGATGGCCCATCAGACGCTCTTCTATGACAGTGACACCGCACACCTGAAGGGATGCAGCCTGGTCAGCACCTTTCTAGACAAGACGGTGGCACAGGAGCCTGGTTGCACCGAAGACGTGTACTCGTTCACCCACCTCACAGTCCAGGAGTTCTTTGCAGCAGTTTATTGTGCAATCACGGACCAACCGCTGCTTGAAAGCCACGCGCATGGCTTCAGCCCTGGGCAGGGGATAGGTATGGGGCACTTGCAGCTTTTCAATCAGTTCCTTTATGGAATCACGTCTGAACGCAACACTGAAATTCTGTCGAGACAAGTGGGGTTGCATTGCCAAAGTGACAAAGTTGAAGCCCTTAGTCGGAGGATGGTCGTCGAGCTCAAGACACTGTGTGAGAGTGGGGGCCCAATGCTGAGTCATTTACACTGTTTGTTTGAGCAACAGGACCCCTCGTTGGTGCACCGTCTGCAACCAGACATTCTGCGGGTGAATGTCAGTGATGAAACTCTCTCCCCCATGGATTTTAATGCCATCAACTACTTCCTGAACCTCAGCAAAGGAAGCATATCTGAGCTGGATCTCACAGGAACGGACGTACACTGTGAGGCACTGAGAGTGCTTCAGCCTCATTTACTCAGATGTAAAATGCTTTGGTGAGTTATCAATGAATTATTTTCAATGGGAATCGTTTCATAACACAATCAGCAATACATCACACAATTAGGTGGTGTTTTCTTCCCAAACTTGAGAAAGCTGAATTATGTATAGTACAGTGGTTTTCAACCAGTGGTCCAGGGTCCTTGAGGGGGTTCCAGGTGGTCCCCAGCTAAATGATGGAACAGTTGGTGACCAAATGGACCCTTATTAGATCCCATAAGGGTCCATTTGGTTTCATGTTACGCTCTCAAGAGTCTACACAATAAATACAAATGTGGACAGAATCTTATCAAACGATAACAAAATATTCTTCAGTTTTGCATCTGAGACGCTATCTGTCATCAAATAGTGGTCTGTGGCTCAAATGCACAATAAATAATGGACCTTGATATGAAAAGAGTTGAAAACCACTGGTATAGTATATCATGTATACTAAGATCAATTATGATGTATTACTCAGAATTAGCTATTATTCAGGTGAGTAAATGAGCAATGTACAGTATAAGCTATCATGATGATTTCCTGTTTTGACTATATACTGTAGATGTGTACTGTATATTCGTACGTCTCTAAATGTTTTGATGAATTGAAAACGGTGGACACTCTTGTAAACAAGTGTAATGCTTTATGGTGTCGTCCACTCACAGTTAAGTTATTATATTGAGTTGTATTTGAAATGTACTGTAATTCTGTGAAACTGTTAATCAATCAATCAATCATTCTCTTCCTAGGCTCGGAGACAATGCTCTTGATATGGACACAGTCCAAGTCATTGCTGATGTGCTGCAGTTGTCTGACAGTATGACCCACCTTGGGTAAGAGTAATAACAAGTAATATTAATCTTTAATTTTAATATTCTGTAACTTTAATATTATTTTGTGTGTTGAGAACGAGAGAAACAAGCTAAATATTATATATCCATCCATCCATCCATCTTCAACCGCTTATCCGTAGTCGGGTCGCGGGGGCAACAGCTCCACCAGAGAGCTCCAGACTTCCCTCTCCCGAGCAACATTAGTGACTTTTAATATATATTATTAATTAATATTATTTGGGGATTATCTTAACCTATTAAACAACCTGAGGCCGATACAAATGCATTTCTAAATCAGTAGTTCTCAAACTATTTTTGTAATTATAAATTATAGATACAAAAGAAAATGCAGCTATACAAGTTCGGTCTTAATGGTTTTAAGATATCGAAGAGCTTAACCCATTTTGGGCGGGAACCCCTTTTGGTCTTAGCATTATGCCATGCTTTAGCTATTGAAAAATAGCAGATCTACAAGCTCATAGCGTGCCACTCGGTGGTGCGCTACGAGCTTGTAGGGCTGCTATTTTTTTTAAATCGAAGGACCACTGACATAGAAACGTAGCTTTTTCAGAAAACTGTCAGGATGTAGAAGACATTTTTAGAATCTGATCTCAGGTCAAAATGGGATTTATACATCAGAACCCCCCCACCCCCCCTCAGAAAGATTAATGCTTTCTCTTCCTTGTTTTAGACTTGGATGGTGCAACATTGGTGATGAAGAGCTGCTGGTTATTTCTGATGCCGTGCGAATCAACAAGAGCCTCATTGAATTGTGGTGAGGGAACTTCCACCTGCTACTGTATAGGTGGAAGTGAAAATTGTTAAACTGGCATAGTTTCAGTTTTTTTCTTCTTTTTTTCTAGTCATATAAACACTTCCACTGATTCATAAAGATCATGTGGATACTGGATACTGTTCTGGTTTGCCCTTTAAAATTCTTTAGAAATTATGTTATGTCCCAGTTCCCTTCGTGTCACGAGGATCATAGTTTGTTGCACTTAGATTCTCTACAACTGTTGCAAATAATGACCTATCTAGGTAGGTAGATAGGTGATTAGGAGAAATAGAGTCTTTACCATTTTTAAGAATTTTCAAAAGTCAATGTGACACTGAAAACATTTTAGATCTTTAAAATGTATTTATCTAACAGTTTCTTTCTGTATTCTCTTCCAGGCTGGAGGGAAACAGAATTAGCTATAGTGGTTTGTTATCACTGAATGATTTGACTCCAACCCCTTTGAGAAAAGTTGTGTAAGTAAAAGATTCGTTTATGACAAAAATAACAATAACAATGAACTATCTTCATGAATATGCCAAATCAATGTTTTTGGAGGGAAATGTGCTTAATTAATAAATTTCCCACAGTGCTATATGGAATGATTTGACTGATAAGGAGGCAGATGCCCTGTGTGCAACTCATGGGGTCGGCTGTTACATAGTGGACTTCAATGAAGAACAGACATGGCAGTCGTGGGGACAATGGGTTATTGACAGGTGTGAGGTCAGCAGCGATGAGAAGCTCATTACGGTGCTGCATAAGGTGTGCAACATACCTGCCCAACGTTTAGAAATACCCTGGGCAGTGACATTTTATAAAAGACTCGCTCGGCTTGTCAAAAGCAGAATTGAGCAATGCGCTGAGGATGACGTCCGCAAGAAATTGGAAAAGTTTGTGGGTGTTTTCGGGCCATGATAAAAGTGTGTGTCTGTCTCCGCTTACAAAGGCTACAGGTCACTCCAAACCTCGAGACTAGACTAACACTGGCTGCACTTATGAACTTTATAGCTGCACTGATACACGTTATGACTTTACTGATTAACTTTATGACTTCACAGATTAACTTGTCTGCACTGTTGATGTATTTGATTGTTAGGCCTTATATTATATTTTAAAGCACAAATCAGGATTGTCACTTTTTTCATTTCACTGTAAGACTCTTCTATAAGGCCAATGAATGTTATTGTTGTGTCTTATACTGTACAGTAACACATCTGCAACTGCTGCCATGTTTTTACTCATGTATTGTATATCTCTTACTATACTATGCTATATGAATATTTGTATATATATATATATATCACATCATCATAATTGTTTTTGTACTCTCCTGAAAACGTGTGATGTGACAATGAAACAGATTCTGATTCTGCAAAGACTGGCCACTTAATTTTACAGTTGCATCACTCACTTCACACGGGTGTGCTTTTTTTCTCTCTATTATACTGTATAGCCTAGGTAATTAAGACAACGAGTAGGATCATAGGAATTGAGCAGGTGCACCTTATCAGCTCTATAATGGCCTGATAAAGTCACTGCATTGTAAATTACTTTACTCGCCCGGGTCGCCCCTAATCCAGAAGTATCAGAGAGGCATATGCTGCAATATTACATTTGTTCCAACTGCCATTGTATTAATATAAATATAAACACAGCAATCACAACTGTTATTTTCTTTAGACTTAAGCTTTAGTACAGTGGTTCTCAACCAGTGGTCCGGGGACCACCAGTGGTCCTTGAGGGGGTTCCAGGTGGTCCCCAGCTAAATGGATTTGGAAACCAAATGGACCCTTATAGATCTTGAACATTTTTTTTTAATGTATTGATAATGCAGATATCATACCACAATGAATTACAGAATCATGATTTTTTTTTCTTTTTTTTTAAATAATAATCTAACTTTCAAGAGTTAAATTATTGTTAAACATCTGCATTACTTTAACAGGACCCACCAACGAAAGAACAATGGATGGACATTACTGAGGAACTGTGTTATGGAAAAACTAACATTCATACTTTAATAGACTACAAGAGGATAAATTCTATAAAAAGTGGGAAAAGTGGGATCTCTTCTCTCAGCCTAGCGATAATGCAATAGGATTTCAATGAATGTATTTTGTAATATGAAAAATGCAGCCTTGTCTTTTGCTTTTAGTTTTTGTCTTTTCTTTTTCTTTCCGTATAGTCTTTTTTTTGTTTGTCTTGTCTCTGTTTTTTCTTCAATACAAATTAAGTGGAAAAAAAAACAACTGCATTACTTAAGTTAATTGACAAGAATACACAATTAGAGAATGTAGAAGAATTGTTATTTTTATCAACATTTGCCTGTTATCTCTCCTGTGTACATATTCTTTAGTTTTGGGTCTGAGAGGCTAAATGTCATCAAATGGTGGTCCGTGGCTCAAATGCAGAATAAACTAGAACTGCACTCTGTCGAGTGCCTATACTTGCGCGTTGCACACACCCTTGATATGGAAAGGGTTGAAAAAAACCACCGCTTTTTTAGTAACAGATTAGATCTACTCGATCAGAAAGCTATGAAGTGGGAGAGATCCTGAGAGAACACTGACTGAATGCAATGGATGTATGAGCTGGTTGGTTGCATTCTCTCCACCTTTGCCCCCACCATGTAGGCTATAGTGTAATAATGTGATGGATGACTTGAAGAGGCTGCAGATAGATGGCACTACAATTCCAATAGTTGTGTCGTAAGGCCCTCTAGTGGTCATCAGTTGATCAATCTGAGAACCCATCAAAGAAAAGAAGGGTAAAACAGGCCCTTTTTTCCTTCGAAATTGCTCAGAATCTGTTCTTGAGAGATTATCAGTTGATACTTGATAGGTCTATTATTTTGATCAAGTTCTTCTTATTGATTTTACATTCATTCTACTGTACGTTCAATAAATAATTCCTACACTGCATTGTGAATAACTTTCATCTAGGAGAACACATTGGTCTAAATAACATACATAGGCTAGCTAGGCTGTATGTATAGGCCTATCCAACATACATCATTGATCTGCATATTAATAGTTCAATAGTAGAAAACTAATGTAGGTCTATATATCGAGACAATTTATCTTAGCCTACCTAATGTGACATATGGGTCTAGTCTAGAGAGACTGTGTGCCAATTTGCGTGATGTTAGAACAAAATATGTAGGTGTACTGTCCAAAAAAGTGTTTTGCACAAAGCGGCCTCCTGGTGGCGCTATAAGGCCAATGTGAAAACCTTGGGTTTTTTGCAGAGTATGACTGCGATCAAGCCGCTGCACTGTCCAGTGTCCACACACACACATACACACACACACACACACACACACACACACACACACACACACACACACACACACACACACACACACACACACACACACACACACACACACACGTGTGTGGAGTGCAAAACATACTTTCTCCCCAAGCCTTCGGCCTGGTGGAGACAATGAGTGGCTTACAATTTTGTTGGCTATATCGCCAACAAAAGACTATATGCACTGTAATTAAATAACATGGTGATCCAATTAATGCAGTTGTATGTGACTATAATCTAAAGACACAGTTATGACAAGAGATATGGATCAGTCAGACTAAGTTATTTTCATACCCTTAATTGTCTTGCACTTTCTAGTTGTGTAAGATGATTCATTTCGGAGAGGAACGCTGTGGCTGTGTGTTTATCTGTCACTTCACTTCCACTGTCTTTGTCTGATATGCCCAAATATCATGGAGACTGAATGAATGAAGTAACGTAGCCTACTGAAGTCATAGAGGCCTGCTGTAGCCTATATACATTTGACAACAGTCAGACTAGGCTACTAAAGCCTATGCTACAGACTTGTCAAAGTTGATAAAAACAACTTCAATGTTTAATTATGTCCATCACATGCATCAACATGCATTTGACCCATGCGGCGGAAGACACGTCGCACGTGTCCATGCATGGGATGCATGCAGTGCAACCTGCTGCTGTCACTGTGATATCATCAATCTCAGTCAAGAATCAAGATGGCAGGAGAACCAACCCTTCGGCGAGTGGAAAGAGTACAGTTTGGCATCATCGACCCAGACGAAGTTGTACGTTTTCATTGTTTACTAATTTATTATGAGATATTTTATTCATACAGTAGGCTGTGTTATGGTAGCTAAAAATTGATATATATACACAATATACATTAAGTTAGCTTTTAGATGAGCTACCACTTGTTGATGGAGCTTTCAGAAGCTTTGAATTATGTACAAAAGTTGCTAAGAAAAGATAGTTTGTTAAGTAAGTGAGGTGTTTATGGACATTAAAAAAAGATAAACGGATTAGCATTCATTGACCTTTCAGTTATTACAGTAGCCTGTACAACTTTACTGTTTACGCAGTTTTGAGTCGAACATGTGCCAATTAAGTTTAGGCTACATACTTTATTGATCCCCAATGGAAAATCTGGTGTTACTTACTTACTTTATACTGGTGTGTGTCAGTGTCACCCATTGTTTTGCAATTTTCCACTCAACGTTTCCCTTCGCATTTCATTTATTTTTGCAGACATACTGCTTGCACGATTGTTAGATTCCTATGTTTCCCCCCGTTTGTTTTTGAGGGCATAGCTTGACTTTGATTGATTGATTGATTTATTAATAGTTTGCAGAATTACAGTACATTTCAAGTACAACTCAATACAAAAACTGTTAACTGTAGGTGGATAAAGCGTTACACTTGTTTACAATAGGGCCCACCATTTTCAATTCATCAAAACATTAAGAGACTATGAATATACACAAAAGTCAAAACAGGAAATCATCATAGAGGAGAGGGGAAAAGAAATACAGTGAGCCAGTGAGGGGGGAAAGGGATGGGGGATTCAGATTTTACAGGGACCAGTTTTGAATTGCAGCCGTCCGTAGGTGCCCTTTGAGAGCAGTTTTGAAATAGTCTTAATGACTGTTGGTAGGGCGTTCCACATTTTGGTGGCATAGGAGCGAAAATAATTTAGTCCCTTGTTTGCACCGAATATGGGTTGCACATGGTTTGTTGAACTCCCTCTGGTGTTGACGTCCATGTATGTGCCTGTAGCTTGTTATATATTACATACATTATGGAAACTCTTTCTCCAGAGACGGATGTCCGTTGCAGAAATCAAACACGCTGAAACCACACACAACGGTCAAGTGAAACTTGGTGGCCTTATGGACCCGAGGCAAGGGGTCATTGAAGAATGTGGAAGGTGTCAAACATGTTCAGGTAGGGCATCATATTAGCATTTTATATAAATAATTGTATTGATCATGTACCAGTTCTACTTGGTGTCAAATCAATCCCAGTGTACACTTTTAACAAGGGGGTCTTCTTCCTTCTCTCAGGTAACATGACAGATTGTCCAGGCCATTTTGGCCATATAGAGCTGGCAAAGCCAGTATTCCACATGGGATTTATAACAAAGATCGTGAAGGTTCTCCAATGTGTCTGCTTCAATTGCTCCAAGTTGTTAGTGGATTCGGTTAGTACTGTACAACCAATTTATTTCCTCATTTTGCGGCAAGAAAACTGTTATTTGAACTCATGCATTTGAATTGGCTTTTCACCTCTAGAATAATCCCAAGATGAAAGACATCCTGTCTGAAACGAAAGGGCAGCCCAAAAAGCGACTGATGTCTTTGCATAAATTGTGTAAAGACAAAAATATCTGTGAAGGAGACGAGAGGATGGACATCGTATTTGAAAAGCAACAGGTACAGTACAATTAACCAATCAACCATGTTTTTATTTATTAATATATTAACAAAATCACACCCGTGTGAAGTGAGGGGCGCTCTTATCATCGTACGTACCATCATCATCACCATCGCCGACTTCTTACTGACACAGTCTGACAGTTGAGAGTTGAAAGTCCCCTGTATACAATATGTCAATGTTTGTGTTTACACTATGACTATAAAATTGTCCATTCATTGTCAATGGAAATGTAATGTTTGTGCAGGACAAAAATGGCAAGGGTTTCACTGCTCAGATTTGTACAGCAGCCTATGGAGACAGGAGAGTTTATCTCCAGTCTTCAGTTTCTACTGCATATCTTTTTCTTCCACTCCATTTCCAGTCCTCTTCTCTTTTCTCTCTCCAACCCACCACTCACAGGGCCATGGTGGCTGTGGGCACTACCAGCCCCGCATCTGGCGCTCAGGTCTACAGCTCTACGCCGAGTGGAGGCATCCCAATGACGACGGCCGGCAGGAGAAGAAGACCCCGTGGAGTCCTGAGCGCGTGCGCGAGATCTTCAGACGCATCTCCGACAAGGAGAGCATCTTCCTGGGCATGGACCCCAAGTTTGCCCGGCCAGAGTGGATGATTGCCACCGTTTTGCCCGTGCCTCCGTTGGCCGTCAGGCCTGCTGTACGCGGCATGCACGGCTTTTCCCGCCACCAGGTATTGGCAGATATTGTCCTTTTATTATAATGCTGTATTAGGACATTTGAGATGAGTGGATGGGCTCTGACATTACCCTAAAGGGTGGTGAGGTGACCACCGGAGCTGAAATAACGTTGAGCGGTGGTGAGTAAAAACAGAGAGAAGGGCTGGGGCGGTGGTTTGCTCTTCACTGCGGCTCGTGACGTCATGTTGTAGTTTGGTGGTCACCTCACCACCGAAAATCCAGACTGAATGAGCCTTAATTCGGATGTACAAATAAATCATCCGTCTGAATGAATTCTCAGATAAATAGATCTGCCAGACTGATCTGCCACACCATATCCGTTTTTGCGCAGTAGGCTGCTGCTTTCCCTGAAGTAAATGCTAGAGTGTACAAATGAACCCTTCCGCTCCTCACTCACACATACACCTGGCAAACATAGTCTAATCAAATTTGATGGGGAAAAAATGATGTTCGTGTTTGGCTTGGTTTTTGATGAAAGGGGGAAATCATGCTAAAGCAGTTGCAAATTGTATCTAGTAGCCTTAGCTAGTAGCCAATCTATTTAGCGACCATCTGTTCTGGCAACATGGGTTAGTAGGAGGACTAAACCATTTCACTGTATGAACCTGTGTGTCTATGGATGTTTGGCAAACAGAACATTAATTAACAAGACCGATTCTGTTGTCGGGGAAAGTATCAATTAAGTTACGTTGTTGAGATGTTATGCTGTTGTATCTAGTATAAAGTATGTATTAAGTACAATCCGTCCTACCCCGTGGATATATAGGCACAATCCACACATCTCTAATAGACAATTATTTCAATCCACTGCTGAGTCACACAGAATTGCCATATTGTGTTGCAGTTGATGGTCGAATGGCATTAACAACAATAATAATTAATTAATGCTTTCTATTACGAAGGACGACTTGACTCACAAACTGGCTGACATCGTCAACATTAACAACCGGCTGAGACGACACGAGCAGAGCGGTCTCCCACCTCACATTATCGATGAAGATCTCCAGCTCCTTCAGTACCACGTCACCACAATGGTGGACAATGAGCTGCCAGGCCTGCCCAGGGTATGCAATAGTTCTGTCATTGCTGACGTCAATATCGGTAGAGGGCGCAAATCCACGGGTTCATGTACCGGTACTTCTTATTTGCATTGTGATCCTGATAGGGGGATTTTAGATCGCCTCATATAAGAACTGTGTTTGAAAAATAAACATGTCAACTCATGAGTGACTGACTGTCGCAAAGGATACAGAGACAACTCCCTGGCAATAATGCCGAGACAGCTTGTTTATTTTTGGACCACAATGCTTATATGAAACGATTTAGAGAAATTACTTCCATGAACCAGGGGATGAGCGAGTGACGTCAGGACGTCGGCGCTCTATACAAACTCTGGTTTGTTGTGTTGAACACACTGTTGGATAGAATTCACCCCTGGTTTGGAATTGACAGCTTAATGTGATTTAAAACATATAGACGTATCTTCAGTAGCTTTCTTATTGTTTCCTACAGTTATTCATTTGCGTTTGGTCACAAATGTTTTGACATAATGCTATTATGCTAATGATTTGGCTTCTTCTCTTCTCAGTCATTGCACAAGACTGGCCGCCCTGTCAAATCCCTCAAACAGCGTCTAGTGGGTAAGGAGGGCCGTGTCCGTAGTAACCTGATGGGGAAGCGAGTGGACTTCTCTGCCCGAACGGTCATCACCCCTGACCCCAACCTGGAAATTGACCAAGTGGGAGTTCCTCGATCCATCGCAGCCACCCTGACCTTCCCAGAAATTGTCACAGCATCAAATATTCACAGGTACAATTCGGGATAGGGGATATTTTATTCATAATGTTCAGAGTCAGACTAATTGACAACAAGAAAGAATTGCAGCTCCAATTGGACTTGAATACTGACAGATGCAGCAACGTTGACAATTTTAGTCTGATTTATACTTTGTCATACGACGATGTTGTGCTGTGAGAACAACAGTTGAGCTTCTCAGAGTAGCTGCCAGGTTGAAAGAATAGTAATTGTTATTAGAATTGGTACATTCCAAACAATACCCGTGCATTGGAGGTCCAGTCAACAGATTATTTGTATATTTTATTTCAAGGACCCCCAGTTTGGCATTTATTAGTCCACAGACCCCAATAACTCCATAGACCCTTACAGATCCTAACAATGAATCGTTTAGCTGGGGGCCTCCTGGAACCCCCTCAAGGACCCCTGAGGTCCCTGGACGCCACTCTTGAGATCCTCTTGTGTATAGTGTACTAATACTAATAAAAAACATTCTCATGACCTTTCAAGGTTACAAGAGTTGGTACAAAGAGGCAACCGCCATTACCCAGGAGCCAGGTTTCTTATCCGTGGTAATGGTGCCAGAATCGATCTGCGTTTTCACCCCAGAACAAGTGACCTTCTTCTAGAGTTCGGTGATAAGGTAAGATTGTCCGGATGATTCTAATGTCTTAATGTACTGTACATGTTTTTTTGTTGTTGTTTTTCATCATATTCCTTTTCTCCTGTTATAGGTGGAAAGACACATGCATGATGATGATGTTGTCGTCTTCAACCGACAACCCTCTCTTCATAAAATGTCCATGATGGGCCACAGAGTTCGGGTCATTGCCTGGTCCACCTTCCGACTTAACCTCAGGTGCCAAATTAATTCCTATTTGTATTGGACTGTTGCACACAATTTCACAATTCAGGCATTTAGCAGATGCTCTTATTCAGACAGAGCAACTTAAGATCAGAGTAAATGGCATGAACCCTAGTCAACAAATAAATAAACCTTGCATCTGTCTATAAACAAGAAATTGTTATGATATTGTGTGTAACAGTCTGATGAAATCAGTCTGAAAACTTTTAGACAACTTTTAGACAGTTGTTGCTTTAGACTAGTCATTGGTTAGACCAGTCATTAGTCCTACAACTACAACCTATCTCAAACCCTCACCCTAAACCTAACCTCCCACGGGGCAGCACACCTAAACCTAACCTTAACCCATGTCTAACCAATGACTAGTCTAAACTAAGTATGCACCCACTGTCATACAGTATGTTGTCAGAGAGCTCATCATTCATTGCACTGTTTCTCAACGTCGGGCTCTGGGAGGACTTACAGTATGTGTCTGTAACTCTTGTGAGTGTACAAATGGAACCAAATGGACCCTTACACTGTCAGAGAGTTACCGTAAATAAACCTTGAGAATAGCTTTAGAGAATTTAGAATAGCTCTAACAGACGCATGTTTGTCTCTCTTCCTGCAGTGTGACCACCCCGTACAATGCTGACTTTGACGGTGACGAGATGAATCTCCACCTGCCCCAGTCCCTGGAGACCAAGGCAGAGGTCCAGGAGCTCGCCATGGTGCCACGCATGATGCTCACGCCTCAGTCCAACCGACCCGTCATGGGGATTGTGCAGGACACACTCACGGCGGTGTACAAATTCACTCAAAGGGATGTTTTCTTAGAGCAGGTAAGTATATGTGCGTTGAAGTGAATTGTAAGTTGCTATCCAGAACTTTCACTTGATTTATCTTAAACCAATCTGTATTATCTGTATACTATCTAAATACACTATAATTACCAGATCTACAGTGGTTGGACTATTCCATTGAGAAATTTAGACCCTGGTGTCAGACAATATCTCCCCAGACCAAGTGGGGATTGCCTCTTGGCCAAAATGTGGTCTCATGCAGGAGACCTGGGTTAGAATTCTGTTTTGGGTTAGAATTCTGTTAAAATGTTTTGGCGAGAATAAGTACGATTGATTGTCTTAATCCAGTTCCCAATTGAATACTCACATGCATACTGCTCGCCATGTTTGTCCCCAACCCCACCAGGGTGACATGATGAACCTGCTCATGCACCTCTCCACGTGGGATGGGAAGATGCCCAACCCGGCCATCCTCAAACCCCGTCCCATGTGGACCGGCAAACAGATCTTCGGCCTCATCATTCCCGGGCGCCTCAATGCCTTCCGGACACACAGCACCCATCCCGACGATGAGGACAGAGGGCCTTATAAACACATCTCCCCAGGGGACACCAGGGTACGACTAAACTTGACATGTCAAGACTAAACTTGACTAGGTGGTTTATAGACTAACATGTAATTGAAAGTCGGTTGCCATGTAGCTGAGCCACTGTACCCCTACTACCATCACCCCCCTGAGGGTGCCCACCACAAAGACTAATCGGTTCAAACTATCCTTTGTCCCGGCTACTATTCAGCTGCTGAACAGCAGATAGCACTTTCTTCTTGCCTTTTTGCACATACAGTATTGCCCACTAATGCGCTTTTGCTGATTTTGCTACTATTGAATGTCATGAATTCTCTGTCTCTAGTGCCCTGTTCTTAGATCTTAGTCTTGTTTTGAATGTTGTTTGTTGTGTGTATTTTTTTTTACTATTATCTGGCTGCAAACCAATTTCCCCGCAAGGGACAATAAAGCTAACCTTGAACCTTGAATCCCTTTCTCTCTTCACTTTCCTTCTGTATACAAAAATGTTATAAAATGAAACATTCTCTTTGTTTTTATTGCCATAGCTGTAATGTGTTTTGACTGTATTAATTCACCCAGGTCAGAGTAGAGAATGGTGAGCTGATCATGGGCATCATGTGTAAGAGGTCTCTGGGAACATCGCATGGCTCCCTGGTCCACCTCTGCTTCCTGCAGATGGGCCACAACATCACCAGACTCTTATACAATAACATTCAGACCGTCCTCAACAACTGGCTGCTCATTGAAGGTAAAAATAACACTTGTTATTACTGCTCTACCTTGGAGACTAGTACGAAGCACCGAGTGTTTTACGAGTGTTTTACAGGAGTACTGTATGATGTTGATTTGCAAGTGAAAATGGAGGGAGGGGCTGTGCTGATAAATAGCACAGTAATGTGCACTATAGTTTATTTTCATATAATATGTGAATGTTGCATATTGTTTTTTATACTTCAAAAAGTATAAAACGTGTTTTGTTTTATACTTTTTTAAATATATAACTGTAATCTTATAATTGAAGTCAAATCTTACCCAAAGTTGGAGTCATACACCTTGTATAGACGTTCCCATGTGGATCCTGAGGTCCACATAAATTGTCTTTTAATGCTTTTTAGGTCTTAGGCAATGAGCAATTTCAAAGAATCCAAAAATAGAACGATCATCTATTTATAAATGTATATTAACGGTATACACAATATTTTAAACCATACTGTTATGCAATACCACTATACATACGTTGCAAATGACAAATGCATTGCCCTCCCACTCGCGTGGTGACTTGAAATGTCGCCACACTTTAGACAGGATTTTATTGATTGCTAGCAGTGTGGCGGCATTCAGTCACATGGCTCACTAAGCCAGTCAAAGAATCGACGTGGAAAACAAGTTGAACTTTGTTACGTTAGTTATTCATGTATACCAAAACATTTAGCTTATTATTACACGTCAAATTCACAGTCATGGATCGATGTTAATGTTTATGGCCCCTCTGTTGCATTTTTGTCTAGGTCATTCCATCGGCATTGCTGACTGCATTGCAGATACGAAGACATACAGCGACATCCAGGAGACACTCAAGAATGCCAAACGGGATGTGAGAGATGTAAGCACATTGTCCGCATCGCTAATGCTTTTAACCACTTAATACTATATACACCCTATATACTTAGTTCAGGGGTGGGAGAGGGCCACTATATTTCCACACTCACTCCCAGAGGGCCACATTGCATATTACTGTCATATTAGTTGCCCAGTGTCATCCAGGGCTCTATAGCGGTGCCCTGTAGGCGGTCATAGCTGCGGTGTCAAGCTGAGCTTAATTTGACACCACAGCTATGATTGCTTACAGGGCCCGGCTCTGTGGATTCGTCTATACCCCATCCATTTTTCCATCCTCTATACCAAATCTTCACCGGAAGTAGCCCATCTACAAACTAGAAAATAGACCAAACTGAATTATTTACAAATATGTCTGTTAATGTTTAGCCTCGGTACCAGGCTTTCATTTTTGTTGGTGCAAGAATTGAAAGCCTGGAGGAACGCATTGGCCGCTCTGGTCTAAAAGTGGGTGTCAACCCTTCCGGGTGGGCGTCGCTCCAAATGATGTGACGTAGCGCTGCACTAGGGGGGAGAGGAGGGGCCGGGGGTGACGGACAGATCGATGAGATCCAATCAGGGCGTGCACAAATCTGAGCCGCGACCCGCACCTCTAGACCAGAAACCTAACACGTTAGCTCAGGCTAGTTAATGTTTGACATTGTGTGTGTGTGTGTGTGTGTGTGTGTGTGTGTGTGTGTGTGTGTGTGTGTGTGTGTGCGTGCGCACACGGCGTGGCATGGCGTGCGTGTGTGTGTGTGTGTCGCCCCAGGTCATCTGGAAGGCCCACAACAAGGAGCTGGAGCCGACCCCAGGTAACACCTTGAGACAGACCTGCGAGAGCCAGGTCAACCGCATCCTCAATGAAGCCCGCGACAAGACCGGATCCTCTGCCCAGAAGTCACTGTCTGAATACAACAACTTTAAGATCATGGTGGTGGCTGGGTCCAAGGGATCCAACATCAACATATCACAGGTGTCTTGTCCTTGTCTGCGTTGTTTGTGTTTGTGTTGTACTGGTCTGTAGTGTCTGTAGGTTTTTTTTTCTTTCTTTTAATTTTTTTTTTCAATCCTATTATATTTAGCTGACTCATGAGTTTTACGAGTTACAGTATATTTATATATAAATATCGATTTTGTGTTTGTTTTTACTAGGGGTTTTTTTCTCCCTTTTTTCCCGTTTATTATTGTCATTGTTTTAGCTGTCCCTGTGTATGGCCACCTACAGTATGTGCATTGGTTATTTACATTTACAAAGACAAGAGCCATAGAAAATGCCAAGGTTACACGTTCTCATTCACACATGGAAAATGCTTTTGACTTTGTGACTTGGCTATCTTTATTTTAATTTTTATGAATTTACTTTTGTTCTAATACATCATCTATTCCTAAACATTATTTTGTGGTAATGTAATGTGGTAACATTATTTAATTGCTTTTATATGAATACTCACACCCCATTCACACCACTCAACGTAAACCGTTCTCCATCCCCTTCTCCATGACTCCTTCTAGGTTATTGGAGTGGTAGGGCAGCAGAATGTGGAAGGGAAGCGCATCCCCTTTGGCTTCAAGCGCCGCACATTGCCCCACTTTCTGAAGGATGACTATGGCCCCGAGAGCAGAGGGTTTGTAGAGAACTCCTACCTGTCCGGCCTGACGCCCACCGAGTTGTTTTTCCACGCGATGGGAGGCAGAGAGGGCCTAATCGATACGGCTATTAAGACTGCTGAAACTGGTATGTGTTAGTAACTGGTACCCCTCCAGTATTCAGGATTGGTTGTTTGATTGATTGAATACTTTATTGACAGTTTGCAGAAAAGGGCACAGGAAAGTACAGTTCAATTAAATACAAGGTCTGCCAAGAGGATTTACTACCCAAGAAAGCACTACTAGGCTTGTTAACATTGGGGTCCTTCATATTCATCTCATCTGGACATTTAATGGCATACAAATATACAGTACTGTGCTGCAAATACATCATATAAGCGGTTAGAAATGATAAGAAAATAAATTATATGTAGTTGTAAAGGTAGTGAGTTTTGAATTGCGAATTCATTGTGAATGCAATGCACCTTGGATAGCAATTAAGCACCTTGGATAAAGGCGCTATATAAATGCATCATTTACCATTTATATGAATAAACCTACAAAATGGCCTCCTTCAATGAGGCTTATTATTTTCAGTTATAAAGTTGGAAATGAGCTGAGCTAGCGGGTGTGTAGAACCACCGTAGGAACCTTCTTTTTTTTAAAACCCATTCTGACCGGGCACCCATTTTGGTGTCAGCATCACGTTATGCTTTAGCTATTTAAAAATAGCAGATCTACAAGCTCATATCGCGCCACCGAGTGGCGCGATACGAGCTTGTAGGTCTGCTATTTTTTGAAAAATCGAAGAACGACTGACATTTTTAGAATCTGATCTCAGGTCAGAATGGGTTCATCAGGACCAGTGTGTGTCCGGCGGAAACCTCGTGTGAATCTGATCTCAGGTCAGAATGGGTTAACCATCCCTTCCCCCGCCAGGATACATCCAGCGGCGTCTGATGAAATCCCTGGAATCGCTGATGGTGAAGTACGACAGCACGGTCCGTAACTCGGCTAACGAGGTGATCCAGCTGCGCTATGGCGAGGACGGCCTGGCCGGAGAGGCTCTGGAGGTGCAGAACATGGCCACGCTCAAGCCCTCAAACCAGGCGTTCGAAAAGAGGTGAGACAAGCACCAAAGTGCAGCTACATTATTTAACCACAGCCCTATTTTATACTTCACATCATTATTAATCATTAATTATTTATTATTGATTATTATTAATAATTAAATAAATAAATAAGGACATGCCCAAAATAGAGACACCAGTTTGAAAGGGGTTAAGTACGTATACTATACAAAGTAAAATACAATCTTAAAAGTACCAGAAATACTACTTGTAACAAAAAAGATACGTTTTGCTGCCTTTATAAATAGTGTCAATGTTTTGGATCGGTTGACTCCTCTGTATGTGTGCACTATGCAGCTACTGTATGGCCTCCTGCTCGCACACTTGTCTTGTTAACTGCAGTTGACTGTAGCTCAACTCAGTGGCATAACGAACTAGCGTTTGTGTAATCTGTCTATAGGTTTAAGTTTGACTACACCAATGAAGGCGCCCTGAGGCGCATCCTGCAGGATCATGTGCTCAAAGATGTGCTGACAAACGCTCACGTGCACAGCACTTTAGATGAGGAATTCATCAAGATGAAGGAGGACAGAGAGAGCCTCAGAAAAACCTTCCCTAGTGGGGACAGCAAGGTGTGTGTGTGTGTGTGTGTGTGTGTGTGTGTGTGTGTGTGTGTGTGCGTGTGCCCTGTGTGTGCATGCGCGCATGCATGCTATTTGCAGGGTCAAAGTTGCTGGGCCAGTGGTTACAGTGTGACTTTGGTAAGGTGTCAACCCCTGCTAACAGTTGTGTGCAATGCTCACCCTGGCCTCTAGGTGGTGCTGCCATGCAACCTTGACAGACTGATCTGGAACGGCCAGAAGATCTTCAGAATCAACACTCACTCTACTACAGATCTCCATCCTGTTCAAGTAGTCAAAGGTATGCCTCAGAAAGAAAATTCGGGAGAAGGATAATTTTATTTAGGTGACAATGTTTCGACCCCCTTTGCAATGACAATTGCAAACAGCGGCTTGTTCAAGTGGCAGCGGTGGCCGAGTGGATTGCGGAGCGGGCTAGATATCGGAAGGTCGCCAGTTCGAATCAGCGGTCCGACACGTTAAAATTACCACCGTTGAAGTGCCCTTGGACAAGGCATTGAACCACTACCATGAAATGCTCCATGTGGGCCTGGCTGTAAACAAGTATCTGATGCTTAGTCCAGTTACCCTTGGTAAACTTGATTTACCAGAACGCATTTCTTCTTCTTCTTCTTCATTGTTAAACTTGCCCCTATCTGTATATATAACACGCCTCATTTGTTGTTACTACTCATACCTGACTTAAGACCCATAGGGGGTCGAAACGTTGTCATCCTTATACCTAAATAAAATTCCTGTGGGAGCTACAAAAACAGTAGTCGGACTACTTCTCCTTCTCCTGTACGTATCTTTTTGTTCAGCACCTTGAGAGTTTTTTAGAGATATGCATGCTTTCTTTTGGATTGAGTCAGAAAGAGAACCAGCTGTCATTTTTTTAATTCCCTTATACAGTGTGACTGTTCCCACAGTTTCTACATCGCATCATTAGCCCGAGTTTTGAAATATGTGAACAAATTCATGGGATCACAGCTGAGAGATGGTAGCCTCAAGCACTGCTTATTGCTGTAGGCCTTGCTGGTATAATGTCAATTATGTCAATTATACAAGGGTTACAGAGGGGTAGCATAACTTACAAGCATTGTGGATTGTTACCAGTAGCTATGTGACATATACTGTTAGTGTTGAGGAAATGTAGTTGACTTTCACATTCATTTCAGGCACATTTTGTTCTACAAAACGTGCCTGAAACATGAAGGTTTCTTCAGTACAAGCCTATTATATATATATATATATTTTTTTTTTTAAATAAAATCCTTAATTCAAGGGGACATCTGCCAATATTGAAAATTAATACTTTCATTATATATGCAGGACATTAATCTGACATGAAATGCTTCCCGATAGATGCACTTTGATAGCTCTGTTTGGTCCAGTTTTATGTGGCCCGGTGGTTTGTTCCATGTTCCGTTTTTAGGGGCGGTTTTGTTGATATTGCTTGACAATAGTGTAACCATGGATTGCATTACTATTAACCCATTTTGGGTGGGAACCCATTTTGGTGTTTTAAGCATTATGTTATACTATAGCTATAGAAAAATAGCAGATGTACAAGCTCATAGCGCGGCACAGAGTGCCGTGCTACGAGCTTGTAGGTCTGCTATTTTTGAAAATCCGTAAAAAATGTGGCGCAAATCTTCTAATATATATTCTTTCAGAGTGAACATTTTTAACTCAAATCTTTGCTTCTGGAAGGTCCCTGGAACAACATATTTTCAGATGGGGGGGGGGGGGGGCAATTACATATAATTCTTGGGGGTCCTTGACATGAAAATGTTTGAGAACGACTGACATAGAAACATCGTTTTTTCATAAAACTGTCAGGATGTAGAAGACATTTGTAGAATCGGTCAGTAGCAATCAAACCCAACTATGACCTGGGCAACTACTATGAACTATAGGTGTGGAGGAGCTGAGTCAGAAGCTGGTGATCGTGAACGGCGATGAGCCGCTGTGCAGAGAGGCGCAACGGAACTCCACTCTGCTCTTCAACATCCACCTGCGCTCCACCCTCTGCTCCAAACGCCTGACGGAGGAGTTCCGCCTCTCCACCGAGGCCTTCCAGTGGCTGCTAGGAGAGATAGAAGACAAGTTTAACCTGTCCATCGTAAGTTTGGCATATCCCCTGAATTTTGTATACTGTAGTATGCATGTAAGCATGTCCGGATTTGTAGCAGAGCTTCAGAACATTATACAGTGCACTATGCTGAATTACTGGACAGTCTTCTAGATCTAAACCTGTAAAAAACAGGTGTGTGGGGAGGAATCAATTGGCATAATGACTAAATTGGGAGAAAGTTAATTGGCTACTCTAAAAAGAAAAAAGAAAGAAAGAAAGCTAAATGACCTATTTAACTGTATTTAAAGCTGCTATAAGCAATAATATGTGAACATTTGAATGACCTTTTTTTATTTATTATTATTCAGACAGCCAGCAATGGGTAGAACGCTCCCAAATAAATTTAGTCTCTCATTCTGTGCTTTGAGATACCTCTGTCTGTTCCTTTTCTACTGTTAGGAAATATCCCTGAAGAGTTTCTAATACATGATAAATATTTAATCAAGATCCTCTTAGCAAGTAAAAAAGCTATCACACGACGCTGGTGCCAGCAGGACCCACCAACGAAAGATCAATGGATGGACATTATTGAGGAACTGTATGCTATGGAAAAACTAACATTCATACTTAGACTACAAGAGGACAAATTCTATAAAAAGTGGGAAAAGTGCATGGAATCTCTTCTCTCAGCCTAGCGATATTGCAATAGGATTTCATTGAATGCTTTTTGTAATATGAAAAATGCAGCCTTTTTTTCTATTACTTTTTGTCTTTTTCTTTTCTTTTTCTTTCCGTATAGTCTTGTCAGTTGTGTTTTTCTTGTCTGTTCTTCCTTCAATAAAAATGAAGTGAAAAAAAAAATGTTAGTCTCTGTAACACATCTAGGGGCCGTAATCTGCATTCAAAGATGTTCCTAGAAGCTTTGTCATTGGTCGAAAAAAAAACCCGGTCGCAATGACTAACCAATCAGGAAGCAGACAGGAAAATAGACCAATGACAAAGCGTCTAGGAAAATCTTTGAATGCAGATTGCGGCCCCTAGATGTGTCACAGAGACTACATTTTTTGGGAGCGTTTTACCCATTGCTGGCTGTCTGAATACCAAAAACAATGTAAAAAATGTGACATACGATGCTCGTCATTCTCTAGGTCCACCCAGGTGAGATGGTGGGGGCCCTGGCCGCCCAGTCGCTGGGAGAGCCCGCCACCCAGATGACCCTGAACACCTTCCACTATGCCGGCGTGTCCGCCAAGAACGTCACGCTGGGCGTGCCGCGTCTCAAGGAGCTGATCAACGTGTCCAAGAGGCCCAAGACGCCGTCGCTGACAGTCTTCCTGCTGGGCCGGGCGGCGCGTGACGCCGAGAGGGCCAAGGACGTCCTGTGTCGTCTGGAGCATACCACCCTTCGCATGGTTAGGACGGGAGAAGAGAGGCGGGTGGAATACATGGAGTTGAACTTTAGACCTGCCTAGGCTACTTAAACTATCTAGTCTTAGCCAACTAAAAATAAACTAAAACATAATTGCTCAGGCTCTTCAACAAAGATGGCTAAAACAAACATTCTTTGTTCTGTACTTGTAAAACACTGAAGTCCTTAAACCAGAAACCTATAACGCTAACCCTAAACCCTAAGGTAAGTGGGGAACATAGAACCTGGGGAACATGGGGATGACCTCCGCTCACTCACACTCGGTCACTCCAGCATGGCAAATTATGGTGAAATTGGTGACCTGCCGAAATATGTGACCATCTTGTGGACTTCACACAACTTACAATGGAGGTCTTTAAATATGTGGCCTGCATACCGCTAGGTTGAACTCTGCTTAATGAACAAACTGCAACGATTTGCATTCAGACACTGACATTATGTGATGTCAACACGATTGTCACATATTTCAGCAGGTCACCAATTACACCGCAACACCACCATGCTAGAGTGAGCGAGTGTGAGTGAGCGAGTGGCCGAGATTTTGGGTATTGGAATTTGGCTATAGACTACAATCCTTGCCATTTGTCTTTTTGACAATCCACAACAGACTAGTCTGCCTATATCGGTCATAATTATGGCAGCTAAGTCTATGGACTTTTAATGTTGGTTTACTCCCATCACAACTAATCAGCCAAACTAAAGAACATGACTATATTTACATATGATGTAACTCCCTCTTGTCTTCTAGGTAACGGCCAGCACTGCTATCTACTATGACCCCAGCCCCCAGAACACTGTGGTGACGGAGGACCAGGAGTGGGTGAGCACCTACTACAGCATGCCTGACTTCGACGTGACGCACGTCTCTCCCTGGCTGCTGCGCGTTGAGCTGGACCGCAAACAGATGACCGACCGCAAACTCACCATGGAGCAGATCGCTGTGAAGATCAATGCCAGTGAGTGGGCTTTTATAGACTAGGTTATTCAATACTTAACCTATTTCGGGTGGGGTTAGAGTGCCGCACTACGAGCTTGTAGATCTGCTATTTTTTTTTAATCGTGAAAATGTTCTTCAAATCTTTGAATATATATTCTTTCAGAGAACGTTTTTAACTCAAATCTTTGCTTCTGGAGGGGTCCCTGGAACATATATTTTCAGATGGGGGTCGGTGGCCTATTACATATAAATCCTTGACATGAAATATTGAGCACCGCTGATACAGAAACATAGGTATTTCCGAAAACTGTCATGATTTAGAAGACATTTTAAACATTTCGTTGTCAGGCCTAAATGGGTAACCCCCCCCCCACACACGCACACACACACACACACACACACACACACACACACACACACACACACACACACACACACACACACACACACACACAGTGATACCATGTGTCATGTTCATCCCTCCAGCATTCTCGGACGATATGAACTGTATCTTCAGCGACGACAACGCTGAGAAGCTGGTCCTGCGCCTCCGCATCGTGAACCGCAACGGGGACAAGTTCGAGGAGGAGGTGAGAAACAAGCAGCCATGTTTCAAATCATACTCACTGCAACACTAACATTCCTCTTGTTTAGTTTTTCTATGGTCATTGTGACATCTGACCCATTGTCTTTGTCCAGGAGGAGTTGTTTGCGGACAAGATCCCCGATGGCGTTTTCCTGAGAATGATCGAAGACCTCTTGAAGTACATTACACTGCAGGGCATCGAGCAGATCAAAAAGGTACGCACATGACCACAGACAGCATTGACCACTTTAAACCAATGGTTTTCAACCCTTTCCATATCAAGGCCCATTATGTATTCAGCATTTGAGCCACGGAACCACCATTTGATGAGATTTATCCTCTCATACCCACAACTTTGTATATTTTGGTATCGTTGGATTATTTGGATATGATTTTTTCGTACTCCAATACTTTTGTATTCCGCACTTTTACTTGTAACCACTTCAAGGTGTACATGAGCAGCAAGAAGAAGACCTTCCTTACGCATAAGGGAGAGTTCATGGCTCTGCAGCAGTGGACACTAGAGACGGAGGGAGGAGGGCTCCTGAGGGTCCTCTGCCAAAAGGACGTGGACGCTCGCACGACCACCTCCAATGACATTGTGGAGATCTTCACGGTATTTTCATTTCATTTCATTTCGACCTTCATTTCGTTTTCGGAAAACACACCGATGCCGTCCAAAGGGCTGGGGAGTCCTGGGACCCTCTTTTCCAGAGATTATACAACAACACAAAACACAACGATAATATAATAAAAGAGAATTCCATCACATCAGTTATCAACGTCAATGAAAACAGGTACAATTTAGATCAGATTAACCAAAGTTCATATATGACTGAAAACGACCTAGGGAAACAAGATAGCTACGTATACTTATACTTATACTGAAGGCTGTAAGGTGTTCCAAGTATTCGAGGCACAACTCTTGAAAGCACACTTTCCAAACTCAGTGGAAGCATGCAGGATCTCAAGCATCAAATAGGCCTGAGAGCGAGTCTTATAAGAAATAGTTTTCCACTGCAAAAGAGAATTTAAATAAGAGGGTGAACTCCCAATCAATGTAAATTAAATAACAAAAATCACACCCGTGTGAAGTGAGGGAAAGGCATACAGTACATCATCTCTTTCATGCCAATCATAAGCCAAAGTCAGCCATTCTCTTATCATCATACAACATTACAACAGCCATGGGTGTAAGAGGTGATGAATTGAACAATGTGGACCCTGTTGTAAACAAGTGTAATGCTTAATTGGGTCGTCCACTCACAGTTGACAGTCTTTGTATTGAGTTTGTGCTTAAAATGTACTGTAAATTCTACAAACTGTTAATAAATATTTCAATCAATCAAAAAAAAGTATCTCTCAAGTATTGCGAAATGTCTGACAACTCTCTACCAGCCACATACAACGGGTGTCCCCCGTGGCACAATCGTTATGCGATGCTCAACAATTTACAATTTACAATTTACAATTTAGGCATTTAGCAGACGCTCTTAATCCAGAGCGACTTACATTTAAGCAAGAACAAAAGCATGGGAATACATCACATAAAAGTATTTATCATGAAACATGCGTAAGCTAAGAAAGTAACAGTGGAATATCTATATAATGAAACTATACATACACTATACATATAAACTATACATATTTACTACTATGCTATACATATGTACTATGGCGTGCTATGACTAAATACAATACAATTATAGTGCTGTCTACATAACATGCTATAAGTCTGTATCAAATGCTATCTAAGCCAACATAAATGCTATCTAACCAATAGCACATCTCCCACCCAATCACGCCGGCCAATTACACTTTGCGTCCTCATTTTCCGTCCTCACCTCAAAGTTTTTGTTTACACATACCCGGAAAGCTGCAGGGCATAGGAGAAATCTGAATGTCCAAAGTTTTAAGTGTGGTAGCACTTCTGTATATAATGTGTCGTATCAGTATGCCACAAGCAAAAGTAGATGTCCTCTCATACATTTGTTTCTTAAATACAATTGCAGATGCTCATATTGTGCTGCATGAACTGTTTAAATTACATTCGACATCAACGCCATAAATCAGTTTAAATACTAATAATAATCTGTAGTTTTATAGCATCTTTCTTGATTTCACATTGAGGGGGAACAACTCTGATTCTCTAATGAATGTCTCAGGAAAGCACGACTGAAGACCCCCCTGCTCTCCTCCATGCAGGTGCTGGGTGTCGAGGCTGCGCGCAAGGCTCTGGAGCGCGAGTTGCACCATGTCATTTCATTCGACGGTTCCTACGTCAACTACCGCCACCTGGCCCTGCTCTGTGACGCCATGACAACTCAAGGATATCTGATGCCCATCTCACGGCATGGCATCAACAGGCAAAACGTGGGAGCTCTCTCGAAGTGCACCTTTGAGGAGATGGTGAGAAAAGAGCGTATTATGCAGATTGACCTTATATTAGACTTATCTCAGTGCGAGGTGTCTAATACATTATTCCATTAATAAGCTGAGTTTGTTAACACTGATACTTAACCTTTGATACTAGTTGATGTATGTCACAGGGACTTACCCCAATCCAACCCTTGATGCTGAGTGCCAAGCAGGAAGGCACTGGGTCCCATTAATTCAGAGTCTTTGGTAATGACCCAGACAGGGATCGAACCCCAACCTTCCAGTCTCAGGGCAGACACTCTAACCGCAAGGCCACTGAACTGGTCATTTGTAACTCAATGCTATACAAATTTGCTACATTTTAAATGGTATTATTATTATTCCAGGTGAATGTGGTGATGGAAGCAGCGTACCACAGTGAGAGTGACCCCCTGAAGGGTGTGTCTGAGAACATCATGCTTGGTCAGCTGGCTCCGGCCGGGACGGGTTGCTTCGACCTGCTGCTAGACACGGAGAAGTGTAAATATGCCAAGGCGGTCCCCACAGACACCTGTGACTTAAACATGGCCAGACGTAAGTTGGAGGGAAAAAGCAATGACTCTGGATAAAAAAAATCTGTCTGAATTTTCATTTTGTTTCACTTCATTATTATTATTATTATTTTTTTTAAAGATATTTTTTTGCGGCTTACGCCTTTTATTGATTTTTTAAGGGACAGATAGTAGGCTGACAGGAAACGGGAGAGAGATGGGGGGATGACATGCGGTAAAGGCCGTGTCGGGTCCGGGAGTCGAACCCGCGGCACACCGCGACTGGATCACCAGTCCGGTGCCCAGACCATTACGCTACGGCCTGGGCCTTTCATTATTTTTCTAATGGGCTTGGCTAGTGATTCAGGGCTGGGGCCAGGCTAGTTACATGTGTCAGTCAGTGTCATATCAGTAGTGTGTTGGTGGAAGAGTGTCAGATCTAATAAGGGTCCGTTTAATTACCAACTCCATTTTGCTCTGGACCACCTGGAACCCCCTCAGGGACCACTGGTTGAAAACCACTGCTAAGTCACAGTATGTAAAGAAATGCAACTCTAAAGTAAAAACTGGCTTTCACTTTCCACCTTATGTCATAATCCGTCCTTCCCCTAGACAGTATCCACTATAGTATTCAGGTGCAGGACAAACAAAATATCAACGTAAAGAAAGTGCGCACACTGCTATTATGCTCCCAAGAGCATATTGTTGCTCTCGGACAGAATTCCTCCTATTTCAAATGTTTGTTTGGGGTTTTCTTTTTGTAAATTAATGCCCTACTGTACTTCGTTTCACACAAAAGTTGCTAAAATAGCTGACTTTAAGATTGGCTAATCTTAAAAAAAACATATAAGTTAAATTGGTTAAGTATAGGTTTAATAAATATTGAATCAATAAATTGGATTTTCTGAAAAGTAACCATTTTTGGACATTCAAAACTAACATCCGAATGTGCAGACTTTATTGTCTCGTGCTCAAAAAACGTTACTCAACAGACTTTTAAATTGACGTTTGACATGTAGCCTATTTGTTGTTGCACTCATGATATTTTACAAAGTTAATGCAGTCGGTGGAGCATTGATATTTGCTTTGTCCATCCTGCTTGCAGCCTCTGGAATGTTCTTTTTCTCAACACCCACCCCCACGGCCATGGGGCTATCCCCTGGCATGACTCCCTGGATAGCGGAAGCGACCTCAGCAGCATACAGTGAAAGCTTCTCTACTGCTGGTGAGTTGCAGGCCTTGGACTCACATGGCTCAGCTGCTATTTTTTACATCTGCATAGTGCATACTACTGACTCATTCTTTTTCATCTCCAGGAACCGGCATGACTCCTGGAGCAGCAGGCTTTTCACCTTTTGGAGTGAGCTCTCCGGGCTTCTCTCCAGGATGGTTCTCTACAGCTGGGTCTCCTATGGCAACCAGCCCATATACCCCCTCTCCAGGTTAGACAAGATGAAAATACCTTTTGTTACATGGTTGACCGTGGATGTACAGAGGATGTGTAATGATGTGATGGGCATTGTTTTCATCCACGTTGGATGGCAAAAGCCTTATGGATAGAATGTCAAATGTGATAACAGGAGATGGGACCTCTACTCTGGGAATCCCCCCATCCCGCAAAAAGAGTACTACTGCTAGTCTGTAATGTAGGGCTTTCGAAGAATTTTGAACATTTGTACATTTACTAAAAAACATGATGTGTTACAATGTTGGAATGGGAGTGTGATTCAGGCGAGTCGATTCATGATAACATTTGTAATACATTTGTACAATAACATTAATGCTTGACTTGACGATTTGCCTGTATGGCACTCAGTACTAGTAATGTTGTCCAATCAGTCCAATTAACCACCTAAAACGTAATTTGGTCTGGCGTCATCTGCACATCCTGAATCTGATCCTCTATAGAAATGTTATACTTATCTTCAGTTATGCCATGAATGCAACGGCAGAATTTAGGAATCAGTTCAGTGATAGTTTTGTTCTAACATTTTGTTGTACTTTGTGTGACTTCAGATGGAGCCATATCCCCGAACCACTGCCCAACCTTCTGCAGTGGCTACAACATCACGCACAGCCCTGGTTACTCCCCAACCTGCCCGCATTACAGCCCTACCTCTCCCTCTTACTCCCCCGCTTCCCCGGGTTACTCCCCTAAATCTCCCTCCTATTCCCCCGCCTCCCCGGGTTACTCCCCTACCTCTCCCTCCTATTCCCCCCCCTCCCCGAGTGACACCCCTAAATCTCCCTCCTATTCCCCCGCTTCCCCGGGTTACTCCCCTACCTCTCCCTCCTATAATTCCCCCACCTCCCCGAGTTACACCCCTACCTCTCCCTCCTATAATTCCCCCACCTCCCCGAGTTACTGCCCCACCTCCCCTTCGTACTTGGCCACCAGCTCCCCCTCCGCAGGTTCCTCGGACTCCTCCTGCAGCCCAGGTTACACCCCCCAGTCGCCCACCTTTGTGCCCAGCTCACCCTCCTGCTCTCCTGCCTCTCCCTCCAACAGCCCAAACTCCTCTCGCAAGTATTTGTCATTGACGCCCAAGTACATGCCCACCTCTCCGACGTACACGTCTCCCCAGTACAGCCCCTGGTCACCCACTTCCTCCCCCACGTCCCCTGTTGTCTACTCTCCTAACTCATCCACCTACTCGCCATCCTCACCCTCCTACTCTCCCATGTCCCCTGTCTACTCCCCCACCTCACCCAGCTACTCCCCCACGTCCCCTGTCTACTCCCCCACCTCACCCTCCTACTCCCCCTCGTCCCCTGTCTACTCCCCCACCTCACCCTCCTACTCCCCCTCGTCCCCTGTCTACTCCCCCACCTCACCCTCCTATTCCCAATCCTCACCCATTTACTCCCCCTCGTCCCCTGTCTACTCCCCATCCTCACCCAGCTACTCCCCCACCTCACCCTCATACTCCCCTACCTCTCCCTCATACTCCCCCACCTCACCCTCCTACTCCCCCGCCTCACCCTCCTACTCCCCCACCTCACCGTCCTACTCCCCCACCTCACCCAGCTACTCCCCCACCTCACCGTCCTACTCCCCCACCTCACCCACCTACTCCCCAACAACCTCACCCAAATACTCACCCACTTCCCCCACATACTCTAGTGACGGATCCACCTCCCCTGGCTACAGCGCCGCCCTCCCTCATGGCCACATCCTCGACACTAGCCCATCCGTCAGCCCGTCACCCAAATACTCACCCACTTCCCCCACATACTCTAGTGACGGATCCACCTCCCCTGGCTACAGCGCCGCCCTCCCTCATGGCCACATCCTCGACACTAGCCCATCCGTCAGCCCGTCACCCAAATACTCACCCACTTCCCCCACATACTCTAGTGACGGATCCACCTCCCCTGGCCACAGCGCCGCCCTCCCTCATGGCCACATCCTCGACACTAGCCCATCCGTCAGCCCGTCACCCAAATACTCACCCACTTCCCCCACATACTCTAGTGAAGGATCCATCTCCCCCGGCCAAGGCCCTACCCTCCCTGGCCACAGCCCCGACGACAGCGACGAGGATAACAACTGAGCTGCTATGGAGACGACCGGCAGCTGTACCCCCCGAAAGTACAGCTTTAATTCCCCACTTCCCCTCTTATTTACGTACCTACCCACCTACTCTCCAAACGTGCACCAATTCCCCCCCCCCCCCCCCCCTCCATTTTCAGCCCCACCTCCCCTGCAGGCTACATCCTGACGACACGGGGAGCAGTCTCTTCATTTGGACTCGTTATTCAATTGATTTTCCTTTTCACGTTTCAATGTCAACCTACACCTGTTTATTTTTAATAGATAATAATTTCCACGTAGGCACCTACAGTATACTGAGTCCACGCTGTTTATGACAATAATACAGTCTTGCGAGAATGAATAAGGCTGTCGTGGTTTTGAAATGGTCAAGGCATGACTGTACCACAGACTTTTTTTCTGTCATATAAAGGATTGGGTTTGGCTTCCTTTGTACAGTATGTGCATGTAGGCTTGTTTGCTCTGCAGCCTCTCTTTCCCCCTTCTTTCACACCCTGAATCAGCAGGTCCCTTCGGTAAACGAGGTGGGAGTGATTCTTGGTTTTGCATATTCCCGTATAAGTTAGTTTTCATACATTTATCAGAGTCTGGCACGCGAGACTATACCTACAGTCACACACCCAGATCTTTCTTGAAGAGTTCAAACAATCATTTTGCAGGTTTTCTGGTTTCATGTGATGTTCTGTTCTGAAATGATAGGCCTATACGTTTCATTAAACTGTTATGAAGTCAACGATGGCACACTGTCAATCATTATTTATTGATGGGAGGTAAGACACAATAACTTAAATAATAATAATAATAATAACTTGAAGGACCACTTCCCCCGCTTTTCAACCTATCTTCATATAATTGGTCCAAACCATAGAGTCCAAACTAATGCTCGTGATAAAATGATATGATGAATGATAAAACAATGATAAAAACCTGTCCACCATGGTGACATTGATGGCGAATCCAAGCTAATAGAAACTGCAGGCTTTCTATTCCTGAAAGGTTGCAAATTGCAATGCGATAATGGAAGCCATCGTTCTCACGATAATACAAATATATAAAATACTTAATACTTAATATATAAAAAATAAAACTTCTAACTGCCTAACAATGATGCCACTGGTGGATGTGTTTCTGGTTAAGATGTTGGCCTTTCATGTGGGGGACCTGGGTTCGATTTCCCGGTGTTACATTACACTAGCATACAAAACAACTCTTGAACATCTCTAAAAGCATTTGATGAATGTGATTCTGTGTTCAAATCCCAATACAAGATTTGACTCTTTCATCTTTACTAACATACAAAAGGTCGCTTCAACAGTACGAAGAGACAGTGGTCACTGAGTGATGGTGTAGTAGGAGCTGATGACCAGACAGACTCTCAGCACAGAGAGTTCATGTTCAAATCCCAGTCTCCCTAAAGTTTAAAGGTCATTACACACTGGCGAATTGGCGACGCGATATATTCGTGCGAATAATTCGCATTTAAAAAAAAACAATTGAAGTCGCATCGCGTCGCTAATTCGCCAGTGTGTAATGACCTTAATGCTATAGAGTTACCGGTATTCAGCTTTATTAACTGAAGGCTATTCTAGCAGTGGCTCACAGCCTCAGCCTGACGACCTCAAACCTCTAATATCTCCCCTGAGTCATAGGCAATTGCCTTTGACTTGTCTTAGTGGTTAAGATGTTGGCTTTCCACGTGGGAGACCAGGGTTCGATTCACGGCTGTTCCACTCACATACAAAAGAAGACCTTAATTCTGCAAACTGTTAAAATAAATGTATCAATCAATCAATCAAAAAAGGTGTAATATTCATGCTAGCCAGAGAGGGGCAGCAATGTGCGATGAGCGCCAAGTCCAAGTCAGACAATAGAAGAAGATCGTCAAACCCACATGACGTTATCAGTATGCGACAAGCATGCGATTTGAGAAATACACTGCGTGAGCGTGATTGTTGCGTTGAACATTTTTAAATGACTTGTGGTTGTCTGGTTGTAGTAAAGTAGTGAACTAGCTTCTACAAGAGAATTAAAGGACATTGGTATGTATTATAACGAATTTGTTATATTTAATGTTAAAACCTCTTGCATGTAAATAATTACTTTTACTTGCTCACAACAAAGTCGAGATGTTGACTGCAGTAGCTTGCTAAGGCTATTTAGCAACGCAGAAACCTCCTGAACATAATTATGTAATGTTCTTGAATGCGAATAGTAAATATAAATCTGCTTCTGAAAAATGAGCCTGCATGGAACAGAACATGCCCGCAAAATATAATGTACTTATTTGTCCCCCTCACTTTTTTTTTACATTTTATATTATTATGCACAAAACAAAACACATTTGTAATGGTCTCTTTAAGCAGTTATGCCTACTATGTTTTAACCATGTGATTGTCTCTCACACCAGCAACACGAATACACACATCTGAGAATGTGTGAACAAAATACACTTCTGGCTAGCTGTTTTTTTTTCGTTGGTCAGCAGCACAACATTTTAGTAAAACCATTTTTGAAACAATAATGTAACATTGATCCTCAGCCTTCGAATGTTGCTTGAGTGATCTGAAAGTGATAATACTAAATGCAGAGTTCTAAAGGGCTTAAATTCTAACCCCAGAGGACACATCATATATGTTACTAAATGGTTACATTGAAAGGCATTGGCAATCAAAATTAATTTTTATGTTTTTTTTTTTTGTGTTTTCTGTGCTTTAAAATAACTACCGGTAAGTTAGTTGCAGGCAGCACACCTGCAGTTTTCGGGGAGTATGTTCAAGATATGCGGGCTATCAAAAAACTAAAACTAAATGCTGCTTCTCTCCATAGTTTTGATTCTAGGGGTGTGTAGCTCCAGCTCTGCCCACACAATGATGGACACAGACATGTCCGTCACAGCAGAGGCCGGCAGTAAGAACAAGGAGAACGAGAAGAAGAAGAGGTCCCGTGTGAATGTGATGGACACAGAGAGGAGACCTGACGCGGACATGTCCGTCACTGCAGAGTCAGACGACCCCGGCAGTAAGAACAAGGAGAACGAGAAGAAGAAGAGGTCCCGCGTCAAGCAGCTGCTGGGAGACGTGAAGAAGCAGGTGGAGTTCTGGTTCAGTAACGTCAACCTTCAGAAGGACCGCTTTCTCCGACAGCTCATTGACGGGTCCCGGGATGGATGTAAGGCTCATCTTGTCACTTTTCTTGTACTGTGGTTTAGCGTTGCTTTTTTATTTTAACCCATTTTAGACCTGAGCTCGATTCTACAAATGTCTTCTAAATCATGACAGTTTTCTGAAAACCTAATGTTTCTATATTATATCAGTGATTCTCAAACTATTGTATGTCAAGGCCGCCGACCCCCATCTGAAAATATGTTGTTCCAGGGACCCTCCAGAAGCAAAGATTTGAGTTAAAAACATTCGCTCTGAAAGAATATAATTCAAAGATTTGCGCCACAGTTTCACGATTTTTCTAAAATTGCAGACCTACAAGCTCGTAGCTTGGCACTCGGGGCCGTGCTATGAGCTTGTAGATCTGCTATTTTTCAATAGCTAAAGTATAACATAATGCTTAACACCAAAAGGGGTTCCCGCCCAGAATGGATTAATGTTGCGGTAGCCTGAATTACCCGTCACAGAGATTCTATTATTAGGCCTAATAAAAAAAGACTTTGGTTTCCGGTTGCCGATTTGGTGGGAAAAAAAAAAAAAAAAAAAAGAAGCTCAGAATGCGACCGAGTAAGACCCAAAAGGTCTTTATTAAAATTAAAATTATCTTTGATGAGACCATTGGGACGCGCGAAGTCAAAATAAAGTTTTCTTTCGTCTAAAATATCACGTGCGCAAATGTTTTGGAATGCGTCATCGCGAGGAGACGCACAACACAACAGTGACAACATACAGCATGGACCTGTGCACGGTGTCTGTGACTGTCCACTGCCCGTGCAAAGCACCGCCACAGATCATACGATTGAGTACAAAAACATTTGAAGACATAATTAAGGAGGTGAAACCGTGCCGGTGTCGGTTTAAGTCCGCAGAAGGGAGACACGACCGAGCGGATAAATGGACTATCATCTCAGCCGACATACTCTCCCCCCCCACCCTGGAGCCTCTAGGCGCCCAGGCTGGGTGCGTGCTGGGCATGTTTGACTTTCGGTATCTATAGCCCTGAGATGCGAGGAGGAGGAAACCCATTCGGCTCATGCTTCTACCCCGTCAGAACGTTAGCTAACGTTAGCTTAGCCCCATATATGTGCTCGGAGCTACAGAATGAGCGTAGGGAGAGGAGAGGGCACATATGGGGCTAACGTTAGCTATGTTTTTGTCTTTTAATAACTAGCACTATAGCTATGTTGATGCCAGCAACACGTTCTAACTTTTTATGTCAAAACATGAATGGGCGTAGGGAGAGGAGAGGGCACATATCATATATGGGGCTAACGTTAGCTATGTTTTTGTCTTTTAATAACTAGCACTATAGCTATGTTGATGCCAGCAACACGTTCTAACTTTTTATGTCAAAACATGAATGGGCGTAGGGAGAGGAGAGGGCACATATCATATATGGGGCTAACGTTAGCTATGTTTTTGTCTTTTAATAACTAGCACTATAGCTATGTTGATGCCAGCAACACGTTCTAACTTTTTATGTCAAAACATGAGCTGGAAAGCAGAGGTTGTTTTACGTTAGGTGGGTTGTTGCTGACACCACCGTTACCTAAAACTGGATGGCCAATAAATGAAGTACACGTGATTTCACAATGTTTACAAGCATGAAAGATTCATGCCACCCCAAAACACAGGCGCAACTAAATAAAATAGGGGGCTTGCAAATGTAGTCTTAGACCTGCCATGATTCCACAGTTCAAATGAACTGAGTTGCAGGCAGGAGGAGGGGCAGCAGTTTGACGTGACTGTGCATTTCATTACTGTCAGAGCCTTCTAGTTACTGTAAGACAGTACAATTTACAATTTAGGCATTTATCAGACGCTCTTAATCCAGAGCGATTTACATTAAGCAAGAACAAAAAGCATGGGAATACATCACATAAAAATAATTTATCATGAAACATGCGTATTAAGTATTCAACCAGTGTGTGGACATTCTATTCAACGTTTTCAAATGTTTAGCTGTAGGCATGTAGACGTAGTGTTATGTGTACTTGTACCATTCATTATTTAAAATATGGTATTTCAGGCAAATATTGAAGTTATTAAAAAAGAAGCCTATCCATCATTGCCGTAGGAAAAAAAAAAGTTAAAAAAAAATCCTCTCTACCCATCCTTCCCACGAAAAAATAAAATAAAATAAAATAAATTCCTTGCTACCCAACTTTCCCACGAAAAATAAAATAAAAAAATAAAATAAAATAAATTCCCTACCTACTCAGCCCAAAAATGACAGCCAATCGGAAACCAAAGTTTTTTTTTTTTAGGCCTTATGCCTGATGCAATACATTTTTGAGTGCCTATCTAGTATTGATCAGTTTCCACATGCACACTTGTCCGTGAAGTGCTGAATCATTCAAGCCAGCTAGGCTAGTGATTTATCTAAATAGTGAAATAGTGATCTGCTATATATTTTCTCGTCACTGTAACGACGTACTGTAGCTATATGTAGGGATGCACCGATCCGATACTCGTATCAGAGATCGGCGCCGATCCAGGCTAAAATTCTAGATCGGGTATCGGTGGCAAATGGGCCGATCCATTATCCGATCTGATCCGATAATTATGTGTAATTACAGTATGAAAACAACTCTACCTCCTCTGACACAGCAGTGTAGTATTGACAGTATAACATGTGGAATGCAGCCAGGCTAGCCTGCTCACACATTAACCTGGTCTAATTGTTGCACAGTTATTTAATAAATAATTCAGTGCATTTATATCTGTGTCTGTTACATTTTGTTTTACAAAGTTGGGAAAGTAATGTTTAAGTCAAGCCTTGATGTTGCCTTACACAAAACAATGATTCCAGACTCCACAGTGTCCACAGTGAGGCATACAGCTTAATAGGTTATTACGTTTCTTTGTGGGGGGTATCGGATCGGTACTCTGTATCGGCAGATACTGGACCCCCATGTATCGAAATCGGCATCGAATGCCAAAAAGCCGGATCGGTGCATCCCTAGCTATATGCAGTACAATTGTTGGATTTACTCTCAGATTGTATGTGTTTTATGCTCCCCAGATGTTGACATATCTGTGCTGACGACTTTCAACCGAATGAAACAACTGACATGTGACGTCAAGTTGATTGCCAGAGCACTGAAAAATTCAACTCTCCTTGAGGTATTGAATTTGTTTCTTTAAAGCATTTTGATTTGGTATACAGTAATGAAAGCATGCATCAGTACAGTCTAGCACCATAGCTTTCAGTTTAGAGATCATTAATGGCTCGATGATTTATGCCTCAACTGACTTTGGGCGGTTTCAGGTTAACCTGGAAGGAGATAAAATCAGACGGCAACTACCAATTGAAGACGATCCACAGAATGTCGACAGCCGCACAGTCTATGTGGTAAAAAAGAGTTTTATTCTCCTGCTTTATTTAAGTTCCCTATTTGCTGGTTAACATTGCGTAATATAACTCTGATGCTTCTTATGGCTTTGCAGAAGAATAGCTACAGGTTTGGGATAGAGCCACTACAGCGATGCTTTTCTAGAATGTTTTTCATCCATTCATCTTGTAAAAATTAACCCATTCTGACCTGAGATCAGATTCATACGAGGTTTCCGCCGGACACACACTGGTCTGATGAACCCATTCTGACCTGAGATCAGATTCTAAAAATGTCAGTCGCTCTTCGATTTTTCAAAAATAGCAGACCTACAAGCTCGTATCGCGCCACTCGGTGGCGCGATACGAGCTTGTAGATCTGCTATTTTTCAATAGCTAAAGCATAACATGATGCTGACACCAAAATGGGTGCCCGGTCAGAATGGGTTATAGCCAAACATAATCCTTACAAACATAATTGCCACTGATCAATGTTTGGGTGAAGTGGATTCTGATTCTGAAAACTACCATCCGATACATTTTACAATCGTGCATTGTGATGGTTTAATGTCAATTCACATTCACAATATATATGAAATTAAAGATGAAACTGCAAATTGTAAGCTTTGTCGTGATTGGGATTTGCTTCCAGAACTTTGACACGGCGAAAGGTTTACTGTCTTTACTTTACGTTTACTGCACTTTATAAATAGCAGTGTGAATATTTTATCTATCACAAAGTATATTAATTCATTCCAAAATAACAAAGCTTTAATTATTTTTTCAGGAACTTTTGCCCAAGGATGTGTCACACAGCTGGATAGAGAGAGTGTTTGCGAAATGTGGCACTGTGTCTTACATTAGCATCCCAAGATACAAGAGCTCAAACGACCCCAAGGGTTTTGCCTTTGTGGAGTTTGCGACAGAAGAGCAAGCACAAAAAGCTGTAGAGGTGAGGCTAATTACTTCTAAATGGTGTGTTGTAGTCCTGGAAAGTCTGTTCAGAATGAATGTCTATTAATTTAAGCAGTTATTTGCTGTTTAAATTATATATATTTTTACTTTTGTTTAATTGTGTGCCACAAATCATAAAATGTTTAGATTTGTGGATATTAACAAAACATGAATATCATGAGCCTTTGTTTGATACAGAGCTTATTTTATGATCCTATATCCATTGCACAATAATACATTTGGAAATCTGCAGTGGGAACCCGGGTAACTATTGGGTTTTGGCCTTAACATGGTGCGTTCACACGGGAAGATGCAAAGATACAGTTTACCATTCATTGTCAATGGAAGCCAGTGACATGAAGATGCAAAGATGCATCCAACATTTGTAGCTGCTGCAAAAGATACAAATTGAAGCTGAGCTGGGCTCAACTTCCAGATGCAAACCACGACTGTAGCAACATCTCAGCTTTTTCTCACCCTGTTCTGGCTGACAAAAACTCGCGACGTCTTCTAGTATGTTTCCATTGTTTCCGATGCATAAGTAATGCCTAGGTCCAAACGGGCTCGCAGTTGAGACGCCATGCTGGATTGATGTAGTTTTTTCTCTCCGTCCGGCCGCCGCGCCTCCGAAACACATCACTACGGACACACGCTTGAGAACGCCCGTGTGAGCAACAGATTTTACAAAGCGACAGCGCGACAAATCATTTGAATTTATGAACGTTCAAATGCCTGAAACTTGTGTCCACACCCTACAAAAATCGGCTATCATCTGGGCAATGAGGTTGAAATAACTCAAAAGAAGCTTTCCTTAATAGATGTTGGACAACCCTCCAGAAGACGCTCCCAGGAAGCCAGGGCTTTTTCCCAAGACAAAGAACAGGAAGCCCATCCCTCCAACAACAGCTGACAACCCCCCACCAGGTACAAATCATTAATATAATAATACAGGGGATTTCAACCCTTTTCATTTCAAGGCCAATTATTTATTTTGCATCTTGAGCCTCTCGGACCCCAAACCTAAAGAATATTTTCTTGTCGTTGGATAAGATTTTGTCTACAAGTCCATGCTTTTGGCAAACGTTGATCAAAATAATTCTTCTACATTCTCTAAGACTAGAGTAGACTTCTTGTAAATGAAGTAATGCAACAATAATTTAACTCTTTGAGAGCGTAAAATGAAACATCCATTTGGTTTCATTTCATGCTCTCAAGAGTTAAAAGATCTATAAGGGTCCATTTGGTTACCAACATTTCTCTGGGGACCACCTGGAACCGCCTTCAAGGATCACTAGTGGGCCCCGTACCACTGGTTGAAAACCACTGTATTATTAATGACCTTTTAATACTAATTTTGTTCTTGTAGCTGAAGAAGCGGAGGAGAAGAAGAAGCGAAAGAAGAAAAAAAAGGAGAGCGCCGTGGCGGCAGAGGCGTCTACTGGCAAGGCCCGGGAGGCCAAAGAGCAAGACATGGACAGTGAGCCCTCAGAGAGGAAGAAGAAGCGATCCGACGTGGATGTTTCCGAGTCGGAGGTGACCAGCAGCGCACAGAAGACATCGGCCAAACAGTCTGACAAGAAGAGACGGCGGTCACAGGCCCCAGAGGGACCCGAAGGTGACGTCCAGGGTGAGATGCCGTCCAAGATGAGGAAGACCAGTAATGGAGGAGATGGAGAGAAGACGAAGGATATAACGGACAGTGACATGAAAGGCAAGGCATCAAGTAATAACTACTGTATGTACTGTATGTTGCACCGAATCAAACGGGCAAGGCACGATCCAGGATGACCCGTGCATTCATTGAATAATTAGTTTGCCTCTGTTTCTGTGCATTATGTTTTTATGTTCATGGGTTTAAGTGTGTCATCTTGCTCAAGCCATGGCCAAAGTTTAAATAGACATAATGTGTAAGTAATTATATACAGAGTATTCTCTGTGGCCATGGTATACATTTTACTAGTAAAGATCGTTCTTAACTTCCTTCAACCTGAGATACTATCATGAACAGACCGGATGAAAAACGTGTGACATCATGTTGTCAAGGTTTTTACATCTAAAACCCAAGCTTGAAAGGGGTAAATGAGTTGAGATAATTGCTTTGGACCACCGACCCGGCTTTTCTAGACCCCTGTATTCCACAGAGACGTGAAACCGTGGGCTGATGGTGCCCATTTATTAATCTCTTTCAGATCCACCTGCTGAAGCTGACAAGGAGGTTGTGGGCGGCGAGGAAGAGGTGCTGAAAGCAAAAAGGAAGCGGAAGAAGAAGAACAAAGAGAAGCTTGGAGATGAAGTCATCCCCCTCAGAGTTCTCTCCAAGTACAGCCTTTTTCTATTTCCTTCGTGCACGTGTGCCTTATTTTATATCCTATCATCTTTCCTTATTTCCTCATCCTTCTACTTCTGTGACTGACTTTTGTTGAGATTTAATGTGTTGGAACTGTAACTGAACCCTAGCGTCCCTATTCTGGGCAAGTCATAATAGGCCAACATTTTGTTAAAATAAGCAACATTTGACATGCAATGAGGTATATGGGGTTTAAGTGGTTACGTTCCTACCTATTGGTTATACAGGTATATATAATCTACCTGAACTATCTGGTGTTGACATAAATTAATCCACCAACTGAAATGCCTTTTTATATGACCAGCAGCCATTTTGAAGCAACATGCAGCATGGTAATGTTTCTTTCTCTTCTCTTCGTCCTCCTTGGCTCTGTGAAGGAAGGACTGGCTTGAGTTGAAGAAGGAATACCTGATCTTGCAGAAGAAGAGCATGGCCACACTGAAGAAGAGCATCTCCAAGATTGAGCACCGTAAAGCCGCCAAGATTGAGCACCGTGAGGGAAAGGGCCAGATGGAGACAGACAATGGTGTCCAACATGATACTTGTGAGTTTCCTTTTTCACTCCCAATCTGGCTTAGGCATTTCTCTGCAAAATGCATTAAAGGAGGCATGACACATTAAGGCCCTACCTGGGCCCTCATCAAACCCTGTACACTCAAGACACTGCCACCGCTGCCCCCCTTAGATCTCCATATACAGTATGGAGCTGAACTGTTCTGACATTTCATATGTTGATCTGACCTGTACACTCAAGACAAGCTCCATATATGGACAGTGCACGCTTCTCGCTCAGGCGTCTTACTGGTATTCTGATACTGTACATCAAGTACATGTTGCAATGACGTCACACAGCAGTCTGAGGCATATTGTATTTATCCCATAGAGGTGATTTATCCCTACTGTATTGAGAGGTGCGTCCTCCATTGATTTAATCCGAACCGACCGGCGTTGTGATGCCGTGGGTGTCAATTGGGAACAAGACTGCTAATATTACAATGATTTTGGCTGTTGACCACATGAATGTGTTCCTCAGAATTAGGTTTCATGTGATTAATTTGTGTGTTTTATGTGTTTTGTCCCGGAAGCCGAGGAGACGAAAAAGGTCAAGGAGGAGATCAAGCAGGGACCTCAGTTTACAAGCGGTGTCATCGTGAAGATTACACATACCACTTCACTTCCCAAGAGACAGTTTATCAAGGTGACACACAAGCACCTCATTGCATTGTCTTGAATACACCAATAGACCAATACATCTTCCATTATGTTTTCATCAGTATCAGACCTGGTGTCATTATACATTAAATTGTTTTAAGATATGTCCATTATAGGGGAAATTTGTCCAAAAATGGCCAATCTACAAGATCAAAGTTTGTTATATTGATTTGAAAATGTTTTAACAATATCGATCAAAATATTGATAATCAGTGGTTTAGCACTCCAAAATGGGAATCGGCATCAGATCCCAAAATCTGGCATGAGTCTCATGCCTAGTCTGGCTCTAGAACTGCTTTGCTTTTCCTCTGTGTGTTTAGATGGGAGACAATGTTATGATATTTTTTTGTTCGAAAACACTTTGGCATGCAACATAAGTGTCATTATGGTGTTCTTTGTAGTAGTTGGATATACATTTAATCTGTTAATGATATATATATAATTGTTATTTTTGTAGGACACGCTCTCCAAAGTATCACCAGTGGCGTACGTGGACATTTTGGAAGGGGATGCAGAGGGTCACATCCGCTTCCAGACGCCCGATGCAGCGAAAGCCATTATTGACGGTGGCATGGAGATCCAGAAGACCCATGACTGGAAGCTCGAGATTCTCTCTGGTATGACATTTCTGTTTTAAGCCCATACCTAGTCGTAGAGATGGATGTAACTTGTAATGCTAGGTCTGCAACCAACGATTATTTTCATAATGGATTCATCGGCTGATTATTTAAACTATTAATCAGACTTATTTATCACCTTATAAATTTGATTTTAGGCATGTTCTAACTAACAAAGAAGACATTAAAAATGAATAATTCATTCAAAAATACATCATTTATTTCATTTTGCTCAGCTGCTGATTAGCCTTCTATTCAAATAAAAGACGAATAAAATCTAAATAAATTAAAGCCACCCATGGTACCTTTACTGTTATTTTGACTGCATAGATTTGATTAAAGAATAGCTTTGACAGTCTTAAAAGGTAATAAATGTTCAAGCCATATTTTAATTCTTGTTCCTATATTCCTGCACGCAGGTACAGACTACAGACATAGTTGTATTGGCTTTAATGTTAATGTACAGTAGAAACTCCATTTTAGCAATAATGCAGGTAATCCTGTTTTTGGATACCTGCATAGTGCACCACCATTGTGTGATATTTTGCAGTCGCTGTGATTGTAAGGGAAGAGAGATGGCTCACTCCTTTGGCTTAGTTACATTTAATGCTGGAAAACCTATGGTTAAGTGGAAGAACACCCACGATTAATTGGAAAAAAAACGGATTTGTTGCGGTTTAGATTATGATTACTACATTACTTGGCAACTAAATGAATAATCTATTTGATTACAATTGGATTAATCATTGCAGCCTTATTTAATGCCAGTGTGAGGTGATTTGATATATAGTGTTTTACACATCATTGTGATATTTACGCTCTTCTAGTATTTCAAGACACAGTTGAGACCTTGCATGACTTCAAAACAACAGAGAAAGAAACATACTTTTAATTTGAGTGATCTTTAACAATCTGGCAATGAATGTAAGCTCACCTGTGAGCTTGTAGATCGGTGTGTATATACACATACATTAGGGCATTAACGAGTTGAGATTTTTTCCAGTCGACTTGTCAGACAGTAAAGTCGAAGTTGAGTCGATGCGTCGTTTTATGACTGGGGGGGTGAGAGAGACTTTAACAGGGGGCGGGTGAGGGCGCACACACTCAAATACGGAGCATGTCAAACGGAGCACTGCGCTCACAGTGGCCTCTCCAATCTTGCACAGAAACCCATTGGAAAAGACATAGCTAGGCTGTATGTATCTATGGCAAAGTGCTGATTATCAAAACATATACAATGTAATAGTAAACAGTGCAGGCACACGCACACTGGTACAGAGAGAGACCAGAAAAGAGAACACAACAGGAGAGGGGGCATAATTGGCACATTGGAACCGGCCAGGCAGCCATAAGAACACAATACAAAATATAACATTAACACTAGTGGCAGTACAGTACAGTACAGTACAGTACAGTGGCAGCGCGACCTAATGTTTTGAACCGACAGCGACGATATGACATTGAAATGTGTTTTTATATAGGTGACCATGAACAGCGGTACTGGCAGAAGATCTTAGTGGACCGCCTGGTGAAGCTGAACCGTCCGCGGGAAAAGAAGCGAGGCACAGAGAAGGTGAGGTTCATGTACGCGTTCTATGAATGGCATTACATAACTTTAGAAACCTCTCATAACATCATTTTATTAGTCATCACACTGAGGCAGGCGCACACGTTATAAATAAAATACATTATTATAAACATAATAATAATGCATTGTATTTATAACGCACTTTATATTTGTGAAAATAATAATAAAGTGCTACAATGAACAAATGCATAACATAAAAAAGAATAATCATCACAACACTAAAAACATCTAAGAGATGGGAACAAAACTTTTAAAACATGAGTGCATAGCTAGAAACATGCTTTTTAGCGCTGATATTTAGAACTTTGTCTTTGTTCTGTGCAGCATGTTTTGTACCCGACTTCACAAAATGACATACTAAAGAGTTCCATTTGAAGGCAGAATGAGACCTTTTTATCTTGGTATACAGTACATGTTCAGTACAGTACAACTCATCAGTGTCATGCTGTTAAAATACCTTTCCTCTCTTTTCTTTGCTCTTCAGCTCATAGCTAAAGCAGAAAAAATCATCATGGCCCGCGCAAAGGAGGCTCATAAGCACCTCCGCTTCCTGGAGAGTTCAAAAGAGTAACTGACAAGGACATTTTTGCTTGCCAGTATTTACAGTATGATCTGAACATATGAGATTGAAATAGGGATATAACTATTCATTCATCCTACGATTCAATATGTAATCACAATACTGGGTTCATTACATTTTCTGGCGATTTTTATTGTTTTATTGTTTAACCAAAACAAGATTCCAGACAAATTCAGATTGTTTTAACATTGACTGCCAAAAAAATAAAAATAAAATCTCTGTTGAATATATTACGCGCACAGGTGCCTTCCAATGACCGGCGCGCGTGTCCTAGAATCTGAAAATAATCATGATCCATATGCGACAATCGGTTTGAAAGCTACAGGCTCTGGCGTAGAGCGATTGAAGCACGCAGTTGTCCCATAGGAATTCATTGTGTAGGGTTTTTTTTCACTGGCTCCGCCTCGTACAGGGTTGGGGAAAGCATATTGTCTTTTTTCGGTCATGTAATCGACGTGTCACGAGGTCTCCTGAGAAAAGTCCAACCGAAAACCATATGTTACCAACAGCGCCCTCCATGCAGTGTAAAGAGAAACAAACCCAAAATTTGTGTAACTACTCGTGTTTGGCAGTCTGAGCCTTTTGACCAAAACTCTGTGGAACTCGTTCTTGGCAGTCAATTATTTCTTAGACAAAAAAACGAGAAAATACAGTCTAATAAAGTAATAATTAATGTAATGGTCATTCGTCTGTGTCACGCTTAGAAAATAAGGTCACAACGTGATTGTTTTCATACTTGGTCAGGTCATGAGCGTAATGTTGTATTCTTTTTGTTATATTTTTTTGTATGCACGTGCATACCTCCGGCCTGCGTGCGCAATTGCGCATACTGGTTCTTATCAGTGTGACAACGTCTGGAAATGAGTCTATACCGCTCCACCAGATCAGAGACATCTAACACTAGGAGCATTTTATTCACTGTCATATAAACTACACAGTGAGTGCACTGCTGCATTCCCAACTGTTCTGCGAAAGCCTCATTTCTACTCTGTAGTTAGTACGATGCGTGTGTGTGCAATGTGCATACGGGACGGGTACATGCAATGAACAAGCGGACTCGGAACTAGTTGAAGTGCGTAAAACGAGCATTGGGATTCTTAATTCGCCAATTTGATTCATCACTTAATTCAAGCAATACCGTAATTAAATGTCTTGTGAGGCGTGATGCATTGTTACACTACTACGGTAGTTTAAAATGGAAAAAATAGACTACCCTGTTTTGTCCTAAAACTAGATGCCCCTAAAGATAATTATGCAGAAGGCTAGAATGCCAACAAGGCATGCAGCATTTTGGACGTTATTGTTTTTTGTTTTTTTTGTTCTTTAAATCTGTATATACTGTAAATATGATTGACTCATATTTAGTTTAAAAGATACATTTGTCAAAGCATTTCTCATTTTTAAGATATTGGCTTTTCTTTTTGTTGAAATAAACATCATTTGATGAATGCATTCTCATTATTCTCAACATAATTATTTGATATAAGGCACCAGTCTTTAGAAATATATTGATTTCATAGGAAATAAAATATATAAATATATTTATATATACAGTATATAGTGAATATACAGTACCGGTATATCATATACAACATGATGTTCAGACGTGAAGTTGAACATTAATTTGAAGATAAGTTGGAGTCACCCGAGTTTGAAAACGTGTTCCATATTTATTGGTGTCCAGAGCAAACAAGAATAATCAATCATATCATATGTTTGAAACTTTTCACTTGTATTCATGACTGAAGTCTAACTGAAGCTGTGTGAAACTGTCCGCCACTGCAAGTGGGTTGTTTTCAACTCTGTCCAACACTCTAAATGAAAAGTGAATGTGCCTTGTCAAAAAGATCACACTCCATTTAGTTTAGTGTCAGTGGTTTGCCCTCTTAGTCTAGTCTAGTCTATGGTGCCCTCTTGTCTCTGTTGGAAACCCTGCAGGCAATTGTGTCTGAGGCTTGGCTTCAAACCATGGCCACTCTCTGGCTGAGTCCTAAAGTCTATAGACATGGTACTCAAAGCAAGCGGGTTCACTTTTCTGGTCTGGGCATAGAGGCATTGCCTCAATGCAGTGGTTCTCAACCTGTGGATTGGGACCTCACATGATTTAACTTTTTACTCTTTTGGTGGGGGCGGGGGGTCCCCAGATGGAGTGTCAATTTTAAGTTTTTAGTTCATACCAAAAAAGGAGAGAAAAACCATGACTGCTTCATTTTTTAAATGGCCATCTACAACGCATTGCAGGCTTGGAGATCTGCTTTTTTCAAAATATTTATCTGTGGAACCGAGTCAAACTAAATTGTGTGCCTCAACTCCTAGTCCTACAATGTAAAGTGAATATCAGGGTGTGGGGCCATCCATCCCCAGTTCAAATTATGATCATTTTGGGAGGTCATGTCCTGAAAAGGTTGAGAACCAGTGCATTAGTTAGATACTTTTTAATCTGTTTGCTGTCCAACCTGTGGGGGTGGGGGAAATAAAATAAAAACTTAATCACAAAAAAGAGAACCAGTGCCTTAGTGTATACAGTAACTAGAGCTATTTTGATTTCCTCTAATGACAATGGCTTGGGGATTGGTAGCTTCTGTTAAAGCCGACTGGGCAGGTCATTGTTGTGTGTAAATCAAGTGTGTTGATTTAATTAGTTGTGCTTTTTTTTCCACAAAGAAATTCTGCGCCTATCGATCACTACTTTTCTTTTAACCACAGCAGTGTGCTACACTATGCTCCAGTTCTTAAAGTCCTCTTGCATGGTCGATCTTGCCTGGAAGGGCTCCTTGTGCTCCAGCCAGGCTTGAGCGGGCCGTCTGGCCCACTCAGGGCGCCGGCGTTTGTGGGCATTGTAGTCGGCATGCGCTGTGGAAAGGTATACATCTGGTGGAAGAATATACCCTTCAGGCTTGTGATGGAATTTGGGCTCAGCGGGCCTGGTTTTGTGCTGGTCAGTGCTGTCAAAGGCCTCTGGGGTTTTTCCCCAAACCACCTTTGGTTTAAATGATTTTGCTGCCTCTGTGGGCAGACCCTTGTAGTCGTGATGGCTGGTATAGACCCTGGTAAGTGGATCACTGTTGGGCTGGTATGTAGGCTTTTCCTTGACTTTTCTCTCCACTGGGTGTGTGATGTAATGTGTCCTGTAGGTTGTCGGGCCGTCCAAATGTGGCGTTTGTCGCGTCGTCTGGGCTGCTTTGAAGCTCGCCCTGACTTTACAGTAAGCGTCCTTAAAAGTGGTAGTTGTCACAGATTTCCCTGCGAGTTTCAGGTTGTCGCGCAGCTTATTTGGTTGGCTCTTGTGAGTGTTCCATGCCTGGTAATCCTCTTAAAAAGACAATGAATACGGGTTTGAGTCAGTTGTGTTGCATTATATTATTATTGTGTGACTATATCAATGTTAGATTTATTTTTATTTTTTTTACATTTGGCATACTGTATACGTACTGTAGATAGTATTAGGCCAAATTTCTTACCTTTGTACAATGACTGCAGAAACATTTTGGCTGTTGGAGGACAGTAGTTCCTCCATGTTGGGATTGTGATGTGCTTTTCTGCTGTGCGTGGGGGGTAATCTGCAGAATAGGTGCTGGTGCAGATCATGTGATCTTCAGATGTCACATATGGCTTAGAGATGTTTGGTGGCTTTTGGGTCGCCTCAGAGGTCCCATGGTCTGATCTTCTTAAGAGGAAAAAAGGAAACAAATTTTGAAATGTTTGCATTTAGATTTTTTTTTGGCACAGCCAATTATTGCACTCCATCATGAATTCCGGGACAATGTAATATGAATAGGAAAAGAACACTGCTGGTTTTATTCTAGGCCTAAATAAGATAAGTTAGTTTTGGCAAAAGAGGTGGTACTTACCAAACGAGGTAGTTTAGTAAATATTACTAAACTACAATTGGAAGTTGCTCAGAAAATGTTTTACTTGATTTAAAGTACTGGAGTACTTGCCTTTACAATACTCGAGTATTAAGTACATTTTCTCTTTATCAGTTCATTGCTGTATTAACATTTTGACATTTTCCCAAAACATTGCTTTTTTGCTATATTTGAAATAATTGTAGTAACATGTAGTGGCGTCTATAAAGTACAATATTTGTCTTTGAAATGTAGTGGAGTTAAAGTCATAAATATCCAAAAATAGTATAGTAGTAGGCTACAGTCAGATACTCAACAAAATGTACATAAATAATACAGTATAGCTATACTACTCCCTCGTGTAAATTTAAATAAATAAACTTTATTTTGGGCGGGAACCCCTTTTTGGTGTTTTAAGCATTATGTTATACTTTAGCTATTGAAAAATAGCAGATCTACAAGCTCATAGCGCTGCACCGAGTCCCGCGCTATGAGCTTGTAGGTCTGCTATTTTTGAAAAATCTTGAAAATTTGCAAATCTTTGAATATATATTCTTTCAGAGCAAACGTTTTTTAACTCATAATCTTCTGAGGGGTCCCTGGAACAACATGTTTTCAGATGGGGGTCGGCAGCCAATTACATATCATTTTTGGGGGTCCTTGACATGGAAATGTTTGAGAAAGACTGACATAGAAACATCGTCGGGGTTTAGAAGACATTTGTAGAATCTAAATGGGTAATGCCCACCCCTGGTTACTTGCCGAGTATAAATGTAGCCATTTACTTGAATGTGGTCTTCCCCTCCGGTGTGTGGCCATCCTCTTTGTGCTGCTTGACAGTATTGATGCAGCGCTCAGGGAATTTATCCTGGTATTCTGTGAGCATCCAGCCAGGAACCTGGACATTCTGGGAGCACTGACGCTTCCTGTGGCGTGGAGACAACATTATGTGGGTTCAAGGTTCAAGGTTCAAGTTTATTTAGTGTCCCCGAAGGGCAAATTGGGTTGCAGCATTCTGGGAGCACTGACGCTTCCTGTGGCGTGGAGACAACATTATGTGGGTTCAAGGTTCAAGGTTCAAGTTTATTTAGTGTCCCCGAAGGGCAAATTGGGTTGCAGCAAGGGTTGTTTGGTGGCTTTATACAATAGTGTGTGTGTGTGTGTGTGTGTGTGTGTGTGTGTTATAAAACACTGGTTCCCAAACTTTTTCATGTCAAGTACCCCCAAATTGACACTAATTAGCCCGCGAACCCCCATTTGTAAAGATATGCCAGGGACCCCCATAAGAGAAGATTTTTACGGTTCTAGCAGTGATTCTCAACCAGTTTAATTTCAAGGACCCCCAGTTTGATATGCATTAGTTGACGGACCCCCATTTAATGGCATGTATATCTCTGGGACCCCCAATTTATATTGTAAAATCAATGTTAATTTAACAGGTCCATTTGGTTCCATTTGTACACTCTCTGAGTTACAGACCCATAAGGGTCCAGTTGGTTCCCAACTATCATTTTGCTGGGGACCACCTGGAACTCCCTCAGGTAGCCCTGGGGGTCCCCGGACCCCACTTTGGGAATCACTGTTATAAAGAATAGTTGGAAAATAAGAAGAGGTTCCAGTTTCACAGTAACCAGACACCACAGCTGCGTTCATTTTTCAAATGGAAAACAAATCCACATAATATGAATCCACTATCAAACAAAAGTACATGCCCAATTAAGCAACATACAGTAAACGGGTATAATAAATAAATGACCTCACCTCATTGGTGTCGATTGGTGTCTGAAACGGACGACGCACTGCAAGCTACATGATACTAGGTACAGTAGGTGTGTGTGTGGATATGTGGCGGCAGTGTGTGGCTGCCTGTTCTCCCTGTAACCCTACAACGTTTTGAATTATTGACCAGAAGGACATGGGTTGTGATGAACGTGTGTGGCACGTAACGACTGAGTGCTTCTAAAAATAAACTCCTGTGGATTATTCTCTCCCCGCTTGGCGATGCGAGAAAGAGCAGCGAGATCAGGCTTTTTGATTACAATGTGAAGAGGATTTCAGGCCCCTCCGCTAAGCTTTGTGTTACGCAATGAGCGACGCATACAATTCACGCACTGTATAGCGCTGCGAGTCTGCGACCTATGTCATCACCATGACTACGTTGTTCAGAATTGCAGAATATGTAAGGTGCAATCAGGTCGCTCACATTTCAACGGGACTGTCCGCTGCGTTCGTAGCAGCACACTGACCGACTCCATCTGTCACTTTGTCACTGATCCAAAAAGCCCAGCAGCAGGTGAAAACATAGTGTATTTTATAGCTGCAACACATTTGCTCGTTTTTATCACAGGCATCATGTGGTTATGGTCTCTGAATTTTTTGTAATCTTTAATTTCATATTAACCATCTAATATGGCACAGTGTTGCCCTCGGGTAACAAATTCAATTTTTAGACCTCACTTGTACGACCTTGACTTGTACGGCCAATTTCTTGTTGTTTCAAGATTCCCTCTTCAAGTTCTCTCCCGTGGGCCGGCACCGCTAAAAAGGATTTTGGTGTGCGTTAGCATCCTTGTGCACAAGGTTATATACGACTATAACTCCCAAATGAATCAGGTAATATCATAGGCTTACTGTCATGCCCGAGATGAGAGATCATAGCTGAATAGGAGAAGTGCACACACTGTGCAGAGCAGTTGACTCCTTTATGTTTATACATTATGCATAATTCATATGAACTTGGTCGTAAACCTTCCATGTGATGCATGGTGGTGCTTTTGATTTACATTTAAAATAAAAGGTCATGCCACAGAGGGGTTAACTCAAAGTACAATAATCTGGACGAAAGGCGACAGCTGTATATATCATCAATGAGGTAACCATAAGATAGACGTTGCCCTCAAATGAGACTGTTTATCTGTATAACTCTAACAGTTTGTTGCAGCCTCATTTTATTGTCTGTTAGAGGCATATTTAGGAGTCAGACATAATGTTTTAACGCCACAAATTTGAATCCATAGTTACAAGCATTTTATTTTTTGTGAGAGGCTAATCAAGTACCCTTTATTCTGTCAAGTGTGCCATCTTGTGGACCATATGTGCTATTGGAAATAGTATTTTACAGTGTCGCATTATCTGAATTTAAACAAATCAAAAACAATCTGCTTTAATATATCACACGAGAGGGAAACATGTTAACTTTTCACCCGAGAACAATAGTTATAGTACCTGTTGTCGTGTTTATTGACTGAAATAGAAACATGGAATGCAGATGTATTACACAATGTACTACTCGGACATCACACAACTAAGAAGGAATCAATGACAGATTAACAGACACAGTATGATATGTTCTCTCTCTCTCTCCATATATATATAATCATTATCAAACGGTAGATATATTGGATACAGGTCATGTGATATATAGCAGTTGTGACAGAAGGCCCTGCAGGTGGGCTCCAGATGAGTGAGTTAGAACATAGTTGATAAAAGGGGACACAAATGTTATTGAACTTATGGTCTGAGCTGCAAAAGGAATATTTTATCTTTTCAAGTTGCATAAACAAGAATAGAACATCTCTAATTCAAAGGGCATGTATGAGAGAGTGAACGAGGACTTTTCCAATGGGTTAAAATAATACTCCTGGCCAACATCTGCCTTGGGCCTTCTTTTAGTTCACCACCTTATTTTTTCTCTTCCACTGTGATATCTACAAAGGAATTGAACTTAGAACTCTTGTCCTGGCCAACAGTTGGAAGAGCTACCAGGGTCTGTGTGTGACGTGGGTGGGCAATGAATTGTCAAACGTTAAAACAGCAAATAGAGCAACTATGGATGATGAAGCGATGACAGGAGAAGTGATGGATGAAAGAGTCCAAATGGATTTCCAGTATGGAGCTTAGAGAGCTGCCAAAACCAAAATGCAAGAAACACACTCCCTAAACTATGAAGACACATGTCACAAATGGGGCTCAGTATCAGGGTAGCACTTAATGTATATGCCATCACACGATGGTGTATAAATTATGCAATAGAGACCAGAGTATAACCTCTATGGACAACCTTACAGTGCAAAACACCATGATGAGCACTTCGGACAAAGAGCAGACTGTTTAATATTACTATAGCCACATTTCCACCTATCTCCTTAACTAGACCCTGTGACCAGTTATTATGCAGAGTGTTGGAGACAGATGGTTGTAACATGATTTTGTAAGAAACAGTTCCTTTCTAGGAATGTAGTGGAGTCGAAGGTATTTCACTTTGAAACGGTTGCAACCACTATATTAATGGCAAGTGTAATAATCTTGAGGGTCCTTGACATGAAAATGTTTGAGTGACGACTTGACATAGAAACAGTTTTTTTCTGAAATCTCATGATTTAGAAGACATTTGAAGAATCGTCCTCAGGTCAAAATGTCTTAATCACATGGGGGAAATAGTTTAGAGTTCTTGTATATGTCCCAATCTTAAATCTCATTCAAAATGTGCATTGATAATTCAGACCCATAGTTATTGCCGGTTCTCGTGTACCCTCGTCATGTAGCCTACATCATACTATCTCACAGTATCCCATAGCTAGAGTAACTAGCCTAGATGAACCACCATAGAGAAACATTTATCCATTTTAAACCCTCTAGTTTTAGAGAACCAGACTTGACTTACAAGTGTAGACTGCTTTTTTCCATCTACTTTACACCAAAACTCTTTGCCCCCAAATAGCCAATCTACACGTCCACAATACAATGTGTTGCAAAGCGACACATTGTGAACTTGTAGATCTACTATTATGTACTGATGTCAGTAGTAATATGGCAATGTTTATGCATTGCAGATTTTTAGAACTCGTCCTACATCAATAATTTCCTGACTACATTATGAAAAGTGACTGTTTGTTGGGAAGCATCTTAGTCCAAATATTTTTTGGCAACCTAAATTGGGTGGGCAATGTACAAGAAAGGGATGCAATTCTTTCATGGTTCATTTGATCTAGTTGAAAGTACCCTGAAATTTGATTTGACAGCTGCACTTTGACCTCATAGACAAGTTTTCCATCCAAAGTAATGTTGCTATGCATTGCACACATGCAGTATAGACATTGTTTTTTAAGTTAATTTTAATATGATCATTGCTACTAATGGAAATATGAATATGAATGAACATATACGAAATATATGAAAATGCTACTTTTTTATCCATTTAATTGTGTGATGTTTACCTTTCAAATTCAATTTCAAAATCAGAACTTGAATTAATTTGCTGTGCAACATAATACATCAAGACTAAGAAACATAAAAAGACCAAACACGAAACAGGTTTTAAAAGTTGTATATGAGAGAACGTGCAGCCCCAAAAAATAATGATAATTAATTATTAGTATAACTTATTGTCCACACAAGGTCAATTTGAAACAGTCATTCACGTTTTAACTCGAACAAAATCACACCCTATATAGTAGGCCAGTCAATCTAAGCTACTTGCTAAAAAAACTAATGCTAATGCAACACTAATTGATTCAGAATCATGAATATGAACATGTCACATGGTACTTAAAGCATATTTGTTTTGAATTTGTTTTGCCATAGGTTTTCAATGGTACCCCAACATTCAACCCCTGAATTTACCATGATCCACAATTTATATAATAATCCAATTTTAATATGGTATTTGGATGACCCTAAGGATCATAAAAAACTTTGAACGATTATTATTGCAATTTATTTTGTATCAAATCTTTGACTGGCCTAAACGGTATCCGTGCAGCAGTCTACACTACAGAGTGCCATATAGTGTTAGAAACGGGCCACACGGTGGCGCCAGAGACATTGAAATGAATGCATGTCCTCAGATTCACAGTTTTTAGGTATACTGTACGCGCGTTAAAGGGCTATCAAAAATATGCGTACCATTGTTTGCTGCTGTCAATGTTTCAGGCAGCAGCACAACCGAAAAAGAGTGATTATTATGCAATGTGGAATTTTGCCTTGAGCGACAAAAAACTGAAGAACCATGCACTTTGCTTTAATTTAACAGTGCGTATAGTGCATGGCTGGCGCTATACAAAGAGCTATATGAAATATGTTTTTGGTGGTGGTAACAGTAACCCATCTTTGTAGCTGGAACATTTTAATTATTCAAAGACTAACAAGACAGACGAAGGGCCGCGGGGGTCTATCGCCACAGGCGCACTCTGCTGTGGCCACTATTCCTACTCTCTAATCTATGCAGCATGCCTAACTATAATTGTCTGAACACACATTTTCATTGCTAATTTAATTCCCAACTGGTCCATAATCATTATTGTAGCACATTGAACAAAGCAATCTGTTTTTAGTAGTAGGCTAGACTAGAGCGTAAATGCGCAAATAAAATACAGAGGGGGGTGTGCGTTTTACGCGCCACTCACTGTCCAAAAACGGTATGTTTGAGCTTTACAGGAACTTTACATCATTCATGATTCAAAACATTGGAAGTTAAAAACGTGTCAGAAGTGTACTGTCTAAATGTGTTTGTTCAATGTTCAAAGTAAACACAATTCCATGCTGCCCTTTATGGTCAGCACTAACACGCAGTGATAACACAGACAAAACTAAGCAATGCATGAATGTGGAATATTGTAGACGCGCGTGAGGAGCGTGTCAATAAATTATGCTAATGAGCCAGCACCGACCGCATGCACCGACTTGGAGGCGTGTTGCTGCATGTGTTGCCGTAATAACGGGGGGAGCGTGCATGCACCGTGGTGGACAGGACACGCATTTGCCACAAGTGGTAATGCTCTTTGTAGTTACAACAGCGTTTCCTAGTTTATTTGCGTTGAACCGTTTGTGTGCGTTAAATATCCAGTGTGTGGACTGAGAGAGAGTTTGGTGCAACAGGTTTTGCGGTCCGACCCGACCGGCTGTCAGCAGTTATCCATAATCGTCTTATTCTGGGCTCTAGTGTTTGAAGCGGAGTGGGGTCTGGTGGTTAAAGAGAGCAGCGTGTCAGTCAGTCACATTATCTCTCGCTGTACTGTCACCAGAGCCCACTGACTCTCCGTTAACGCTGCGTCGCGGGCGCACTCGCACACACTTTTACAAGGGTGCCATCATTTTTTTCGCGACTCCGTGCCAGATATATAGGCTAGCTATTTACCTCCACCAACTGTGCATTTAGTTTAGGAGGTAGTTATGGAGACCGCACAGGCGAGAGGAGCATCCAAGTGCGTGGAAAGAATGGAGAGAGAAGTGCAGGCGCCCCAGAAACGACAATATTCTTCCCGCTCGACGGTGCTAAATATTACCTCGTCCTTATGTTCCGTGGCGTCCATTGCCTTTTGCATTTTTCTGAGTATTGGTACTAAAGATGTCAAGAACCGGGTCGTGGAATTGGAAAGTGTCGCCGGTGGCGAGCACACCTTCATTCACCCCCTTGGATACTCCATGGATGATTTTAATTCAGTGGTTCGAGAAAGAGTGGATGAGATACTGTCTCAGGTAAGACCATATTCAGCATATTGAAGATGTTTTTCCACCAGGTTGAACGAGCAAATGTATATATAGGCCTAACAACGTATGTTTTGTATTATGCGCGCACAGCCGCACTGCACATACATTAAAATAGCCTTTATTTTTTCAGCACACCTACGAAAATTTTGCCAAGATTCGCATAGCAAGAGAAGCATCAGCTGAATGCAACTGTCCACCAGGTAAACACAATAAATAATTACTTTATGCGGAGCTGTGTGTGTGTGTGTGTGTGTGTGTGTGTGTGAGAGAGAGAGCGCGCGTGGCGCTGTTCGTGCGTGTCTGTCTGCGCGCGCGCGTGTGTGGCTGCAAGTGCACCTGTGCGCATTTACATTACCAGGATGATTGCAATGCAAGTGCTTTTGTAAATATGATATTCATGGATTGAATAGCATGCATAGATCTGTAGTATTTGTATAGTGGTGTGTTGATTCTTCTTCACTTTGAGATTTTCACGTAATGCATTATAAATAAAATCCATTATTAAAAAGAAAACTACCCCATCATGTGTGACTGAAGGCTGCAGACAGCTGATTTGATTTCGCCACTGCACAAATCAGAAACATTAACAACTAGATAAAGTTCCCCTCGGGCACAGGTCAACTACTTTCCACCAGGGCAGGTCAGGTTGTGGCCTCCTGGTGGCGCTATAATAGGCCAATGTGAAAAGGGTGCCATTTCTTCTTATGCCTTGGATGGCAATTGGATGATTTGAGGCATTTTGTTCCAAAACTGTGTTTTTCAAAAATCCACTAAATTGCACGCCGTGTTCATGATTTGAGGCTTTTTGTTCAAAATGGGACAATCCTGCAAACTTTGAAAGCCAATGTTAGCCAATTAAGGTCATTACACACTGGCGAATTAGCGACGCGATGCGAATAAGCGATCTGAAAATGCGAAATATTGCATGTTGCAGTTCGCCTGCGAATCTCTGCAAAATACGACACCAGAGCGAACAAATAAAAGCGAAAACGGTCGCATTTTCGCACATTCGCCACTGATGTGGAAGCTTGCATGGACTTCAATAGTTTATTTTTAAATGCGAATTATTCGCACGAATATATCGCGTTGCCAATTCGCCAGTGTGTAATGACCTTTAGGATGGAATATGAAATATCGGACAGATCCTTCTTGAGCACATGACTATAGACCGATTCCGTAGCGGGTCTCATGGTCGCAGCCTACGTATTTCCTGTAGGCGGACTCGATGTAGCTGCGGGGGTAAAACCCTCACCAGGCGCACCTCTTCCACTACAGTGAACGGCAGAGTGACTGATGTTAGTTAGTTTGCCTCAAACTTTACTCCTTTACCTGCTTTTTTACTAACACTAACATTACAAAGATGCCCAGAACATCGAGATGAACCTGTGTAGTTTATGGCTGCTCCAACAGTAGTGGCAACATAAAAAATACAGTTTTTACAGTGAAGGGTCCTGAAAGATACATAATTTCAGTCTTACCCAATACCCAATCTTTCTGTTTTATGAACACAAGGCTGCTGTATTTTATACCTCATACTAAGCATTTAAAGTATGAGGTATAAAGTACAGCAGCCTTGTGTTAATAAAACAGAAATATTTGGTATTGGGCAAGACTGGCGTGATGTATCTTTCACTGCTTCGTCTCAAACCATTACTCAATGGCTCTGGTCTCCGCCACCGCGGTGGATATTAGACATTCCGTTTATTTTTTATTTTTATGTTGCCACTACTGTTGGAGCAGCCATAAACTACACAGGTTCATCTCGATGTTCTGGGCATCTTTGTAATGTTAGTGTTAGTAAAAAAGCAGGTAAAGGAGTAAAGTTTGAGGCAAACTAACATCAGTCACTCTGCCGTTCACTGTAGTGGAAGAGGTGCGCCTGGTGAGGGTTTTACCCCCGCAGCTACGTCGAGTCCGCCTACAGGAAATACGTAGGCTGCGACCATGAGACCCGCTACGGAATCGGTCTATAGAGATAGTGTGTAACGATTTGTGGGATTTTTGGACAGAATCTGGAGGAGTAGTATCAAAAGTGTTTTTCAGAAGTCGGCCTCCTGGTGGCGCTATTACAGGCCGTTCTGGAAATTTTGAGGCAGAGGATCATCGGCATGTGTGTGCAAAATTTGGCATCGACCGTGCCGGAGATTAGCTGTACACAGACGGACGGACACACACAGGGACACACGGACGGAGTGCAAAACATACTCTCTCCCCATGCCTTTGGCCTGGTGGAGACAATTAGGCCCTATAGAGAGACTTGAACAGACTGCAAAGGGTCCTTGAAGGGGTGCCAGGGGGTCCAAAACACATGAAAATTGTGATTTTTGAGCTTTGTCTTTATTTTATTTGAACAATCTTGAAATATTTTGAATATTATTCCATGATGGGCATCCCTGGCACTATAGCCATGGTTCACAAGACAGTCATATATCAGTCATCTATATACAGTCATCTATCAGTGCATCCCTCACACAAAATCAAATGTTGGTATAATATGTATCAATTTATAAGTCCTTGACATGGAAACGTTTGAGAACCACTGGACTGGTGGGTTTGTTTGTACACTTGTTGTTTTGTTTTTTTCTCTATACTCCATTCGAAATGCACCTATTCCACCAGCAGATGGACACATTTTGTTCACTTCGCCTGCATCCAGTTTCTGAAAAATTGGGCTAAAGCAATGTCAAGGCAGCACCACAGGCAGATTTGTGAAAATGCTTTTAAATGGTGTCACCGTTGTCCAGTTGTCAAAACAGCTTCTGTCCCTCATAGGCAGAAAGGAGCTATAGAGAAATAAAAGCAATATTATATAATATGTTTATGCCTGACTACATAATATAGAGACATTGGCTTAGAGAACACTGTGAATTATATAGTAGGCTATTACTCCCTGTGGCTCAAATGTGTTAACACTACTACTGTTAAAGGAACCTCACTGTGTGAAATGTAACAATATTATAGGATACAAGTTTACACTTTTGCTTTCCAAAGTTTTAGCTGTGGAATTTACACTGATTGCATTGTTGTTGGTTTTATTGGTTGGCTGTTCTTGCACTGAACCTGTGCCAGAGGCAGAGAGACAAGTGAAGTCTTAAACTACAACAGTGTTTTCCACATGAATACGTTGTCAGTCATATCTCACAGGAAGACTAGTTTACATTACTGGATTGTTGGCAGCCGTGGGCTACATGCCAGATCCCTGTCCACAGCGGTACTCATGTTGTATATATTTCTTTTAAAAAGAACATACAGTTGAATACTTTAATCATTGTGTGAACAGTTCTTCTAAACATCCTCAACCACTGTCCATCATGTGACATGTGATGAGTGACAAACACCAAAGCCAGTCTTGAATGCATCTTTCATCCTCAGTATAAAGATTTAAGATAGGGGAGTCCTTGCAGCCAGAATGACTACAGTTTATTTGAGGAAAATCAAGCAGTACTATGCCCAATAGCTAGCTGCTTCCACAAAGAGTTGCCATTGAACCTCATCATGTAGAAACTGAGCATATGCTAGAACTCCTGTCTATGAAACCACACTGGTGAACCACTATACAGTATATGCCACAGCAGAGCTGCATGTTTCATCATAACCATATGAATGCTTTCTGAAGGTGATTTATCCATATTGCCCCTTTTTTAATAGTAATCGCTGGTTATAGGATACATTGGGTAAATGTTAAAATCCAGCATGCCTCCAGTCACACTTCCAATGTATTTTTTGCATGTTTATGAATTGGTTGAAATGGGTAATCAATTGCATATTATGATGATTCATCTGCTGTGTGAATGTCTTTGTATTAATGAGCCAGAAGCTTTGGAAACATAAAGAATAATGAGCCCACTCACAATCATGGCAGTTTCTGTTCTAAATGTGGGGCGTTGCATTCGTGTTGCGCCCACCCCACCGCATCTCTGTTGGGGGACACAAATAAAGCAATGAAAACATTTCACACCAAATGAAGCGCAACAATGCTAAACCGACATGGCACTCGGAGCACCGTCTTTGAAGCTGGGTAAATGGAAAGCAAGCACTTGCATTTGATTACAATCCTGACAAGCACTTACCACTCTGCTATAGTACACACATGGATAGTGAATACATCACGCATTGTTTGATGTGATTAGACCATGTAGTGTGTCATATAATGTTTGTCTAGGTTCCTCCTGTGACGCTACGGTGAAGGTACGTTCTAGTATCAGTATGAACATAGCATTGGCTCTTTCGACTGATGCCAATGGTGTCTGGTAGTGTAGTATTGTGCTATTTGGCTAAATACTTGAGCCTGCATGTTGCTGAGTCACACGCCACACTCAAGTCGCTCTCCTTCCAAGTGTCTTAATTGTTTCATTATTGGCAGGGCTGTTTTCTTTTTTTTTGCCTGCCTTAGTGCCTTCCTGTCCCCTGGGATGTGGATTCAAAGCAAGACGCCTGGCTCTTTAATGACCACTTCATAAGTATGTGCATAATGGAAGGAGAAGTGCTATTCTGTTTCCTTGTTTACCCTGCCGTGAATCCCCTTACCTTCAAGAGCCACCCCTCCATCCCTTCAATTCTGCAATACTGCTTGAAGCTAACATAAAATAACACAAAATTACAGCAAAAAAACAAAACAACAGAGGGCACAGGCAAGTTACAACATTGTGTGCCCCAAAAAACTGCATTGTCCTGCATATAATTTCATAGGTTAGCTCAACAATAGCTGGTGAGTTTTCAGACATTAAAGCGTATAATGTATATTCATCATGCAGGTAGATATATTTTCTTAAAGCTAGTTATTGCACTGAGCTGATTGCCTGTCTCTGGTCTGTGTGTCCATGAGCAAGAAACTTAATCCCTAACTGCTACCACTCATCTGTCATCCATCTGAGCAGCCCTCAGTAACTGTATGTACATTTTCCTATGGCATTAATAAGATCTACAAATCCACCCCCACATGGAAAGTATTTTCCTGCAGTAGTAGCTAAATGCAAAACTGCACAAACAGTAGTTGGGGTATTTGCCAAGTACATTAACACATACACATACCTGTAATTTGTCCTGTATTCTAGCTTTAAGAACAGGGGACTATTCGGTCGGGCAACCCACCTTGTGGCGAGTTGTGTGTCGAGTGGAATCACGCACCCTTTTGTTCCCTTGCCATGATTTCTGGCTTAAACCATACAAGTTGTGCCAATATCCCCAGATATGAAATGGGTTAATGACTTGGCGATAGGCATTTGAATGTAGCCCCCTCAGTGTGGTTTTGGTGTTGGTTCTGTAGGTGCCTGCATTGGCTGTGTAATTACCGAGTGCTAGTAAAAGCTGAGCAGTCTCCTGACCAGCTGTGTTTGGTTAGCGACAGCGAGCCGGGATAGGCTGTCTTGGTGAGCAGCAAAAGCCTGACACATGATTTTGGCGTCTGTGAGCCACGCGGGGGGTACCCTAGTCTAGAGTCACTGATGTGTGTGTGTGTGTGCTGTGTGCGTGCGTGCGTGCTAAATAGGCCTTCTGAAATCCAGATGTAATCCATGAATTCACTGTATTGGACGGTGTAGATGTAGTTCTGCGGTTATTGTTCTAATCAAGAACCTTTTCTGTGTTTGTCTGTAAAAAATAAAACGGAACAAAAATGCTCCCCCACTCTGTACTGAGATTTCCACACTGAATCATTTGATGTGATGTGATTCATCATGATGAAGGCCAATGACCTGACGTGGCACAATTTGCCCTAGTTCTCCGCTCTCACACAAAACGTATGCTGTCAAGGCCAATATGCAGGGAATGGCACAGTGGGGCCTCATTGTACCTTTTGACACAGCAGTTTTTAAGAGGGGTTGAACAAGTAATGCTATCTGGTAATGCATTGGTAATGGCTGCAGGGTTGGGGTTGAAAGGCTGGCGCAATACTCCTCCATTTTCCGTACATTAACCTGAGGGAGCATTCTAAAGAGGAGGGGGGGCAGGGGAGAGCAATGGCACAATTTTTATACACTATGAGCAATCTGGCAATGGAACGCTGACCTGGAGATTGAAGACATGCACCTCAGGCTGCTAAAAAAAGAAATGTTGGAATGGGCTGTAGGAATAAAGCATGAAAATGCTCAGTTCAGCTCCGACATCCTTTTTGGGATAGCCATTGGTAATGACTGTAAGCGTCAATCCGTCTGGAATAAAGCAGAGAGATTGGATATCTGGTCCTGGGCTATTTCTACTCTTTCTGCTCAGGAGATGAACGCAGGGGTTTCCATGACCGCAGTGCAACAGCACAACCCACAATTGAATTAAGGAATCCCCTCGCTGTTTGACATGCAGTCACTCACTCACACACACACACACACACACACACACACACACACACACACACACACACAGACAGACAGACAGACATTTTTGTATTTTGTTTGTGGTCATAAGGAAATTAATGTTGTTTTCTTTCTCTTTTCCCAAGTTTTGTTGTGATTTCTGCACCAAGGTGTATTTTAGGATAATGAAGTTTGAACTAGTAAAGCTGGGAGTGTGCTGACCAAATAGTTATGGACAATAGATGTGGATCCTAATTGTTTAAATCTGATCCATGGCACATGTGGCCTATTCCCCACTCTTTTGAATTTTGTCTTCACTCTACTATTCAGAAAAACTGATGGTCCTGAAAATGTGGGTCTTAGGGTCTATAAAGTAGTTTATACAGTATATTCAACAATCTTCTTGTATTTTAAGCCAAAGGAATGTTTTTGCTGTAAGATGGCACCCAAGAGGTTTTCCTCCTCGTTCTGTGTATCCACTCCTGTATAATGTTTCGAGTTGAGTATTATGTTATTCTTTGGGTGTTAGCATACTGTAGCTGATTGATTGCTCGTTGTTTAAACCCATTTAGGCCTGACCTCAAAATTAAAAAAAAACTTCTAAATCCTCCAGTTTTCTGAAATAAATATTTTCACGATTTTTCAAAAATAGCAGACCTACAAGCTGAGCTTGTAGATCTGCTATATTATAACAATAGCTAAATTATAACAATGTTTAAAACGCCAAAAGGGGTTCCCGCCCAAAATGGGTTACATTTTGAAGGGATGGGGTGCCTGGTGGCTCAGCCAGTTTAGTGCACATTCACATATACTCCTTGTGAGATGCAATTCGAATCCAACTCCTAATCATGTTTTGCATGTCTCCCCTCTCTTTGCCCGAGGTCTCATGTGTCTAGTCTAGACTCCCATCTAACAATAGAAGCATAGCATTCCCCCAAAAATGTCTTTCAAAAAATATTCGGTAAACATTTTTATTATGAATCAGCTTGACATGGACAAATTATGTGGGACTTTGACACTACACCTGTTCTCCTCCCAAATTACCCCACTCTCTGAACTCCTGTGGAGGACGACTTTTTTGGTGCGTCCCTCCCTGTTGTGGCTTCCATCCCCCTTGATGCTCTCTCCCCCTGGACTCTCTTGATTTACCTGTATAAGAGGTGGGTGGTGGATCTTTGACAAAAGAAGGCTCACACACACTGCGGCCACAACCGCGGCCTGCAACCCCTGCACGTTGCCAGCCACACACATACTCATCCCTATCCCTCCAGAGTTCAAAGGGAGTTTGACAGACCAAAAGATTGTTTGACAGAGTGATTCATATTATGACACAGTTCTTAAACAGACGGCCCACTCTTCCATAAAGCCTAGGGGAATCCACTCCATTCATGCGTTGAGAAATATAATGGTTCAGGCTGCTGAAGATTTTAAGAATCTTTTTGGTAATGTGCTTAGTTACGCAGCCCACGGTTTATTTACTCTCAAATGAACTCATTTTTCCAAAGCAATTTTCACATTGAATTTTAACTTCATTATCCCCCTGAATGATTTGGTGTTTCATATCCCATATGTTTTCCATTGTTCTTTTCTCCTCATTTTGTGTTTTCTCCCTGTGGGTCTGCTATCAGAATTAGCTGCTTCAGCCTACTGGCACTCAAACAGTATGACACAGTTGTAAATGCAAACTCTACTCACAGGGTTGCTCTGTTATTTGCCCTGCTAGCGGCGGAGATGGCAATGTCAGTCTGTCCTTCCATCGGTCCTCCGCTATGGAATTTGCTGTGCACCTTCGTAACAATTTTGAACCCTACTGATTCTGTTGACCCCATGTCCCTTGTGCCACGCTGAGGCCAAATTGTCTATGCACACGCTATATATATATATATATCAAAATCTAATGTGCTGATTGTCATAAAACACATTCACATTCATACTCCCCAGAGGTTTAACACTAATCATTGTCTGCTCCAGTGATTATTATGATATAAACATAAGCCTACTAGTCATTGAGCCCCCACACTTTTGTCTCCACAAAATGATGATTAGATAGTTTCCAGTGTGTTAGGAAAGATCTGTCATAACTTTTGAAAGGTTGTGAGCAAGTGTGAGCCTCCCAGTGTACTTTACGTACAATCCTAGACTGCAGACAAGTGAAGAGAATTTGTAGGAAGTAGGACCCCCTGAGGTGCTCCCCACATACCTATGCACTTCATCCCCTGAACCCCCCCCCCCCCAAACTTCTCTCCCTTCTTCCTGCGTTGCACAGCCCTGCGGCTTTGTGCCTCAGGACTCTTAGCCTTAGCAGGCATTGTGGGCGGGGTGGGGTGGGGTGGGGGGCACAGATTGCACTGGTCTGTACTCTGTCAGCCTAATAAGAACAGGCACTACAAATAAAATGGGTTGGTAAGCAAAAGAAGAAGAAGAAAACACCAGTACACGCCTTTTTGGAAGTTCTAATGTTGCCAGCGTGTGCCTCTCATGCAACGCTATGGTCAGTAGGTCCTCCTCTTGAATCTTTCCCCAAGTATTGTCTTTGATTTAGAAAATAATGACCAAATGACATATGCTCATTAAATCATGTACAATATGGAATGTTGACGATCTCATGCGTTATGCCATGAGTGTGATGTCTTACTCATGTAAGCCTGTAGACATCAGCCAGCTTTTCTTCTGAGCTGTTGGGTATTGTATCGTATTCTTGGTACTCTGGTCGTTAATCTATTATAAATGACCTGCTTTGGCAGAGTCAAATAAGTCCTCCATATTTCACATCTCAGACAAGGGCTCCCTGGATCGAAATGAATGCAGAACCCAGACTTTTTTTATGAATATGAATGAGGTGGTCAGGAGAGGAAGACCCGGCCGCACAGAGCTGCTTCTCATTATGTCCTCAGTGCATGACAGTCCTGGAATAGACTCAGTTAAAACTCTTTCAAACAATGAGCCGAGTCCAAAGCAAACCTGTGTCCGACGACATAGAGCAAAGTGCAGCTTTGCCAGCCATCCTTTCCGTGAACATTTATTTACAGTGGCTGCAGAGTGATCATTAGGGCCGACGTGCCGTAGTGTCCCCTTTTCAATTTTAAATCCATTTGAGTCTCAGCAAAAATAAGCAAGCAATTCCTCAAAAATGTCCAAAGGCAACTGGGGATCTGGGCGACTTTTCAAAGTGAAACAAGTGAGGGAAACAAATGATCTTTGCCCAGCGGCTGGCCAAGTGATGTATATGATCCCCTGGGGCGCCAAGAGGTCGGCCTGAAGGAATAAAAGCTGGATTGGCGCGTTGGGTCTTTTCCTGTCCACGAGGCCACACACCATTAGACTTCCAGTGTGTTTGCCAGTGGAAGGGACTCTCCTCATCTTCCCGCTCCGTTTCTCTGTCTGTTTGACTGTAATGTATCAAGGCTTTGCTCTGGATCTCCTTGTTGACTTGTGCAATGCCCCCCCCACCCCCTTGGGCAATATAACCCAAATCATTAGTTAGCTAGTGTGTGTGTGTGTGTGTGTGTGTGTGTGTGTGTGTGTGTGTGTGTGTGTGTGTGAGAGAGAGAGAGATATGACATTAATTTTAAAAACATTTTAACATCATTTAAGTTTTTTGTGATGGTCCTTCAACAGTGTAGTTAAATGTTTTTAATAGAAAAATCCACTCCAGTATGCTATGCCAGGTGTTTTTCTCTCTGTTTTCAGATGGAATGGGGAAAACGCCTTATTTTAGCCAGCAGATGGCACTTTGCCTGTCAATCATTGCCCCTGTTTCTTCCATGCCATGAAATAAGAGTCGTAAAACGTTCTAAAATGCAGAAATGTGTGTACTGTGTAACACACATGTAAGCTACACAGTCCAGCATGTCACCCCTGTAGTTCCTTGATCAGCGACTGTAACAACTTAGCCAATTAAAGGTGAAATTAGTAAACTCTCTGTTTTATCCTAGTCTAGATCAAGGGTTAAAACATTTTTAATATCCCGCACCGCCAATGACGCCCTTAACGTGTTAATTGGCGCTCTATTTAATGCTAAAACTATAAAGTTGGCTTACCGCTAATCAAAGCTCCCCTCGAGTGGCAGCTCCGTCTTCCATTGCTTCCCCTTCAGGCACAATGCATTGGAAAAAGAACAAGGTGGTGGATGCGGCCTTTATAGGCCTTTTTAAGAGTATTCCATTTCAAATCGCGCTGGATAAATAAAGCAACTGTGTTTAGGGGCTCAATAGCTCTTCCCCATGACCGCATCTAAAATATGAATGCATCTAACGACACTTAGCGAGTGATTAATCCGATCGACGCGACCACCTTCACCATTGTTGTTGTCGGTAGAGGAGGAGGCCGTCTTCTTCTACAGCCAAATAGAATGGTGGTGAACAGTGACGGCTGCTGAACTTTCGGTGCCCCCTGCTGGCTGGGAATGAGTTAGGCACGGCCTCCCCAAAATCATATTTGAACTATGGACCCCCAAGACAAGCACTTGCAATTGTGGGCATCTAGTTTGACTCGGTTCCACAGATACATATTAGGGACTTCAAGCAATGACAGCTATGACAGCCTGCTCCGGCAACCAGAAATGGATCAGTGCTCGATACATTAACCTACTTGCCGTCGCAGCCCTTTTCTACCACGGCAGAACCTACACTTACACGTAGTGTCTGTCATAACCATGTTTATTGTCTCCACCAGCCGAAGGCATGGGGAGAGTATGTTTTGCACTCCGTCCGTCCGTCCGTGTGTCCGTGTGTCCGTCCGTCCGTCCGTCCGTGACCAGCTAATCTCAGCCACCGCTAACCCGGTCGATGCCAAATTTTGCACACACACTCCCTGGATGCCAACCATGAACCTCTGCCCCAAACTTTCCAGAACGGCCTGTTATAGCGCCACCAGGAGGCCGCTTTGTGCAAAACAGGTTTTTGCACAGCACACCTACAGATTTTGTCCAAACATCACGCAAATTGGTACACAGTCTCTCTAGAGCCATTCAACCAAACCAGTCTTTCATATTTCTCACACTCCATCCTGATTGGTTAAGATTGGCTTCCAAAGTTCACAGGAGTGCTCAGTTTCAAACAAAATGCTGCAAATCATGAACACATCGCGTGATTTCCGTGAAATTGTGCACCCACATTCCCACTAGGCCGAGGACAAAATGCCACATGAACAATTTCAACTCAGCCTCAAGGTGGCGCTATAACTGGCCGAAAAGTGTTTTTACCTCTAACTGCACGGATCTGTGGATAACCTGGTGGAGACCTGTGCCCAGAAGGGCACTTTTTCTAGTTGAAATTATAGCTGTCATACATTTACACCGATTGCTCCATCACCTCTCTTATGCTGTGTAATGGGTTGGCATGCTCTGAATGAAGAAATAACACTAATACCATATGTCATATTAACCATGTTTATATTAAAATGGTTTTAGATTGCTCCAGCACCTTCCTCTTTTCACTGCTGATCATGTCCAGCGCATGTAAGAATTAAGCAATATCGTCAAGTTAGCTGACGCGCGACGGGGTGTTTAAAAAATTCACACCCTTGTGAACCGAGTGGTGTCTCGCTCTTTCTGTTTCTGCATGGCACAACATGCCCCAGTAGGGGCGGTCTACTGGTACTCATACTGGTGCTCATACATAGGTGAACACATACATAGGTGAACACATAGGTGTACACGGACATTGCTGGTTGTAGGAGTGGTTGCACCACTCAAAAATAGTTTATGTTGACCCATGCTGCATGGACGCGTCACCATGGGAACCAATGTCGCTGTCACCGACGGCTGTTTGCCTAACGATTTTGACAGCTACGGCTTGGGCGTCATAGCCATAGGTACCCATGCCGTACTTCCGCGTCCTGAAAACAGTTGTTGCTTGAAGTCCCTATTGTGAAAATAGTGGAATTACAAGCTCAGCCTGTATGAGCATGTAGTTCGACTATCTTCACAATATTTGCCTCTTAAGTAATATTTGGCCAATTTAGTATTAAAAGGTCTTAAAATCATCAAATTGTAACATTAGAGAGAAAAAAAAGTTTGGGAACCAGATTGAGAAATAGAGGAATTATGAAAACCACGTAATAGAGTGAAACCATTCAACCTGACTTTTCTCATGAACTCGAGCTGTGATGCTAAAAATAATCGTGCAGTGGCTCTCTAATTAATGGAACTATCGCCTGTGCAATGGTAAATCTTTCTACCACTTTGCATTTTTATTGGTCATATATTTTTATATGGCTAGTAAATGTTTATGAATATTGTAGTTTTCTTGTTCTCCTGTGTCCAAAGAAAATTCACAATTATGTAAGAGGTCAACCAATCGAGTTTAGTTTGTCCAACTTTGCCTCGGCCAATTTCAGATGCCCAATCCGAGGTTGGTTCATCCATCTCCTGCCTCAATGGCTGTGGCTGCGTCTGTATTTCAGTAAAGAAGACCTCGCGACCAGAGAATGTTGCCTTAATGGTCCGTAGTAAGTATGGCTCATACTTTCAGGGGCCCCTGCACTTGTATCTGATGAAGAAGAGGGTAGAAACAGCTGTATAAGCCACAGCTAAGGCCTGGAAAATCCGGTGGTGAGCAAGGCAACCTTTTTGCATTTTAATTTAATTGGATGGTCACTTGATATGGGCTGAGCAGGCCAGACGGCTGGTTAAATTGAAAATTTCGACAGCTTGATAAACGGTGCCGACTCTCCGTACATCGGCCTCAGAATAGGTTTGTCTAATTTCCAGTCTGAGATAGATAATGGCACTTGTCTCGAAGAAGTGTGTGTGTGTGTGTGTGTGTGTGTGTGTGTGTGTGTGTGTGTGTGTGTGTGTGTGTGTGTGTGTGTGTGTGTGTGTGTGTGTGTGTGTGTGTGTGTGTGTGTGTGTGTGTGTGTGTGTGTGTGTGTGTGTGTGTGTGTGTGTGTGTGTGATATATCTGGTTAGGTTGGGCATAGGGCAAGGGTTAACAGTTAAAGCATTATGGTTAGGGGTTAAGGACATGCATGTGTGCTCGGAGGGCGACCTGGATTTGAATCTATGTTGCTACATTGATGGTTCATCTGGGGTGAAAGGAGTGAATGAAAGTAGCAGTAGGGCTATTATCTCCTGTTTTGGGACCCGGGTGCAAATCCAGCGGGTTACAAATGCAAGGTTCTCATGATGAATCGTGCGTGTGTGTGTGTGTGTATAGTGGATATGTGGAATGTGGATGTTTTATATGTAAATATTGTAATTCTATTCTACATAAGAACTTATTCCATATTTTGATTATTTAGTTGTGAAGTAGTTTATTGCAGTGGTCCTGCATTCAGTGTTATTAAAAGAGTGCATACGAGAAAGAGAGCAAAGATTGTATCAGTTAATAATGCAATTCATCCACTTTAATGTTTGCGCACTGGCTTGTTTACATGCACTCATCGTGGTGTTAGGTTTTAATGAATGAGCTTCACTCCCTGAAAACCTTTTATGAGATTGCAAATCTGAATATCTCATGCATAGTTTATGAGTTTCCCTTGCAAAGTCTAACAGTCCAATGTTAATTTATGCTGAACATAACCTCCTGTAATCAGCACATCCATTTAAATGTTATTTCATAAGACTGGCATGTAGCTCAGTTATTTATATGAAAGCAGTTTTCTTCTGTGATGACAAATCAATCATACAATACATGTATGGAGGGGGGGATGGGAGAAGACGGATCAATCAAAGAAAATAAACAATTTATTTACATGTTTATACATAAGGTGTAGTAAATATGGAGATAATTGTTTGCTTTTTATTTGATTGATCTCTCTTCCCCCTTGCCCCCTTCTTCTTCCCTTTCTGTTTTTTTTCCATGGAAGTTACAAAACTCTAGAACTTGCACAAAAAACCCCACTTCACCCACTTGGCGTGGCAATAAAGCGTTGATTCTGATGTTTTTTTAATCGGAACTATGCAATGTTTGCCTTTGTTGCGGTTGTGTTCCAAGTAAAATAAAAACAAATTATGCTTACCACATGTATATTCTTTCCTGTCTTCTTCACAACCCACTTATACAATGTAGAATATCAGAAAAAGCACAGCATAGTCCATAATCTTGTTGTAACATGACAGGACCAGGTCTTCATTGCTGTTAACATTAGTTTTCCTTTCCTTCGTTACATTAACGATAGGCGCCCTGTAGCTCCTCACCCTTTTTTTTTTTGGGTCGACTTTCAATCACATGAGACTAGACTATAGACCGATTCACAGAGGGTTTCCTGGGTGCGCCCATTACTGAGGGTGTACCATTGAGTACTGCAGCACTGATTAGCTACACCTGGCCTACGGAGCACCTGCTCCATGGATTACCCCTCAGTAATGGCCGCGCCCAGGGCACCCCTCTGTGAATCGGTCTATAGAGCTGTTGGGAACCTGAATAATGAGCTGCCTCCCAAGAGTCATCTTTCTATCTTAAGCCAATTTCCCATTCCAAGTGATTCTTCTATGCCTTGTTGCAGTAGTAGCGGTTCACACCACTACCATAATGAAACATTACATCCTGACAGCCACGTATACTCGGCGAAGAAGGTGTTCTGAGTGAAGATACTTGTTATTATCTGAGGGTGGCACCTTTGTTGTTTCTAAACCGCTGATCAGGTAGACCGCACACAAAACCGCTAGAGTGAAGTGATGGTCGATTTGGGAAAAGAATATCAAAGTTGGGCTGCACAGGGTGTGTATTAGTTCTGTCAAACTGAAATCAGCTCACAAGTTAGAAAAGCAGTATTCACATTGGATGAGGAAGTGTGAAATGTATGCTTTGGAGAAATAGGCTTTATTGGGATTGTGGAAAAATAAATATGGTATGGGAAATGATAACGGGTACTGTACGTTCGCCCCTTTTCCATCTCTCCCCACTACTCTACCTAGCTGTAAATAACAAACATAATTCATGTTGGTGATTATATGAAAGGTATTATCATATTAATTTATCATTGTTAAGTTCACTCTGTATATCCACAAGCATAATAGCATGATGATGCCATTACAAAACATGGGTTACACTTACATGGAAGAAATGTGATAAATAAAACTGCTAGAAGGTCCTAAATTATCTTAATTAAGCAGTCACCGTCTCTGTGTCATGTTGTTCTTTCTTTATTTTACAGAGTTTAGAGATTGACTACTATACAATCAAGTAAATCTGTATACAAGATCATTTCAGATTTCAGAGAGGGAAGGAAATAATAAATTAACTGTTAACTACATTAAAACACTTCGCGGGGCGAGTTGGTAAAGGGGCGAGTCGTTTGGTATTCTGGGAAACTATATGGACCATTCCATTCAATGTTATGAAGGTATGGGAAACTATATGGACCATTCAATATTATGACAGCAAGGATCAGACAAGAAAGGAAGTGGTACTGATACAAATGCCTGAAGTATGCTTCTGCTCTCCTATTCACATGAGATGTAATGCTACTACACAGTAAAACCCAAAGTGTTACTTTAATGCTTAGTGTAAAATGTACACTTTTACTGTGTATAGGACTGTTGCAGCACTGTTTGCTACAAAACGTGGACATGTTGTACTGAATGGAACCCATATGTGATATGTTTTCCCATATGCTCAACTTAGGCAAGCTATTAATCATGACCATTTACTATCAATCATCATGGTACGTTTGTTGTGATTGCTGGTGAATAGTGAACGCAGGCCAGCACTACGGTGCTTGTTTTGAACAAAGTTCGCAAAAGCTGGCAAGGAGAAATTTCAGTCCAGTGGCCAGCCGGCAGTTAGATGAAATTTGTATGCTGTTGGCTTGGCTGTGGCTTAAGATCTCAAAACAACACTTTCTTTTGCTCCCATAGAGATTATTACAGGTCACTAACATGCTCTAAAATAATCTTCCACGTATATTTAAGTGCAGTTTATGCCCATGGGAGAATATGCGTTATCATTCAAGGAATGTTTAGTATGCAGATGAATGAGGTACTTTCCAAGTCAGGATTGCGAGGATCAAAGGACTAGGGAACCAATTAGTCCTTCAGAGGCCATAAAGATTTCTCTGCACAGTGGCTGCCTGGTGTGTCTATGTATCGTACAGTGGTGTTCTTACTTAAGCCCAGCTGCATTTCACTCATGCTCAGTGACAAATGAGAACAGTGGCCTAAATAGACTGAAACCGACGAGAGTGGCAGCTTATAACCAGTGGAGCTGAGTTTTTCATACCAGTGTTGCGGACTCTATTTTTTCCTCTTGTACTGCCTTTTGTCCAGCACCTGGGCTAGAGTGGAGGTGCATGCTCTATTTCCTTTGTTAGCTTATAAGGCTGGCCTTTCAGTTCCCAGGTTCAGGTTAAACTTATGGATGCTGCGCTCAACTATCCACTGTTGGGTTATGAGTCAAACGGGCTGAGGCGTATTGTCAAGGTTATCAGTGCTGTACCGGTAGGTCTCAGGAGAAACGAAATCCTCGTGAGCTATCTCTCCCTCTTCCCAGATAGTCAGGGTGTCAGCATGACTGATTTGCAGTGCTTAAAGTATAGCGACTGCCTGTTTCTCAAAGATGTGTTAAAGTGCAACAAGATGAGCAGGGATCCATTACCACACCCTTGACCTTCAAAACAAATTACTTTCCCAGCAAGCTCTAAGCCCTTGCTCTCTTAGAACCTTCTTTAACATCCAAAGAGATTATGGAGCAAAAACACAACTTTATACATACCAATGTAGGAAACCCAACATGATTTTTACATAAAAGCATGGTTGACCTTGGTATAAAATGTATGCCCGGGGCCAGATTCAACACAGCTTCCATGGTTTATCTACTCGCAAAAACAAAAGCCTTGTATTGATTCATTTAGGATTTAAAATAATTCATAAAACAATTTCCGCGATATAGCATCACAATTGTCCACAAAGATCACCACACTCTCCCCTTGCTATCCACAAACTGCAGAGGGGGTTTCAACTCGCTCAAATGGTACTACTGTAGAAAACATTGTGTTTTATCATTGTTCCATGACCAGTGACTGAAAGGGGAACTCCTCGCACACATTCTAGCCTGCAGTTGGATCCCCTGACTGGTAATGCAGTTATTTTATATTATATCGTCTCAGTCGGGTGGAAACCTCATATGTCCAAAACTGTTACTTTTCAGGATTCGTTTTTTTTAATAGCAAAAGTAGCCGATGTACAAGCTAAATAAATGTTGCTTTGCGCTGTGTTCTGAGCTGCGTTTGAGCTTGTATATCTGCCACCTTTGACACATTTGTGTGACACACTGTGATAAAGTACTACGGCATTCAATTACGGGAAAAAAAAACATCTAAAAATTAAATATGGAGATAGGTTTCTGGCCAACGTCAACGATACGATAATGCTGTTATTTCATATTATGTGCTCTATTCTCCAACACAGAGCGATGGAGCGTATACGTTTTGTCTGGCTGCCCCTGCCATTTTCTTTTCAGCTTGCGGGGTCAGTCAGGGGGAGCTGACATAGCGTCTGTGTTGCTCCAAAGGCCAGACCCCAATGAGATGAGGGTGTCGGTTTCTTCTCCACAGAGGGAGGGGAGGAATAACACAACATCACTCAATGAAACTCAAGAGGTAAACCAAAGACGCGCTGGGTCTGCAATGGAGTCCCGCAGGAGTCGACGCACTTTTACCCGCGAAGTTCATACCCATAAATCTAAGCTTTTGTCAGTTTGCAGATTCAACTGTGGCCACAAGTGAACACTGTAAGGCACTGTTTCTCAAACAGTGGTTCGGGACCCATGTTTTGATGGCGAGTGAATATATTCTTCGTTTCCTATAATTAGTTTTTTATTAACCAGCTGCTGGTGTAAGCACAGCTGGTCAATGTTCTCTCTGCAGTGCTTTCACGCCCAATTGCTGTAGTTGAGACCTATGTTTCTCATTGGCTGTACTGACAACCATTCGTCCTGATTGGCTGCCTTGTCTCTAGGCAACCACACACTTTTTGCCTCTAGCCCAGTGGTTTCCAAACTGTGGTGCGTGCACCCCTTGTGGTGCGTGAGCGCCTTCTAGGGGGGGTGTGACATGAAAAGTCTAACGGTGGTGCTATGGTTTTATTTTAAATATATTAACATATTATGCCAATATATGGCAAGTAATGCAGAATATAGCCTATGCTGCATATATTATGCCATATTCAGGTTCATATATGTGCATATATGTGGATAAAAAGGAAATATATGTCTATATATCGGATATAAGGCAGCAGCTGGTAATTAATTGATGTCCATATTATTCTTGTTAATATTATTTCAAAACATTTTCAAATAATTTACGGGAAATTAAAACATTTTCATAGATTAAAAGCAAATGTTTCAAAATAATTTAATTAATTTGGGAAAGAAAATGTGCTATAGCAGATTTACAAGCTCACAACACGTCACATTGTGGTGTGGTGTGAGCCTGTAGATCTGTTATTTTCACTAGTTTGGGTCTCGAGCTGAAAGGTTTGGGAACCTCTGCTGTAAGGACCTCGGTCAAGCAGAGCAGGCTTCTGGGAAGTTTCTAATGAGAGGTATAAGGATAACGGAGATAGGATTCCCATTTCACAACATCTTCGATTGAGGCATCGAAGATGGTGTGATTCTTTTGTCTGTACATCTGTACAAATGGGCTAAAATACATTTTGACTGAATTTATTGTACCGAGTGGCTGGCTCAAAAAAATGTTTTTGACTTATTTTCCATTTCACTAGCTTGAACCCTACATGTGTATATATATATACTAGGTTGACCAAGCTCCCCACTGTCCCAGGGCTCAGTACTAGGTCAGCTAGTATTTCCCTCTACTCCAAATCTCTTTGCCAATAATGAATGGGCCGAATGGCCATTCACTGGCGTGAATAAACTATAATCCTTCTCCGTAATGGAAGGTGATTGAAAATCCCCAACCCCCCATTTGTCTCCATTACCTGGAGGTGTTGGGTTTGGTGACATGCGCGGTCATGGCCCCCTAGCCAGGTTGCTGTTTTTACGCCTGGTGAAGGAAATCGAGGCGACGGATATGAATTGACCTCTGAGAGGTGGTGCCTGAGGCAGTAGGACACATGCAGCACTGACACAAAAGGGTTTCAGGGGCTGCAACTTGCCCCACTTTACCACTGTGCTTAACAGCAGCATCACTGTAAGCAGGCATGGGATTATGTGGTTCTCAAACCTTTTCAAGTCAAGGAACCCCAAATTGATAGGCATTTAGCCACAGATCCCCATCTGAAAAGGTTTTTGTGTCCCCCACAAGAGAACCACTGCTGTTCAGCACTGGGCCTTTAACAACTAAATCACACAAGCCCCCCTCCCTCCACACAGTTGATGTTTATTTTAGCATTTGTAATGCTAAAAATCTATTAAATGTTTGATATTTAGTCTTCTCCATCTATGCTAACCTGTACAGTTTAGTTATACATTGATTCCAGAGGCCCCATAGACCAAATATTGTACTGTAAGTGCTCCTATCGAAAAATAGTATTGGGCTTTACCACTTAAGTGGTTCTGATTATCCTGATCCCATCAGCAGGAAGGATGGTAGCTCTGCAATGGACTAGTAGCTGGTCAGATCTATAGGCTCTACTGTTTTGGATTTGATTTGATTTTAATAGTAACCACTACTCTTACACGTCGTCGTCTTGTTCACTTTCGCCCGCTATCACCTTCATGATAATCGACTTAGTCCACCCGGTTGCCAGAGAGACGTACTGTAACCTACAATTTCAGACCAAGATTGGGAGGGAGCGATGAAAAAGTAAATTAAATTGGCTTCACTTTGGGTCTTGTAAAGTCATCATGCCTTATGCCTAATCCTATTAGATTTTTTTTATTATTTTGAAAAACATTTTTAAATTGTGAAAATAATACTCATTGTGAGTTTGTAGGATTGGCTGTTTTCACTAATTTAAAATGTTTTTCTAGGACTTGTCTTGCGAGAAGGAGCATGGTGAGCCAGCTAGTGTTGCAGAAGATGAGAGGTTGTGTTTAATAAGATTGCACCCCTATGGCCTGTTCTCAGATCAGCACTTTGCTGGCCAAAGTCAACAAGAAACGACATGGAGGAGTGGCATCCCTCGTTCTTAAGCCAAATTTATGCTGAAAAATAGCCGTCATACAGCTTGTAGGACTGCAATTTTCTACGGAGCATAAATTAAGTTTAAAGAGGCTGCATATAACTCTAGAAAGAGAATAACATCTGCACTCTCAGTAGTAGTAGGATTCTTGTTTAATAAAGTTAGGATCCGCAGCAGCAGTCGAAACAGACAGGTTTCGGCGTGCAGGCCTTCGTCAGTGTCGGAATTGTGTGTTGGTAATTCTGACACTGATGAAGGCCTGCGAATCCGTACTACTACAGTGAGAGTGCAGATTTTATTCTCTTTCTATATGTATTCCCTGAATACGTATAGAAAGAGCAAACGTCTGAACCCACACAGACTGTCAACTTGAGTTGAGCAAGCTTTTCGCTTGAAGTGAGTGCTGCATATACAGTATAACTCATGCAGGGCTGCTGTGTCAGGAGTTGGTTTGTAACGCTTCATACGTTAGTTACAGAAATAAATTTACAGTTGATTGGTTTTAAGGTATGTGAATACATATTTTTTTTAGAGCATTACACTCGTGCTGCTTTCAGCATGTATTCATGTTTTGATTGTTTTTTTGTTTGTTTGTTTTTAGCAATTTTGCCTTAACGCTAAAGTGCTCTCCTCTTCCTAAGGTCAGAATATTGGTTACACTTGAGGCCCGTCCCAACCCAACCATGTTTAATCACTGTGCCATAAAGAATTTCCCATGTGCACACAGACCAGTCAAGTCTGGTGCAGCCTAATAATTGTTCACTTAACTTGGCTCATTGTGCTTCTGTCTGCACTACGGATGCCAAGATTCTTTTCCCTGTTACTACTCTCTACAAATCAAATGTCCCCCTGCTTGCTCTGGCAAAGATCTGATGGCACACAGCGAGCAAAGGCAAAGTGTTGCCTAATTGACTGTTGGGTAATCCCTGAAAAGGCCTGACCATCCTTTTTTTGCCACCATCCGTCACCACATGAAAGACTCATCTTTAGCTGTTTCCACTGCACATGCAGCAACATTCCCTTTTTACAAGCAATCTTGGAATCACAAAAGATGCCTACCCTTTCTTCTACCCCTCTACACATCAAAATGTTCAGTGTTTCCACTTTCAACCTGGCCTCCCTTTTAGGGCATGTCATTATAGGCAATTTCCCTCCCAAAAGTCTGCTTAAATGGTTAAATCCTTTAGTCCTGAACTGAGCATTGTACTGTGTAATACTGTCTAATAGTCTACCCTCCATGCTATAGCTCACTCAGAAAGAAGCACACTGCCAGTTACAGTGAAGAGCATGGTGAAAGATGGCGTTTGGAGTTTATGCTTATTTACTGTTTGTTCACTGGGCTAGACAAAAAAAGGGCCAAAATAAACGGCACACCACAAAAAGGAAATATTCTGGTTGGGATCCAAGTAAAGCAGCCTGTGTGTTCACTGCAGATATGGATGTCCCAAGAGGACCAATGAATCCTTCCTTGAATGGGCCTTTAGGGGGGGGAAAAGAGAATTGCCACTTTTTTGCTTTGAAGTTGCCAATAAAAAGAGGAAACCATCAAGGGCTCTTAAAGAAAAGTAGTTTGAAAAGGAGTTCTGTTGACCGTGTAGAAAATGATAAATTGCACGGCCCACATTAAAACGTCAGGCCCCGTCTGCGAGAGATGACTGCATCCTCTGTGCTTCGTGAGCTTTGATGACGGCAAAGGCGCACTGTTCTCTCTGCTGTGTGACAAAATAGCAAAGCATTTGAAAAGCTTCATCAGGTGCTCCTCACATTGTGCCATCACTACCCAATATCCCTCCAGTGACCACGGCGGAGAGTCAAAATGTTTTATGTTGACTCTTTTACATGTCATTGTCATGGAAACCTGACATGTTGTCCAAGTTCACCACAGGAAGATGATGGAAAGGAATGTCTCAACTGAACCACACATGAGATGGGTCAGGACAGGACATGCCCAATGAAAGATACAAAGAGATGTCTGAAGCTTAGACAGACCCTCCTAGTCCTTATAGCAAAAAGCAGCCACTGTTGGACCTTGGCAGGAGATGAAACGGAGAAGAGAGCGAGTGTGTGTGTGTGTGTGTGTGTGTGTACAGTACAGTACATGCATGTGAATGTCTGTGTACAGTATATGTGTGTGAATCCAATCCCGTGCATCCATCTCCCCTGTGCTTCACCCAGACATTTCCAGCGGGCATTGGTGTAAACAAGGCTGCTGACCACAGCAGGTGTGGGGCGTCAGGGAGGTCTGTGCCTCCTTCACCCCGGGCCGAAGTCAAACCGTCCTGGAGAATGTCAATATTTGTGAACGTTATCAAAGCTGCCACTGTTTTGCATCACAGGCCCACATGCCTGCTGGACATCGAGCTCAAGATGTCAGGGATGCAACTGGCGTCTGGTGGCATCTCCAACACACACTCCCCCCACTCTTCTCTAGAAAGTGTTGCGGAAAACAGTTCCACACGGCTGCACTTTGATTCTCGGCATGCGCAGATGGCTCTGGGGGTTTCCATCAGCAAACCCTCTCATGTGGTATGCCAGTCCTACTCCCGACTGTCCCGCTGTGCCGGCCCTCTCACCAGGCTCCAGGACGAGAAGAAGAAGGCCTGGACTCCATCACAAATCCCCGTCTTAACAAATTTTAAAGTCTCTATAACATGAGACCCGGTGTGGGAGTTTTCTGTAAATTTGCTTAATGGGGTAAGATTGGCAAGTGGTCCACTTCTTCTGAAGGCAAAGAGAGAAACCGACCAGAATAGCAACAAAAGTGGAATTATACCATTGGGGGATATAAGATTACAGTAAGTTGGAAAATATTACGGCTAGCAAATTCCTAAAGTAAACAGGCTCTTGAAAGCCATTATGTAATCAGGCAATTGTGAGCAGACCACATGAGTCACTGACAGAAGAGCGTTGGTTAACACGTTGGTGAGGCACCAGTGCTGTGCGATTAGACCTGTAGGATTTGTTCTGCCTCGGCTTTCACACACATTCACACACACCAAGCGAAACGACAACACTTAAGCCGAAGGTGGCGGTGCAGACCCTGGGATCGTAACTTCTGCATGGCGCTGCTTGTCCGTTTCTCATGCATTTTAGTGTCTTTTATAGCCTCCTTCCTTCCTCCTCTCGTGCTCCAGTCTTCCGAGGGCCCATGCAGGCACGTTGGGGGGGGGGGGGGGGGGGGAAGGAGGAAGTCGGCGTCGCTTTATTAAAACAAACGCTGCACATGCACCACCCATGTCATTGAAAACAACAGCGGCTCTGTTCAGTAAAGCAATGACACTTAAAATAATACTCGAGCCAGGGTTAGCCTGGAAGCGAATGGCTGCTGGTTACAAGGCCTCATGCTGTGCTTTGACAGAGCTGGGGGTTTTTTTCTGCTTGGGGACAAGATGTGGGGAGGGGAGGGGAGGGGGCTTGGTCATTTCATACGACACCTTACACTGAAATGATATGGTTTGGTTTATCTTCACTCCAAAGATGTCCTCAAATTAATATAATAATAATAATAAAACTTTATTTGTATAGCACCTTTCATGACATGAAATGCAGCTCAAAGTGCTTTACAGAACAATGGAGAATAAAAGAAAAGCAAGGCAATGACATTAAAAAACAAGCAGTAATGCAATACAGTGAGGACATGAATAACAAAAAAATAAAAGATCAATTAAAAGCAATGTTGTAGAAGTGGGTCTTGAGCTGAGCTTTAAAAATGTCTACAGAGGCTGCCTGACTAAGGTACAGTGGGAGCTTGTTCCATGCCGACGGCCCGTAGAAGCAAAAAGCTGCTTCCCCGTATTTTTTTAGGCAAAGCGAGCAGGCCAGCAGTGGAAGACCTTAGGGGGCGGTTTGGGACATATTTAGGCAGGCAGTCATGTAGGTAGGAAGGTGCGAGACCATTGAGAGCTTTATAGACAAGTAAAATAATTTTAAAATCAATCCTAAAAACAACCAACAATATAAAGTAAGCCATTAAGCATTTAATCAAGCCCAGTAGGTTAATCTGATGTAATTGGTATTGAGAATTCCTTCTGAGTTTGGATTGAAGGGCTGATCGAGCCCTGGCCGAAATACCAGCCCAACGAAGAGCATGGCATCATTTAGCCATTTCATGGTGTATTAACGGGCCACGTGTCTGATGTATCTGTATCATGTATCTGGTGTGCAGCCAAGGCGTTGGATTAGCACCTTTTTCTTTAAGATGAGGTGGTGGTGATAGATGTAAAGCTGCCAGAGCCTCCCTGCAGGCTCAGGTTTTCGACTGAGGTCCGTCCAGACATTGGCCAAAACTATTCAGTGTCGTTGGATCACCTTCAGGTGGTGTCATGCAAATGTATTGTTGGCTGTGTGCATTTTGAGCGAGTTGTTTATTTACATTTAATTTGCTCAATCTTAGATTTACCCCCTCTGATAGAAGTGCTTGTGATCAGAGGCAGTTATATTGACTCCTTTAATAATCAATGATAGAAGGCTGTGCGATCAGAGCTATAATTAGAGCAGACTGCTAAACCCCTTTACCTTAAATATAATTTGGAGAAGCATTAGAGAGATCACCACCACCACCAATGGCAGATACCGTTTTCAAAAGTAATCCCATAAAAGATTAAGCACTCAACATACTGTAGCTAGAAGTGAAGAATCTTCTCACCGAAAATAGCGGATCTACAAACTAGGTCGGTATTTACGCAGAATGTTCGACATGCCCAGAATGGGGATGCCGGGGTTCATGTGGTTATAATTCGTCCTCGCTTGACTGCACTCTAGCCACAGGCATTGTGCATGCCATGGGTTTGATTGAGGGGGTTGGACAGAGAGAGAGTGAATCCCTGCAGACAGGTGCATGTCTGTCTGCTGCATCCCCGGGGTGGTGGCTGAAGCCGAGAGGAGGGATTAGAATTAGAGAAGGTGAGAGTGTTGGATCTCTTCCGCCGCAAGGTAGGCCTATACGTACATCCTGGCCACAGCCTGTGTATAGCCTCACCAGCGCCAGTGAAACAGAAAACAGATGACGGGGAGAAAAGGAAGGGGGGTGTCTCTATTTTGGGTCCGTTTACCCTGGAGGGGTGTAAGCTACAGCTGGGCACAACCGAAAATATATTGAATCAATAACCGACATATAACCAAATGACGTACTGTTGGTTGCTGGCCCGGCGATCGTCGGCCCTCGACGGGCCCTAGTCGGCATGTCAGCCTCCCGTTCGCGTTGGTTTTTCTTCTTCTTTTATTTATTTTTGACCGGGAAGGGTGCATGCGGGAAGGGTGCATCTGCATAGCCTGGTTAATAAACCAGACCGAATCAGCCGTTGGCAAAAAAAAATGCCTACCGGCGGCGGATCCGTGCGATATTAGTCTGGTTTATTAACCAGGCTAGCATCTGCATGCACCCTTCCCGTTCTCCGACGTGTGTTTGTATGTATGTGTGTGTATATGTATATATGTATATACACACACATACATACACAACAATTGGACCAATGTCAATCATATTTCCTCCCTGAGGAATGAATGCTATACACTGTAGCGCCTCTAGTTAAAAAACATGAAACTCCCAGCTTTGAACTGGCTGAGGAGTCTGAGGGTTCGGCCACCTTGCAGCTGTGCCGCGCGCCACATTAAGGTGGCTTCGGTAAAGCCTGACAGCCTCAATTAGGACTCGTCTGCCTTCTCACTTTCTGCGCGGGCTAAACTAGTAGCCGCCTGGAATCTTGTGGGATCACGTGTTGTTTTCTTTCAGGATTTTTCAAATGATTTAATGTGCCATTTTTGTGCCGCGCCAAAGCCTTAGACCTTAAGCCTCATATCCCTGGAGAATTGACTCCACAGGCTACGCTACAGGATACTCTTTTGGTGTTTTCTTTCACCAACCTTAAAAGCCATGGTGCCATTAATATCCAGGCTTGTGGCTTGTGAGTATTGGCAGTGGCCGTAGGTTCCATTAGGAAACAAAAGAGATCTTACGGCTCCCTAATGATTAGGTTTAAGATGGCCACCTTATGCTTTACTAGTCTGATAGCATGCTGTGCTTTTGTCAGTTCTGACTAATATGCAATTAGACACGTAAAGTCCCTATAAGAAAGGATATGGCACTACAGCATATGTCATCCATCTAAATTATATGCCGTCTATGTATAGTATCTAGGGCCGGGACTAATTGCGAAAAATTAATCGCGATTAACTACAGATAAATTAATCGCACCTTTGTTTCTCACTGGGCGCTTTTCTATAGTACTGAAAACTGGAAATAATAAAAAGTCACCCCATTTTGTGTTGCCTAGAACTGGAGGTCTGACAAAAAACAGTAACAATATGAAGTAAGTACAGCTTTGTGATGTCACTGAGATGTACTTGTTACTGTTACTACATTTTTTTCAGACCTCCAGTTCTAGGCAACACAGAATGGGGTGACTTTTATTACTATTTCCACAACAGGTATATTAATGACAGTAAAATGTTGAAAATGAGTGGTATCCTGTAGTCACTATTCATTGATTCACTGGGATACCAAAAAAACATAAAAAAAAAGGTTTCTCGCTGTTCTCGGGTTGAATATTGATATGCGATTAAAATGCGATTAATCTAGATTAATTAATCGCAAAGCCTCTGATTAATTAGATTAATTTTTTTAATCGAGTCCCAGCTCTAATAGTATCCCATTTATCATATTCAAACTGATTCATGCATTCACTTCATTTTCCATAACTTGAAATGACACTGGAATTGTAAGGGTATTCATAACATAATTATATTCCTAAAGTTGAAAGCTTATGAACATGCAAAAACAAAGTCCCTGAAGTGGTGTTGTTGACACTGTTGTTTGACATACATTATAGGCATTTATAGTGATGATGGCAAGTTCATGAATTAGCTCCATGCTCTGACACAAGGCCACTGCGCGCACGCACGCACGCGCGCACACACACACACACACACACACACACACACACACACACACACACACACACACACAATTGTGCACTCCACCAAGCCATCACACTGACCACTTAATGTTGACAGGCTTGGCCAATGCCTAGATGGGCAGCAGGCAGACAGGCGGTCTCCCTGTTGGGTAGCTCATCCATCAATCGCCACCTTTCTGAGCAGACAGAGCTGGAGATGCCGCAGATACCAAGCGTTGATGTCGGCACTGTCAAACATATAAGGAGGAAACTTGGGAAATGGCTGCCCCGTTTGCAGTGGCTGAAAGTAGCTTTTACTCAAGTACTGTACTGTACGATTTTGAGGTTATTTTGGTTTTAGTATGTCCATTTTCAATACTTTATATTTCTACAGTACTTGACTACATCTCTGAGGTATAAATAATGTACTTTTTCCAATAATTTGGAAAATGTAGTTACAATTTACTTTGTAGATTTAAATTATTATTATTACGAAACTGACATTAACCAATTAAGCTTTCAAAATTGCAGATCGACACGCTTACAACGCGATGCAACAACGCGATGCAACAACGCGTTGTGAGCTTGTAGATCAGATATTTAAAAAAACATTTGGAATATAAGTGTTTTGATTGTGATGCCAAAACCTTTGCAATTTTACTCTAAAATGTGAATACAGTACTTTTACATGTATCAGAGACATTTTTCTTTTACTCAAGTAAAAATAGATCTGAGTACTTTACCACCACAGCCCATTGTTTACATACTCGGAGTGGACTATGGTGCTTTGACCTCAGGGACCTCATTAGAAATCTGACGCAGGCAGCTGAGCTGAGCCCAAACTTTCAGTCTAAAATAGGAAGAATACAAAACAAACCGTTCCGCCCATCTGTTGTGATGCATTTTGTGCTGAAAGAAATCTTAGCAATATAATTTTCAGCATTTGCACTGTAACACTAGTAGAATACATCTGTGTTGTATTTTCTCTTCTTTTGGCAAACGATTTGCGTATTTCAGCTTGCGGCTGCCTTTAATCACCAAAGGCACATGAGTACTACAGTACAGAGCACGTTATTCTTAGAAAGATGTTGTCATATAAATGATACAATGAAGTATTAAGCCCCAAGTCTTAGTTTCACATCCTGAGTCATTGGACGTAGCCTTGATACCAGGGTTACACTTCCAAACAGATTCTGGGGAATAAGACACAGTACGATCCTTGCATCCTTTGAGGTATTGGCGAGGTGACAGTGTGAGTGGGGAGCTTACAGTCCAGCTGGCTCTAAATCCCAACCCAACAGCAGGTCATTTTGATAAACAGCAATGTCAAATGCCTGCCTTTTAGGACTGGGTTGAGTAAACGTACTTTCTCTATGTACACTTGAGTTGTCATGGCCGGTGCAAGCAAATTTGAGGTTTCTCCAAAAGACCTTACAAAAGCAAACTGGAATGCGTCTGTCTCCATCGAGAATTGCCAAGAGACATAAGTGTCATCGGTTATTTAGAAAATGAAGTGTTATTTAGCCTTCTGCCCAAAACCAAAATAGGATGTTTGCCTTCTTTTGTGCATATTTTCTTTTGTGTATGTGGTACAAAAAAGTTGGCCCTGGGATTAATTTTGCAGAGTTTATGTGCTTGTGCCTTGGAGCTACAATGGCATGGAATCTCTTCACTCTCACAGTTCAGTGCTTCCCCTCTATCCTCTTCCATCCTCTCCTCTTCCATCTTTACCAGCACTAGCATGCCAAAACACACTGCTACACCATAGGGTTGAGGAGGGTGCCAACGGTTGCCCCCTGTTCTGGGAAATGTTCCCCCGAATGAGGACTTGTGGTGAAACGTTTACAATGTGGGAACTATCAGCAGTCTTTGGGGAGAAACAAAGCAGCGTGGTGTAATCAATATGCCTTTTGTTTGCCGGACCCACACGCTCTTAATTCCAGAGCCTACAGCTCCACAGTATATGGTTCATGTTAAATTCTGTTGTCAGGCAGCTGCCTAGTGGATCTGATTTACTGACGTGTAATGTAATAGTTTTAGGAACATGTAATTGGACTTGCTCGTGGTGTCTGGCTTAACACGAGACAGAGTTGTGAAATACTGGCATTCCCTGGTTAGGTTCAAATTACCAGTACTATAGAAACCCGGAAAGATGACTCTTATAACTTATTACTGGATCCATAATCGCTCAGTTGATTGAAAGTGTGACACCCTATTGATATCCCTCTGTAATCCACTGTTGTGCCTGCTTTATAAATCCCTCCCTTGCAATACTGTATATGCTGAAATGCATGGCATGCATGCGACAATCAATAAGCGAGAGAAAGATCAGTGGAGAAACGTGTCGTGCAGGCGTTGCAAGTTGGATTTTGGCACATCTCTTACGGGTCCCCATTCAAACAGCTGTAGATGCATACTATGACTTGTTCACTTCCGTATGAGGACACATGCGTATACGTTGTGCCCTCATGTGCACACATGGCAAACTGGGTCACCCAGTCACACCTGCTATTGGAATTTGAGGATCACCGCTAGTGCCATACAAGCTGATTGCATCTCTTTTCCCTCCGTTTTGTCCATCCTCAACTCCCATATCAGGTTTATAGATGATTGAAACAAGTGAACAGTTGCAGATCAACTGCTTATCTCCAGTGCCACCTCTCACCTCCTCCTGGAACAGATCTTTCATGTACCTTCATTGTATTTTGCTCAGTGTCTGCTGTCATCAGCCCAGTAGTCCCTGCAGGCACCATGGACCTCTTGGCAGTAAAACAGGCCTGTGCACCTGTTCTCATCTTGGCTCTCTCCAAAGTACATGACAACTGGGCTCAAAATCAAAATCTGCAGGGCTGAGTGGAGATCAACGTTGTCTTTTACGAGATCCGCCATGCTCGTATGTTTTGCATCTCAAATGGCCCCCGGGCAATTTATGTATTTTGATCTGACTTCAAAAACCAAGGTCTCCCTAAGCCTAAGCTTGAACTGTATTTAGGCAGGTGAATTCTTCACTTTTAATTACATAGACTGTGTGTGTGCGTGCGTGTGCGTGTGCAACTGTGTGTGTGCGACCTCCAAAGGTTGAAATGATTCTGCACCTTCTATCTGGTCTTTAAAAGTGAGCATACAGTTTTACAGTACGTAGAACCAACGGGAAGTAAATGTGAAGTTGATGTGAAGGTTAGCTGCCTGGTCTGAGTAACTGACCTATTCAGTCATCATTTATTTGATTCATATGAGTCATTCATAGGGCAGTGAGTCTTTCCAGAGTGACTTTACCCCAGGGTGTAAAAGTAAAACCAAGATTTTGACGAGGTGTCACCCCCAATTAAGCAAAGTTGCAACATTTCTGACTGAGATCAAAATACATCATTGATCTTTCTTTTCCCCACTTTAGGGCAGAAATCAAACACGCAAATGATATGAAATTCTAGACGCCCAAGGAACCTCTAGAGAATCTCAAAATGGAGTTGTTGAGTCTTCGGAGGGGGGCTTAGGGCATGCCACAGTCCTGTCAGCCAACTAGGCGAGGACAGCTGTGAACACTGGAGTCGTACAGTAACTCCGCCTGAGTGCTTTCCCACTTTTAGACATCCTTGTTTTTGATACTACAGCCATGTGTATGGTGTATACCTAACGCCTCACATGGTCACTGCTTAATTCCCCCCTTTAGCAATCCTAGTTTTTGATACTATAGGCATGTGTGCACCTACGGAGTATGAATTATAATATTTCATAACACCTCACATGGTCAGTAGGTCAGGTGAGCACTGGGGAGGTACCTTATGCATTTACCAGTAGCCTATTCACTGTCACGTTTTCCACATGAACTGGAATTGAATATGCAGTCTGTACAGTAAGCCTACAATGCATTTATATGCCTTTCTGCATTTTAAATATTTATACCATGGCCTTGGTATTTATTGGCCATTCAAGTGCTCTGAGTCTGACCTTAAAGTTAATTGTGCAAAGGTGACACAATCTTAAATACTTATGTGACTTGTTGCTGTAATGGTTCAAAGTCAAACCAAGGATACCAAAATACATGAAGGCCATGTATGAAAATGAATGTGTAAAAATTAGAGATGCACCAATATGGAAATTCTTGGCCGATGCCGATGTTTAAAGTAACAATTTTGCCGATACTGATAACACTATTTGTTTTTGGCGTTAATTCCCCTTTTGTGCGAGGGAGACAAATAAATACTAATTATAAGAAATAACTGTTCAGATTAGAATCTGGAGCTTGGTAGGCTGCAGAAGGGCAGATAACTAACACACCAACATAGCCAGTGCAAAACTTATGCTTATCAACAGCAGATAAATATCGGCTACTGCCATCAGTTAATGTCAGATTTATTTGCCGATAGTAGTCCCTTAAGGCAGTTATTCTCAACCTTTTTCATCAGGCAGAAACCATGAATCTCCATACTTCATACTTTGTATGATTTATTTGGTCAATTATGCCCTATATCGTGTCATGTCTCCCCCCTGCTCCGCTCACTCCACTGGCTTCCGGTCGCTGCCCGCACAGAATACAAAACTATGATGCTGGCATTCAAAGCAACCAAAGGTATGGCTCCCCCATATCTTGCAAGTATGATCGAACCCTACAAACCCTCCCGCGCACTCAGATCAGCCAACGCAGGGAAGCTGGAAGTACCCTCACTAAAAACGCTGGGACAACGCTCCACACGTCCCAAACTCTTCTCCCTTCTGGCTCCAAAACTTTGGAATGCACTTCCCATTGCAGTCAGAACTGCAGCATCACTCCCAATCTTCCGCCGTAGTCTGAAAACCCACCTTTTCAGACTCCATCATGGCCCATAGCACTTACCCCACCCCCTTAGATAGCATTTCTGTAGACTTAGATAGCATTTGATTTTGATACAGACTTATAGCAATGTTATGTAGACAGCACTATAATTGCATTGTATGTAGTCATAGCACGTCATAGTACATATGTATAGCAGTAGATGTATAGTTTATATGTATAGCTTCATTATATAGATATTCCACTGTTACTTTCTTAGCTTACGCATGTTTCTTGATAAATGTTTTTATGTGATGTATTCCCATGCTTTTTTGTTCTTGCTTAATGTAAGTCGCTCTGGATTAAGAGCGTCTGCTAAATGCCTAAATTGTAAATTGTACAAGATTGTCACACACAAATTTTGAAAGTGAAAGTGCTTACGTATGACTGCAGGTTTTTATAACTTTTAACCGTGTGAATGAACTACATAGGATCCATTGAACACAGGTTCTTCATTTCATGAAAAGTAACGGTTTTGGAGGACAAGACATACAGTACAAGGTTTCTGTCCGAGTGTGATGATATGCATTAGGCCACGGACCCCCATTTGATACAATTTTCATCTCTGGGACCATACTGTATATTGTAAATCCTCAGTGAACTCTGAGAGTGTACGGGTCCATTTGATTTCATTTAGCTAGGAACCCCCTGAAGGATTCCTTGCGGTCCCTGGACCTCACGTTGAGAACCCTTGCCTTTATGGGTTATTGTTTTTCCTGAGAATAAGTTTAACACTATTTTGCTGACTAGGTTGTGGTGCACGGTCACACATCATGTTGGCGGTGATAAAAGATTGAATAATGAGACACTACGAAATGTGCACTGTAGCCAAGTCACTCTCATAACAACTTACATCACCTTGTAGCTGTTGATAGTTGGTTGGCTGCTATGAGATGCTGTGGTTTAGGAGGACAACGTATAATTTAAATAGTGTAGAGGGATGACACTGTATAACGATTGAAAACTCTTATTTATGAATAGCTTTAAATAGGCATCATTTTACGATGTTTTGTTGGGCTTAATACATGCAGGCCACTTCAACACGTTAATGTTAGTGTTACTATAACTCTTTCTCAGCACATACGTTGAACCTCCAAAATGTAAAACACATGCACTTGTTTACAAGGCTGCTCTTGGGAATGCAAACATATATCACCAAGATGTTGCAGATGAATCTTCTTTGTTTGCAGAAAAAAGATTTTTGCCAATTGTGATTTTTATTAGTATTATCTTCTCTGCCCTGCCAAAATGTGTAATTTGTTTCGCATCTGTTAACGTTCTTGATCTATGGCTTATTTTTGTTTAACCCTTTGCTTGTTCACAATGCAAATGCAAAGTGATAAACAAAATGTGTCTTCTGCAAAATCTTTTTGATTGGGTTTGTTTTTCCATGTGATTATGCAAGTCTTACCATTGCATAATACGGGAATCACAACATGACAACCCGGAAAAGTTTTCAAAAACTTTCCTTGGTGGAAAGCGCTGAATCCTGTGTAAATACAGACAAGTTGCTCCTTGCCGCCTTTCGTCACTGCGACATAACATAGACGCTGATGGCATTAGTCGGTGCTATCCGGTAAACACAGAGTGGACAGAGCTATGCTCTGACTCTGGGACCCGCTTGGTGTTGTGCTTGGAATTAAAGTTGTATTCCCAAAAGCAACTCAAGAGAAGGCTCCCACTGTCTGTGACTGCAACTGCACTCTGGAATACCCTCGTTCTCTTCCAGGCACACACTACCTCGCACTGTGCATTTCTGCCAAACTAATGCTGATTCTAAACATATAGTTTGGTTTGATCAGCTTAATGACCAATATGCAGTAGCATCCACATCCAAAAGAACACACACTTTTTATGTAATGCCATGCCCTGAGGGCGAGAAGCGACCTCATGCATGCATCCGCCTGGGGTGACGGCAGACTGCCTGGTGAGCGCTGGCGCTTTGGCATGGGCGGTCAGATCAACATATGGAATGAATTCTGTACTGGCCATTATGTGGAGCGTGTCTTGAGGTCACAGGGTATGATGAGGTCAGATCAACATATGTAATGTCAGAACAGGTCAGCTCCATATATGGAGATCTAAGGGTGGAAGCGGGGGGAGTGTCGTGAGTGTACAGGGTTTGATGAGAGCCCAGGTAGGACCGGGCCTTAATTTCCAGGCCTGTTAATAACTTTGGGGTAGGCCTGTCTAGAGTTTGAATGGACAGGTATCAGTCAAAAGGGAGACATCGAAGAGGAAGGACAGGTGGGGAAGGATCAACATATGGAATGTCAGCTCCATATATGGAGATCTAAGGGTTTGAGGTCAGATGTAGAGTTGCTGGCAGGCTCCATACAGTACAGTATATGCAGATCTAGGTGATGATCCAGTCTTCTCCATGTATGGCTATCCAGGGTTTCATGAGGACAGTGTTGTGATCTTCATATATGGAGACGGCGTTATATGGTGGCGTGACGTGTCACAAGGCGTGACCATATATGATGGCGTGACACGACGCACTGACTGGCTGACGAGATATGCAGGTTTTCATAGTAAACTGCAACCTTCGGTCGAAATAAAACTGAAAAAAATAGCAAAATGCTTACCAAAAATACAATGACAGAACACAATGTTTCTAATTTTCACCCATTCCCCCCAATGTTGTCATTTAGAGTAGACAGTTCCCCATATTTGTCTCCACCAGGCCGAAGGCATGTGGGGAGAGTATGTTTTGCACTTCGTCCGTCCGTGTGTCCGTCCGTCCGTCCGTGTGTCCGTCCGTGTGTCCGTGAACAGCTAATCTCGGCCACCGTTAACCCCGGTCGATGCCAAGTTTTGCACACACACTCCCTGGATGCCAACGATGAACCTCTGCCCCAAACTTTCCAGAACGGCCTGTTATAGCGCCACCAGGAGGCCGCTTTGTGCAAAACAAGTTTTTTCACAGTACACCTACAGATTTTGTCCAAACATCACGCAAATTAGTACACAGTCTCTCTAGAGCCATTCAACGAAACGGGTCTTTCAGATTTCTCAGACTCCATCCTGATTGGTTAAGATTGGCTTCCAAAGTTCACAGGAGTGCTCAGTTTCAAACAAAATGCTGCAAATCATGAACACATCGCGTGATTTCCGTGAAATTGTGCACCCACATTCCCACTAGGCCGAGGACAAAATGCCACATGAACAATTTCAACTCAGCCTCAAGGTGGCGCTATAACTGGCCGAAAAGTGTTTTTACCTCTAACTGCACGGATCTGTGGATAACCTGGTGGAGACCTGTGCCCAGAAGGGCACTTTTTCTAGTCCCCTTTGATTTTATACAGTATCACTGCACAACTCCCACACCTGATCTTGAGGAGGGTGTATATGACTTCTTTTCACCTGACATTGAAGAGTTTCATCAGGTTTTCACCAAATTTGCTTGTATTCAATCTAATAGTGTAATTGCGACCATATTCCCTAGGACGTGTGGACACGTCGGATGGACGGAAACTGTTAAAAATAAAGAGACAATATGACGTAATGAGGGACAGACAATATGACGTACATTTTCCCTTCATTGTCAATGGCATTTTTAAAACAAACATTGAACAAAAAACAAACATTAAACCTAAAAAAATATATATATACTGTATATCCAAAACAATATACAATTTGTAAAGCTGTGTAGCGGCTGATTCAATGGCATGCACATCGTCAACCACCGAAAAATGTAAAAGCTTGCAACGAATTGTGAGCTTGTAGGTCAATTATTTTAAGCAAAGAGATTTTGTGTAGAGGAAAAAAAACAGGGGACCAAGTTCATAATTGTGGGGAACCCCGGTCAAGTATATAGGGTATGGGTTTAAGTGGTTAAACTATTCTAATTTGAAGTCACTTTTATACTGGACCATACTGAACTGGAAATAAATAATACAAACTATTGCGATTAGTAGTCATATTTTTGTATCTTCTCTCTGACATTTCAAAATAATTGAATAAACTCCCCTGGTAACTCCCATATTACACAGCACAGTTACGCCCCCCCTTGAACATAAAAATGCCATAACAAACATTGTATCTGGAGACACTTACATAACCACATGAAGTTGCCCTCGGCCCTCCCTGCTCAGATTTCATTAGAAACACATTGCAGAATCATGTTTTCATTACCTATTCTATGCAGTCTTTGTGTGGCACCTTTTGAATTGCAGCGACAGTGGTTGTAGGGTACGGCGCTAGTAGTGCTGTAAGGTTAGACACAGCGCCCCGGGGACTGCACCGACATAGAACTTGGCCATGATCAGATGAGTCTCCGGTTACTACCAACTGCCCACCCAGATTTGCTGGCAGGTTCAAGTGTCCAAAGCGAGGGTCCATGCCAACAGTGAGCTCAAGCCACTCTCAGGGGCCTCTGAGGAGAACTTATTGTGTCTCTTTCGGCAAACCCAGTGCCCAGCTGCAGCAAAGGGCCTGACAGTAGGGAGCTAAGTGTTCACGCTATGCCTAGGTTAGGAAAAGCCACAAATCAAACATACTACTCCACCCCTGGCACAGAGATGCCCCATAAAACACTGGAAAATACATGTATGCTAAAGCAAATACTGTATATGTGCCACGTTGGAGAGGTTTTTGTAAAGAATACATCTTTGCAACTTAGACTACGTGTGCATTTCTTTCCAAATTTTTTCTCTTCTTTTTGTGGGGGCGGTGAGAGAGAGAGAGAGAGAGAGAGAGGGAAAGGGAAAGAAAATTAAGAATTTGAAATAGTGTGCACATATTTAATGTCTTTTTTGTTTTGCTCTGTTTAGTGATGTTCTTACTACAGTGCATACTTTTACCTTACAAAGGTACATTTGTACCATTTGCACCATATAAGTGTATAAGTATAATGTGCATGAAAATGCAAATGCCTCCAACTCCAGCAGTTGGCTCACAGTAATGACTGCCTGGTCCATCATGCTGTCACATTTATCCAGGATAATGTGACGTTTATGAATTCAGCTAGTGGGACATATTATTCTTGAAATAACACATCAAACATTATCTTGTGTGATTCCAAATTGCCACCGTGAGTCTCCGATCAGTATGGACTTAATAGCGCTTGAAATTAAACAACAAAACTTCCTCTGAATTGTTTTTTCCACAATACAGTATTTGTTTCTCTCATCTCTGAATCTCTCGCTTCCCTTCTCAGACATGTCCTCCACAACTCCTGCTGTTCCTCCTTTCATAACATCAACTTTTAACCATAGGAGTTAATCAAGCACATTGTCATTTGATTTCTGGACCTTGGACAATGGCCCTATGATGGCCCTCTTGTCGCGCATTGCTGAGTTTGTATGTATAGTGTCATAGCAACCGGTTTGGGGGTGCGGTAGAATGGGTTGGAGGGCGGCGGGGTGAGGGAGGAGATGTGCTGTTGGGTGGGCTTTTGAAGCAGCGATTCCCATTTCGATGAAAGGCCAACATTGTCAGCATCCCAAAGATCCCATTGTGCGCGGATGTGTTTGATGGGGGGGCCTTGTCGTCTTCATGAGACGACGCGTTTGTTGACTCACGACGGGAGGCCTTTATGAGGATCCTGTCACTACAAACACCGGTTTGCTGTGGAGCCAGCCAGCATCACTCCCCCGTACTGTATTACTGTACAGTGCAGTAACTTGTCACAAGCCGTATGCACGTGTGTGAAGTGCCGTTGGTTGGACTGTATAAAGGCAGGGTTTCCCAAACATAGGGCCCCATTTGTATGGTTCGCAACTAAATATACAGTATATTTGCGACTAAATAAATATTCTTTTAAACTTTCCTACCTTAAAAATTTGCATACGTTTTTCAACACAAACCGTGTACTTGGGTCTCTGGCACAATATCTGGGGTCAGTGGGCAAATAAATTACTGTACATACATTTAGGGGTGCTTTATATGAACCACTGCCATACTGTACTGCTCATGGTGTCAAGTGTAGCGTGTGTGAGTGCGTGTGTCAGGGAGACTTGGTGTCTGTTGAGGTGCTGGAGCAGCTGGTAGCTCCAGTCTCTGTTTGAAATGTCTGGGCGCTGAACTCAGAGTCAGGATTCCAGCCATTCATTCCTGATGAAAGTAAACAAGAGCAGGTCAGTATCAGCCATCATGGCTGTCACGCACTCCTTTAAGCCTAGTTCTGACCAAAGAGCTAAAACCGTTTAAAGCATTATGGTGTTATCGCATGATAAAAGAATAGCCAATCTATACAACCACACGCAATGCAGACATGTTGTGAGCTTGTAGATCAAATATTTTCGGTGTGCATGACGCCTATTATCTTTTTTATTTCATAGTAAAGGTGCTAGAGTGCCACACAGATGAGGCAGATTTTACTGTGAAAAGCCCTGCCTTCCGTTACCCTCAAACCGGGAGGCGTAATTTAATTTTCCCTTAGTACGACACGCTACCTCGTCTTATGTCTCTACTAGAAGAGTTAATATTCCAAACGAGGTGCTTGCAGAACATCGGCACTATAATCAAAACCACAGAGAGCGCCGTAGATTTTGAGTTATGAACTTTTGTCGGCCCGTAAAAAAGGAAGTAAACAGCAGTTTGCATGTGCGGTCTAGAGTGCGCAGAAGAAGGAAAGGCCAAAAGAATAAATAAATTGATTTTTATAAGTTTGATATCAATGAAAAGGAACTAAAGACGCCTATACATGTCACATGACAAGTGGCCAAATTCTTGTACTCAATATAGTTTTTTTTACCCCCACACTGCCAAAAATAATAAGATAGTGTAGGAAATATATCTCATCAGATGCTCTGAGGAAGATGCTACTATATACTGTACCTGTTAGTGTCCTTGTCATTTATTTTAACATAATTTATGTTGAAACCTGCAATATCCCAAGACCAAATTAGCAGACTGTATCAGGAGGATAAATTAAACAGAACATCTGCGGTATACACAGTAAAATCCACAGTGGTAATTTGGCTTTTAGTGTGTACAAAGTGGACCCAAATGGACCCGTAACTTCAACGTTATTGTCAGTCACATCACAAGATAATGTCCAAGCTCCCAGTGCTTGCAGTTTCAAGAAAATATTCATAAGGGTAAATAATGGAGAAAGAAACAGAGTAGAGAAACAATTGGAGAATAGGCTCAAACCACTGAAGTCTCATTATTCTTTCTGATCATTAAGAGGCTTCCTGTCTGTCAGGGCTCAGGCTACTTTGATTAATAGCAAGGAAATTAGCCATTGTTAGCCTGAGCGTACAGAGATTGCCCGATTGACTCAACGACATGGCCACAGAAAGGCTTGAACCAGCTCCTCTTTTGACAGATGCTAAACGATGCAATTATGGAAGAGCCATGGTTCAATCGAACGTGTGCAATCGCTCAAAACATGTGGGCAAATTAACTCCATTAACCCATTCTGACCGGGCACCCATTTCGGTGTTGGCATCATGTTATGCTTTAGCTATTGAAAAATAGCAGATCTACAAGCTCATATCGCGCCACCGAGTGGCGCGATACGAGCTTGTAGGTCTGCTATTTTTGAAAATCGAAGAGCGACTGACATTTCTAGAATCTGATCTCAGGTCAGAATGGGTTCATCAGACCAGTGTGTGTCCGGCGGAAACCTCGTATGAATCTGATCTCAGATCAGAATGGGTTAACTATTCTTTGCACGTCATTCCATGAGTGGGCCCTACTGAATCAGACCACAGGCAAGTGTCAGACAAATTACCCATGTTCTCTGTGGACCACTGCAAAGAATGCTGGAGAAACACAGCTTCTGGATATTTGAGGCTGAGGATCTCCAAAGCAATTTTTTCTTAAATTGGTTGAGAGGACTCTGCCTCGGACATTCTTTAGCTGTGGCTTAATAAGGCGTCCCTACCACCCTCGCCTCAACTAACACCTTCAGGAAAAGGGCCCTTTTGAAAGGAAAATAAAGAAACAAGCTTCGACCATTTCCCCTTCTTTGCCCCTTTTGGCCAAGTTTGGGGGGCTGACTGACAGGGTTTTCAGTTTCGAAAACCCCTCAAAGCTGTCAGCATCCAGGCGGTCAGCTGTTTACCACACGGCCCCCATTCGAAAGTCCTCGGACACAGTTCTCCTTCTGACCACGAACATCACAACCCCCCGTCCCCGCTTGACACCCACCCTACGGGCCCCCAAACCACCAGCCCATGCGGGCTCATGGGCACGTCCCAGAATATGTTGGATTAGATCTGACATGGCAGCAGGTGTTTCTCTTGGCAGTCAGGCGCCACAAAATCTCTCCTCTTTACACAGTCTTTGCCACTGCACTAAAAATGCCATCAAACGGTCATAATATCCCCCCTGTGCCTCATCTAACATTTGCCAACTAGTCCTGGGTCCTCAGCAGCCCCCCGTGCCCTGCAGTCATGTGGGACCGGGCAAAGCCATTACTCACAACTGTCACAACGGAGAGGCCACGTCACGTCCCATATGTCAGCCGAGCACGACGCACACTGGCATGGCATGAGACCACTGCAGAGAGCCTGCACTTTTTCACCATGACCACTGCTGACACTCAGGGATATGAGTCCTCAATACAAGCTCCTGAGGTGATTTACGGCGAAGTGATTCTATTACACGGACTAAGTTTGCGGTGCATATTTACACCCTTAAGTGCTTGTTGTTGTACTTCAGAACTCATCATTGCAGGCAGGTGGTTCACACTGTTATTTAGTGGCCTATTATTTCTGAATCTTCTGTGCAATCCTTACACAAACTGCCAAAAGAAGCCCCACAGCCCATTCACAGTACTTCACCACATACTGTAGTGAAAATACTGTACATTGAAAAGTTTCAGACCATTTTATTCCAGGCCAAGCGTTAATGTCCCTAAAGCCTGCCCTAAACGTTAACAAACATGCCCACAGATATACATTTCAGACCTGAAAAAGTGTGTAAATTAATGACAGAATCTGTAATATTAAACATAGTGCCAAGCCCAACCTAGTTCTACATTCTGTCCTATCATTACCGTCTTTGCGCCTCTTAGCAAGACACCTCTGACGTGTTTCTGGACATATGTTAGTAGGCGAGACAAACATGATTCCCATGTGCCAGTGCAGACGTCTTAATGCAGACGATGTGGCATGCTTTATGTTCTTCTCGTTACTGAGACATAAGGTATTTTATGGACAGCTGCCACTAAACATGTCTGTAGAGTTTGTTCTCAACACACACGTCTGGAGCAAAGACCCACACCATTCATACTTTTCATTAGAGGTAATGTCTGTTACTGTGTGTGTGTGTGTGTGTGTGTGTGTGTGTGTGTGTGTGTGTGTGTGTGTGTGTGTGTGTGTGTGTGTGTGTGTGTGTGTGTGTGTGTGTGTGTGTGTGTGTGTGTGTGTGTGTGTGTGTGTGTGTGTGTGTGTGTGTGTGTGTGTGTGTGTGTGTGTACGCGCACGTGCGTGCATGTGTGTGCACTGCACACGTACGTACACACACACATTTGTTTAACTTAATTGATTGGGCTCTTTGCTACAATGTGGTAGAATGAAAGGCTATCATGACATTACAATGTCACTTGACATTACTTATGGTTTTCTGACCTGCAGCATATAGCATTGTTTTGGCTGCTTCAGAGCACTTATTGTCATAGAGTTCTATTAATGAACACATACTTACTAATATTAATTAGTAAGTATGTGTTAGTGGATATTGCTTCTAATGTGGATAGCCTACTTGTTCTCTGAACTGTTATCCCATCATGCCAATATTGTTAGATAGTGTCCCTATTCCGGCCGTGACAAAATAGACGAACATTTTGGGGAAAATAATCAAACATTTGGTGAAAATAGCAAATACAAGCTCACATTGCGAAACATTGTGTGTCAGCTTGTAGATCGGCTATTTTTGCAGAAGAGATTTGGGCTAATACATTGTGTTCATAGTAATACAAGCTTGATTCAAGTTAGGATGAATGATTTGTTATGGGGCTATATTCAGTTACAAAATATAGTAATATAGTATATTGTACAAGACACAAAATCAAGGCAAATGCAGTTAATCTCATAAGCAGCTACAGTACATTCTCTGCATTAGCTGCTAAATTACTTTTGTTCAAACACAGCTTCTCATAAGCAATTCTATAGAGCTGAAGAAAATGATATTACACCTTATCTTCTCACGATCAGCTTAGTAACTTTAATGATAACATGACTATGATGGGGGGGCACGAGTTAGTCCGACGTCCGGTTAGTTCGACATATGTGGCCGGTTAAGACTCAGGGTTAGAGGTAGGGTTAGTAATGTCAAATGATTCTCCATATGCAGACCGCGGCCATCTTACCATATAAGTTAATGGCAAGGTGCTACCTACTGTACAGTAGGTGCATCTTCCATTGGCAGCCCATTCATCCAAACAGAAAAGTCCTGTCTGATTGTATTACACAACGTCAAACTCACAAATATTGCAGCTGTACGGAAAGCTTGAATTATTCTCTTTCTATCCTCAAAGTGTTTGCCTTGGAAGTAATCTTTGCTGTTGAGAAAAACATTTCTGCTGTGTGTATTCTTACATTTTAAGGACTCGCATGAGTGTTATTTGAACAACTACATCTTTTGTGCCTGAAAAGGAGATTAATCAAAAAAGCTAAATCATTTGCAATCCTTCCACAAACACGCACACTCACACCAACCAATTTCCTCGGCTGTGGCTCCCAGGGAGAGCACAATATTGCTTCTCTATTCTGCCCGGTATTTATTGAAAAGCACAGCATGGTTGCATTTAATTTTGTTTGGAAACTGAAATGTTTACAGCGGAGGGTCTTTTTCAGAAATAAATGTTGAAAGCTTGAGCCATGGGAAGTGGTGTGTCTTTGCAGCTCGGGAATGGAAATAAAGGTCCTTGTCGTAGCTGTGAATTCTTTCCTCTTTTTAATTTTGCGTGTTGATAGCCACCATAATTCTTTTTGTTTAATAGGCACTACCAACTACCAAGTCTTAAGCAGCCATTGCCATTCATGGGCTAGCTAATGAAACTTAGCGTATTTCACTGGCTTGAGGCAGTTTCAGTATCTCTCCTCCAGTGCCTGGGCTGAAAAAATATATTATGTGTCTCATTTGCTTGCTTTTTTACTGCCAACTTTTCTTACCATGATGCGCCTTTTTAGCTTTTGTGAAACATTTGGCAACTACTACAGCTTAAACAATCATCAGCAAACCGGTGTCCTTAAATGTTCCAATATGTTCTATTGTTCTTTATGATTGATGATGATGGTTATGGCAAGTTTTTACTCTTACATTGTGCCAATATCAAACACATGGGCTTGATATATTATTGTTACAATTTCTTGAAATGATATTGAAGGGTTATTTAATTTTAATACTATAGCCTACAAAATTGGGCCAGGTAGTACTGTATGATGAGATGGATAATTTGATTTGTTGAAAGGACTTTTATCATGAGTTCAAGCCTAATTTATTTAGCTTATTCTTCTTTTTCTAAGTCTTGTCAGATTGTAAATGGATCATATGATCTCATTCAGTGCTAAAGGGCAAATGCTAAAATTGTCCTTAAAATTGTTTGTCCAATCATTACAAAACTCACAAGATAAACTGTGTGCAAAATTATGAAATTTCCCAATTGGTTCGACAGTTGGCCTGGTGCAAATTTGTACAGTTTAGTTTGTCCGAACATCATCATCAATTCAATATGTTGAATTATATCACCATTATTCACCTGTCCCATAACAATGGCTATGCAGCCATTATTCTTTGGTTGTGAGAGCTTGTGACAGAGTCGCTTTCTAGTATTTTCAGGATGATACAAGCCCCTATAAATATGTTTTTACAGTCCCTCGAGAGCTCATTTGTACGTAAATGGAGGAGGATACTGTGAACACTTGATGGAAATGTTTTCTGATGAAACAGAAAGTCTGCAATCTAGTGCACAGTATTTACCATGCTTCTGGTGGTGAAAACGGAATTACTGCTGTTAGCACAGCACTCTTTATTTAGATGGAGACAAAGGCAGGCACTTGCCAATGTTCCCTTGCAAGACAAAATTTTGTTTATTTTCACACAACCAGAAGGCACCAGGGCCACACAAGTGGATGCTCGACAAGTGCATAGGAAAGATAATAAACAGAATCATTCTCTGTGCCAGGAATGTTCCTGCAGAAGCACTCCCTTGTGGAGGCAATTGCCTTCCCTAAAGCAGTCACAGACTCCGATACCCATCTAGTTGTTTAAGTGTCCCTTCAGACCATAGTGGAAACTTAAGACCATGCTTATATCAGCTTGTCCATCCTGTGAAGACCATAAGAAAGTCATTATGATAGCATTTATGTGACTGCTACTTGGAAAGATAGAACACAGAGAGTACAATATGAGCCAACTTGTGAGTTAGTTGTATATATTCTTCTATTCCATGCAATGTTCTCATTAATGTATCCTCCAGTGTATATTACTCAAGCTATCAGTGTTGTCTGTTTTGTGTCTCTGTATCTATGTATATGACCTATACAAAATTAATGTATGACAATTTAAATGCAAAAAAACCCATCATCATCAATGCATTATTTAAATTATTCCATTTAAAATGTCTGCTTATAGATCAACATAACCACGGATCAGCCCATCTCTCAATGGGTTTCGGTGGGGTCACATGCAGTCCTCTTCTGTGTTTTTCCCTGCATCATTTTGCATGTAATGCAAACGCAGTGGTGGAAAGTAACTAAGTACATCTACTTAAGTACTGTACTTAAGTACAGTTTTGAGGTATTTGTTCTTTAATTGAGTATTTCCAATTTCCAATACTTTTACTTCTACTCCACTACAGCCAAAATGTGTACTTTTACTCTACAATTATTTGAAAACCTTACGTTACTAGTTACTTTGGAGATTTGAATTTTGATTAGAAAACATACATGAACCACTTTTCAACCCTATACATTTCGGTCATTGTCTCCACCAGGCCGAAGGCATGTGGGGAGAGTATGTTTTGCACTCCGTCCGTCCGTGTGTTCGTCCGCGTGTCCGTCCGTCCGTGTGTCCGTCCGTGTGTCCGTGAGCAGCTAATCTCGGCCACCGTTAACCCGTTCGATGCCACATTTTGCACACACACTCCCTGGATGCCAACGATGAACCTCTGCCCCAAACTTTCCAGAACGGCCTGTTATAGCGCCACCAGGAGGCCGCTTTGTGCAAAACAAGTTTTTGCACAGTACACCTACAGATTTTGTCCAAACATCACGCAAATTGGTACACAGTCTCTCTAGAGCCATTCAACAAAACCGGTCTTTCAGATTTCTCAGACTCCATCCTGATTGGTTAAGATTGGCTTCCAAAGTTCACAGGAGTGCTCAGTTTCAAACAAAATGCTGCAAATCATGAACACATCGCGTGATTTCCGTGAAATTGTGCACCCACATTCCCACTAGGCCGAGGACGAAATGCCACATGAACAATTTCAACTCAGACTCAAGGTGGCGCTATAACTGGCCGAAAACTGTTTTTACCTCTAACTGCACGGATCTGTGGATAACTTTGTATGCCAACTCCCTAGAGGCCAAGGAAAAACCTTTGCCTGGAATTTTTCACATCTGCTCTTTATAGCGCCACCAGGAGGCCGACATATGTAAAACACATTTTCTATTATTACTCCTTCAGATTTTATCCAAATTTCACGCAAATCGGTATACACTATCTCCATAGTCATGTGATCAACACGGAGCGCCACCATTTCCCATCTTCAATCCTGATTGGCTAAGATTGGCTTCCAAAGCTCACACGATTCGTCCATTTCGAAAAAAGGCCACAAATCACAAACACAGTGTGCAATTTCCGTAAAATTATACACGCACATTTTCACTAGGCCGAGGACGACATGCCACAAATTTTTCCTCAAAATCAGCCTCACGGTGGCGCTATAACAGGCCAATTCCTGTTTTTAGCTATAACTGCATCGATCTGTATACAACTTATGTATGCACACATGGAAAAACATTGTACCTGCATCCCTCCAACACGAACCTCCGGCCCAAATCTTCCTCAACAGCCTGTTATAGCGCCACCATGAGGCCACAACCTGACCTGCCCTGGTGGAGACCTGTGCCGATTGGCACTTTGTCTAGTTTGAAAATAGATCTCCAAGCTCACATGTGAGCTTGTAGATCTATTTTCAAAAGATTATGTACACATTTTGAACTTGTGAAATGGGACATTCTGCAATATGTACTTTAAGTACATTTTGATGCCGATACTTTTGTCCTTTTACATTTTGAATACGGCATCTACATTGCAGTATTTATACTTTTACTTAAGTAAAACAATTGAGTACTTTTTCCACCACTGAGCAAACATCTGAAGGGGGAAAAAGTTGGTGTTGCCGTTCTTCAGTTCAGTGACGGAGCAGAAGGACGTTCCGTACTTTTAAAGGCATCAGCCAACATCTGGTGGCCTCCCTTCCGACTGCCAACCAGGAAACTTTTAAGCAATGCACTTTGTGGAAACCGACATCTCGCAGCATCCTACAGTATTATGACGTTAATTCCAAGTGCATCATTGCAGCTGGATGGGTGATTTACTTAAGATGGCCTCTCTCTCAAACTGAAAGCAGAGCTTCAAGGAAGGCTAATGCAGTGACGTAGCGGCCGTATTACAAGCAATAACCACATGGAATGGAATCAAAACGTCATAGCACTGAGATTTAAATAGGGGTTGAAGAGTTAATAAAGACAAAAAATAGGGCCTAAATATTATGCATAGGTTTAAGGCCTGAAATGGGGCTCTAGCTAGACTGCACAACAAACATTACAGTAGCAACCAGTAAAATATTAAGATCGGTATATAAAGGCTAATGCAAATGTACTGTACATGATCTGTCTCTCTGTCTCCCTTTATTACTATATATGGAGTTCTCTGTCAGGCATGCCCAAATATGGAGTGTTGTGATGTCAGAACAGGCCAGCATTCCCAAATATGGAGTGTCGTGTTGTCAGAACAGGCCAGCTCCATATATGGAGCCTGGGCAGGGCCAGAGAGCTTACGGAATGCATTGGAGCCTATGGGCTCGTGCGAGTACATGAACCACGTGACCGGGCTGTTTTCTGCCCCCCTCAATATCGCAAATCTTCTATTTGATGGCTCTGGGAAGGGGCCTTGTCCAGAGTCCGGGCAGAGGCCTTTTGTGGCGGTTCTGGACAACCGTGTGGGTCTGACCGACTCGACACCGGGCACTGCACTCCCTGTAGGGGTGTGGAACACGCATGTCGAATTTGAAGTCGGTGGGGCGAACGGTTCTCGAGTTATGTGGATTACAGACGTACGTACAGAGACGTGGCGCATTTATAGATAGATGTAATTATCATTTGGGATATTTATTTAAATTGCCACCATTATTGCTTTATTTAATAATTAACTTTTTCAGAGGCCTGCTACAAGCTATCCTGAGTGTATAAAGGTATTCTGACAAACAATTGTGACTTATATAAACTTAACTGACATTATTTTTCCTCTGCAATTTTCTCAGAGGCATCTGTTCTAGTTACACATGGCATTTTATATAAGAATAATTGCATGGACACGGACACACACACACACACACACACACACACACACACACACAAACACACACACACACACACACACACACACACACACACACACACACACACACACACACACCTTTTCAAATGAATCAGTGGTACAGCTCATAAATGTTACAAATGCTGCCCTTTGGCATTTGTGGTCAAACAGTCATGTTTTGTGTCAGAGGGAAACAATGGTGAGTATACATTCACAGTCTGAGCATGGGAGAATCACTGTGGACTTTGCAACTCTGTCTGCAGTGTTGGAGGTCTTCTATTAAGCATTTGCCTGCAACAACATTGGAAAAAGTCAGTGTCAAAATCACATTTCCTGGCTCCTAAAGTGGCACTTTCCGAAGTATCTTGTCAGAGTGCTGATTTAACTTTGATGGGTAGTTCAAAGATAGGGAATGATCAATGGAGGGATCATTGTGTGGATGTGAAGTGTCTCCAAGCCACTCATGTCTTTAAAGCAAGAGCATTTCCATTACAATTTAGGTCATGAAGGGACCTTTACAGCTTATCTGGTAATGTTTTGTTTTACCATGTGTTTTTTTTGCAAACCCCAGCCATTGCAGGCTTAGGGTTGGTTCCAGGTAGAGCTTCCTGAAACTCTATTTTATAGCTACGTAGTTAATTGTGTAACAGTGACATGATAATAATTAGTTGTCATGAATATGCTGTCATTTTGAGCACATTTTCTATTTAAAAGATTTTTTCCCCAAGATATTTTTTTATGCAATTTGCTGCTCTCTGCTTCTATTTAATCAAGACAATGTAGCGAGACATGAAGCTAAGCACTGTGATTGTGAGGGGTCATGCAACACAGAATCGAACCAGGGTTTACTGTTATAGCGACGACGCATTATCCGCACGGCTAACGGCGCGCCCCATGGTTTCTTTTGTATTAAAGCTCTTCCCGGAACATGTTTATGCTTTTCTCTCTCGGCGCTCATTAGCAGTTCTGCACGCGCTTTCCTTTAGGTTTGTGCCCCCGACTGACATGGATGGGGCCTTTTGTCTGAGCCCCTGCAGATGAAACGTCCTGCACGGCGCAGTGGCAAACCGCACGGAAACAAAAGGATTCTTTCTCCTGAGCTCACACATTGGAGCAATCTCACAGACAGCTGTGCCCCTGGCCCCCTTGTGGGTGTCCTGTCCCCCCTTCATTCTCTTGACTCTTACTTTCTTTCTCTCTTCATCCTGTCCACCCTGCTTGTTTTACTGCTGATTTATGAAAATATGAGAGAGTGGTATGAAGTGGGCCACCAGAGTGGAACGTAACTTTACTGAGGATATGAATCGTTTACGACCAACTCCACAAAGCCCTTGTTTATCCTTTCCTCGGCTGTCCAGATTGATCAGCCCGTTGAGACAACTCACCCTGGTGACCATTGTAAAGTATCTTTTCCAGTTTCAAAATTTTGTATAAAATAAGGTGTAAAAATCGACCCGCAAGAGTCCTGGGAATGTTTTCCCAGACCATTTTCTTGTGGACGCAGTAAAAAACATGGTACATTATTTTCACCAAATCATGCAGTAAATAGTGGGTCTTCTTCAATGACTACATCTGCAGGATTATCCTGCGATGGAGCTGTCTAACCGCCATAGAGGACATTCCCACACCGATCAGGGCAGACGACTTTGCAGCGGCTGCAGCCTCAGCCCCACATTGGGCGGGACTGTGGGTAATGAGGGAAGACTGGGATGTAAATCAAAGTCATATAATCATGGCATTAACTCTGTGGGTTTAAGAGCAAAGGCAGAGGGCACTCCAATTACAGCCTTCTTCACCGAAGGGTGATGAAAGTCTCCTTAGTTTGGGGGGGGGGGGAAGCTTGTTGCGCAGACGCGAGACTTTGGAGCGAGACCCCAAAGATCTGAATCGTTGGACAGAATTTGGAACTTGTTTACTGAGAGAGAACTGGATTTGTGTAGAAGTAGATTAAAAACGCAATTGAGTTAGGCTTTATTTTTTTTCTCTGTGTATGAATGTTAATTTCAAGTTACCCAGACCCACTTAAGTCATATTTTTAAAATATTTCAAAAAATGTGCTTATAACAACATGCCCAAAATAGGGATGCCAGGGTTAAAGTGGTTAAGTGACAGGCCAGCCGACGGCTTGTGATCAAGGACACTCTTTTGGTAGCCTTCTGTCAAACACAATTATAATGACATCTAGGGAAAGAGACAGCCTTGTGTTTATTTACCGAATTCAGCCAGTGGACTGTCAAATGAATTGTATTGCATTGTACGTGAAATGATTTATGTTAAATTACATTTAAAACGGTCAGATCTCGCATGGGATCATTGGGATGTCTGCATGCACGGTTTCTCTCTTTGCACCCCCCCCCCACCACCAAACCACACTCATCTGGATTCTGCACTGGCTATTAAATACATGAATCATATCCATAGAGTTTATTTCTGTAGGACCCCTTTTTGCTCTGCCTTTTGCACCATATACACAATATAACCAGTACTGGTGGACCTTTTGGTCATATTTCATCCTTTAAATGAAACCACAAACTAATAGTTGGCTCATGCACCGCATTACAGAAGTTCACCAGCAGTTCAGTGCTTAATTCCAGTGTCTCATAAACAAGCTGTGCCAGTATATAAGTATGTGTTGTTGAGAAGATTGTTAAAACAACAAGTTGTTCTGTATGTTTAGGTGGAAACTCGACATGCAGTTTGAAGAACAAGGCTAGTAATAAAGAGCAACTCCGAATTCGTAAAATCTGTATGTGCGCGTCTGTCTGTGTATCCGTCTGTCCCGTGGCATAACTCTGGCGCCGGCCAAACGTCCGATTGACCTCAAACTAGGCTTGTGTGTCCCAGATGACCCAGGAGTGTGCAGCGCTGCTAAGTGACAATTTGGTCAGACCAACGGTTTCTGAGAACCAAAATACCACAGAAGTCTGTGGAGGACGTACCAAATCTCTGTGTCTGTGGGGCACTGTAGGCATGGGCTTTCCTGATTCCACTTTGCATGTACACTGGAATTCTATTAGTGTATGCTCATGCAGTGTTGCTTTTGTTGACTAATACTATGCCGAAAAATGTCCATCGACAACCTTTTTCCCCGAAAACTAAATGGAAACTATATGAAAACTAAGCTATGATGACTAAAACTAAGACTAAATAATATACTGACAATGTTGTCAACAATTAAAAACGACACTAAAATGTTAGGAAGGGACTAGTGGACTAGAGATCCAGTATAAATTATTTTACACTTGGTTGCAACGTGTTGCGCTGTGACGTGTTGGCCCGCCAAATTTTAGTCGACTAAATCAACTGTAGATTTAGTTGACTAAAAATCGTATGACCAACACATTCCAGGTGACTAAATTGTGACTGAAACTAAATGAAAACTATTCAAAAGACTAAAACTAAAATCAAAATTTGCTGTCAAAATCAACACTGGAAAAATGGAATTCCATTAGTGTGCATGTTCATCATCACCTGCAGTTCTTGACATCAGTGACTCTTGTTTCTCTATATTTTGTATTTGTATATATTTGTATATTGCATACATTCGTATATGTACATTTGTATATGGGCATACATTCCCAACTTGAATCATTCCCAACCTGTATAGTTCTGAGTAGGCCGGTGCCCGCAAGTAGTGCAATGGGTATTGTTGCGGGTACAGCAAATACTCTGACAACAGATATTGCATAACAATTGTTCCCAATTTTTATCATCATTTAAAGGTTTTCTTTAATGTAGCTTGTGTTACCTGATGTTTTAAGGCTGAAAGTGATCGTTTGGGTTGCTTACAGTATTTAGGAACATGGGTGCACCTGCAAATGTATGCAGTGTGATTGTCACATTGCAATACATGATTGCACATTTTCTGTGAGGCTCTTGGTTCAGATAGCCTTGTGTACATCAGACAGGAAAGGGATGAGGAGAAATCCGGTCAGAGTCAAGACCGTAGAGTAGGAAAACAGTGTCACACAATTTGGCTCCATGTGTCATTAACAGCATATTACCACAAACCAGATACAGTGCAGAACCCTGCACCCTGGAACTTGGAAATGAAGCACACAGCAGGTTCCTGGTCATGAGTACAAGAAAAGCCTTTGCAAGCCAGCCCTCAGATTTATGGTACTCCTCAAAGTCATCTGGCACATGAAGTGAGACATATAAATGGTTGTAATGTATTATGCTAACTGGGTTTTGAAAGTGTATGAAAAGTGTTATTTATTTATTAATTTTGTTGTTGCGTGTTTACACTGGCTAACAACTCCGACACACTGGTTCAAATGGAGGTTGAGAGAGGATATCTTCTAACGGCTCATTAAATACCTGTATATCTCACTCGATGAAAACTCATATATACCGCAAGTGCAAAAATGCACGCTCTGATTCCTGCCCAGACCACTTAGCAATGGAGTCTGTTGTCCAACATTGAACATAAATCACCCAAATCCTGCATTAATTTTCACGATTGACTGTAATGTCGAGCATTAGCTTTGAATCCACAACCATCTTCTTTGCCGTTGTCCTTCTCCTGGCAACAATGCCCAGTCTCTTAACTTTGACTGGCCAGCAGCCACATAATCATACATAGATTTATTGAGACACGCCACAGACATCGGCCAGCACAATAGCTGCATAAGTATAGATCAGCACATGGACAGCTGGTCTCGCGGAGGGGCTATACATTCATGGCAGCGCCATGAGAATTCATCACCCCTGCTAGACCCAGTGGAAAGCAGCATGGGCTGTGGATACAGTATATTGTGAATATGCATGTACTACACGTTTGGTCTGCCTCGCAAAACCGATTATACAAAGACCAACCGTGCAGGGATAAACAATCAGAGGGCTTGTTGGCCCTGCAGCAAATGAACGAGGGATAAGTGCGGCACACGCACGCACGCACACAAAACGAATGGGCTTGTGGATAGTGTAAATCGAGGACAGCCAAAGACTTCGTCTGTCAGGTAGTGAGTGATCTCAACCAATGGATGGAAGCTCAGATGTCCAGAGCTGAATGTAACGGAAAGTATCAATCTGAATGTGAAAGACGTCCTGTCCTCAGACGTGTACTGTAGGTCTGGCACTCCTTAGAGGGAATTCTGGGATTGTTTGTGTTTAATCAGACTGTTTATGCATGCTGTCAACAGTAAAGATATATGTCTTCTACCAACTTGTTAAAAAAGTGTCAAAAAAACATCTGGTCATAGGTTTTTCCCCCCACCAGTCAGGTAATATACCCGAAGTAGGTATAAACTATAGTGTTCACATATACGTGTGTATGTATGTATATACTGTACATATACAGGTATGTATATATACACTCACACAGTCACACACACGCTCTGTCTGGCCCCCACCCCAACTGTTTGCAGACGTGTAGCGAAGAGAGAACCACAGATATTTAACTTGGAAGACGTCCTCGTGTACGTGCATGGGCCTCGTCTATTCGTGACAATATTCAGGAACTGTCAAAGTGTGACTAGCTGCGGTGAACAGCGAGACTCACACGGAGCCAAGGATTCGGGGTTTTTTTCTCCAGTAGCTACGGTATATGGTGAATCCTTGTTTCTTTCTCTTCGTCTGGAAACACAGCATGCGCCATGTGGCTAGTATGAACGGTGCGTGCATTTGAACTTTGTTGACAGCTAGGGAATGCCGTGTGTTTACGTTTGATTGACGGTTTTGCTGACACACTTTCTGGTCCAGTTCAGAAGGCAGTATTTGCATGATTTCACAGCTGCTTTGCCATGAAATGAAAATGTTCTGGGCCTTGTGAAAATATTAACCGTGTCCCTCCCTCTCTGCCAACCCCCCCGCCCCTCCTCACCCTTCTCTCTCTCTCTCTCTCGCTCTCTCTCACTCCATCCTCCTGTCCTGTGGCCTGGGAAATCAATTGCTTGTCTCGGATTGCTACGGTTCAGGTACGTGTCACGTTCATTATTAGACGTTCAACTGTAATGACGTTTTTCCAGACAGTGACATCATTCACTACAGTCCCGTCCCTTTCCCAAAGCTGGAGGGATGTGTTGATTCGTTAACAATATGCAGTGTCTTAGCGGATCGAAGAAATTGTACATGACATGAACATGGTGTAGTAACAGACGTTTGCGGTTCCAATTTTTGGAAGTGTAGAACTTCATTACCATCAGTGTAACTTAACAGGGAACTGAAGCACTGTGCAGTGAGTGAGTGCACAGCCATTATAGAAATGAATATGCAATGCAAACAAACACTGTAATTCAGATCAAAGGCCACTAAGTCCCCAGTGGAATCACTGAACAAGGCTTTGAAGAGACTTAAATGCATTTCTCTTTTTTGCTGCTTTTTAATATTTCTTTCAAATATTTTACATTGAAGAGGTTGTTCCTCCTGAGTTCATACTACTGTATACTCTCAAAAACCCTTTATGCATAACCAGCAATTTACTCTTCATCTCAAATAGGGATCACTTTTATACAGAGTATAAGTATAAGTAGAGTCGCTGCTTCTTCGCCTGGAAAGGAGCCAGCTGAGGTGGTTCGGGCATCTGGTTAGGATGCCTCTCGGGCGTCTCCCTAGGGAGGTCCTCGAGGCACGTCCCACTGTTAGGAGACCGTGGGGCAGACCAAGGCGCAGTTGGAGGAAACACATCGACTCACTGGCCTTGGAATGTCTCGGGATCCCCAGGAGGAAGTAACTAATGTTGCTCTGGAGAGGGAAGTCTGGAGCTCTCTGGTGGAGCTGTTGCCCCCACGACCCAACTACGGATAAGTGGTTGAAGATGGATGGATGGATGGATCCTGCAGTAATAGAGGCTTAAAAAAGATCTGTCATTAATACTGGCTTTTTTTTTTTTTACATAGTATCAAACAAAGCCGCCCGATTCCAGATTGCGTTTAAAAAAAAAAGCAAAGCTGACATAAATGATGGATCTTCTTTGCACCACTATTGTGAAATCTCTTTATAAAAGCAGCTTCTGTTTACATCTTGTAATAGCAGAGAAAGGGAAAAGCGGGACGTACCGTATGTCAGCATGTAGGCTCCACTCAAAACAAAATGCACATTTGCCTGCAAACATTTCAGCCTACAATATAATGTGGACTCACATCGCATTTAGTCCATAATGTTGGATTGAGCTGTTGTGGAGGACGATAATGGGTTGTGATAATAATACTTTAATGCTGATGAGAGAGACTGAGGGGGGAAAAAAAGTATAATCTTGGACACTTAATTGCCATGTTCTGCCAACCAGCCCAGGCACCAGTGAACCACACTGACTGGGATAGCGTTATTCAGAACATAATCTCATCAATCCTCTTGATATTACATTGGGGATAAGCGTAATGCTGTATGATCCCCATTTAAGCTGTTCATTCGCCCACGTTATGCCCTCATACGCAGTAAGCATTGCGCACTGCACAGCTAGGCTATTGCTCTGGATGTGGAGAGGGGCAAACGTTCACGAACCTTTCATGATGAATAAAGTCCATTCGTTCTCTCTCCGAACTAAGTAGAAAGTTTACTGTATAGTTAATGGCAGACATGCAGAAAAAAATCTAATTAAAACGTAGGTTATTACAAACCACGTTTCATGCGCATTCCGATTATCTGTTTTGCTCTGATTATGGTATAAAACCTCCCATTTCTCCGTTTCTATATCACTATTAGTATCACAGGCACTATCTCAGCCATCAACCATTGTTTTCCTGTCAGGTGGCTCATTAGCGTAACTCCATGGCCCTTCCATCCATTTCCCTATACCATTGTTATGTTATATCTTCGTTCCCAATTACTGCAGCTTTCTACTCCTACAGTACCTGTTCTGTCTGTCTGTACTGTCGAGTGAGGTAGATGGAAAGGGAAGTAGGTAGTGGTTCCACTCACTTTCCTTCCTGTCTCATCTCTGTGATAAAGATAATTTATAGGTACTACGTATAATGTATAATGTGTGTTATGCACTCTGACGATGTCACCCTTAACCACGCAACAATGGGTGGCCCAGTAGGTATAGAGTCAGTGGCCCAGTAGGTATAGAGTCAGTGGCCCAGTAGGTATAGAGTCAGTGGCCCAGTAGGTATAGAGTCAGTGGCCCAGTAGGTATAGAGTCAGTGGCCCAGTAGGTATAGAGTCAGTGGCCCAGTAGGTATAGAGTCAGTGGCCCAGTAGGTATAGAGTCAGTGGCCCAGTAGGTATAGAGTCAGTGGCCCAGTAGGTATAGAGTCAGTGGCCCAGTAGGTATAGAGTCAGTGGCCCAGTAGGTATAGAGTCAGTGGCCCAGTAGGTATAGAGTCAGTGGCCCAGTAGGTATAGAGTCAGGTGGCCCAGTAGGTATAGAGTCAGTGGCCCAGTAGGTATAGAGTCAGTGGCCATCTGGGAATCGGAAGATCTGTGGTTCGATCCTCGGTGTGTTGAGGTGGTCCTGAGCAAGACGCTGAACTCTAACTTGAAACTGGGAAAAAGTAATTTCCCCTCAGGGATCGCTACATTACAAATGCTGTTTTTTAAAGCCATGTGTTTTGATACTCCAACTCCAACAGTTCATCTTAATCTTTGATGGGCGACAGTCCCACCTATGTCCAGCTTTTGGTGTGTGTAACCCAAATTAATTGCCATTGACAATGCATGGACAATTTTGAGTGTTTGTGAAAACCCAAACATTGCCCAACACAAACATTGATGATGAAGGTGAGGATGCAAATTGTTATTGGCCGGAATGTGACGATGTATGATAATGTACGACGATAAGAGCGCCCCTCACTTCACACGGGTGTGATTTGTATTGTACATGTCGTACCCTGACTAGATATGCCTTGGCCTCACTCATTTCGCTCGATCCTCTGCTGAAGCAAGTCTGGCATTGTGCACTGATGATTGGTGGTGATAATTGATGCCACCTGTTGGGCTGGGGCACACATTGCATCTCCGTGGGCAGTAAATCAGAGAGGAGGAGCCGCGAGGGAACCCTGTACCAGGCCCCTCCGGTCCAGCAAGGCATGCTGCTGGCATCGAGCGCTACTCTTGGCACTCACTGACTCATGCATTCGCTAGTGAGGTTAGAGGTGGAATGGTTGGTGCAACGAGGCCAAGGTTATAACAACCCATGTGTCTCTGTTGAGACGTGGGGTTTAAAATTAAATATTTTATTTTTGCCAGTTAGGACACAAGCATTGTGAAGATAGGAATTGATGATTTATTGATCAGTCCACAGGTAAGAGAGACGGGAAACCGGAAGATGGATAATGAGTAAAACATTGAAATTAGATCTAAAGTCCACCTAATCCAAAATTTCCCATTTAGCAAATAATCCTTCGACGCTTGAGATAGTTCCATTATCTCCTCCAATGTAATCCCATTGAAGGAGACGCATCTTTATTTTGTAGCAAAATTGCTGCTTTGCTCACAGTTGAGGAACGCTGTAAATGGACACTGCGTTTGTCACTTTTAAAGACGGGGTCGGGGGCGTCAGGGTTAAAGGGTACACGGGGCACATGAAAGCCTGTGCACAGCGGGACGTGATCAGGGGTGTGGGCGATGAGGTCAAATGTCAACTCTCTCGGATAGCCTTGGCGGGCGCAACGAGCCGTCGGCTCCTGGGGCTTTGAAACGGGAGGCGCCTCTGCCACCGCTGACATACTGAACCCGCTCTCGGCATGCCTCAGCCTCCCCCGTCACACGCAGTTGTCGTGTCAGGTGCTCCCGTAGTACAGGTTATTTTTAAGATGACGAGAGAAGAGACGAGGTGTGTGTGTGTGTGTGTGTGTGTGTGTGTGTGTGTGTGTGTGTGTGTGTGCACGCGCGTGTTTAGCGTCCACACATGTGTAATGTTATTTCTCTTAACACCAACAACATGTTCAACCAAAGGAAAGGTTATATAAGCACTACATACTATAACTGTAAGTTATGTCTTGGAAATAGGACGATAAGGACCTGGCTCGACAAATCATACATAGTACTTTTTCTGAGCACTGAAACACTTCTATTTCAAAGGTTCAACTGAAGTACACACTATGATTAAAATGATCGCTCAATAGGAATATTTATTTTATTTTATTGAACATTTATTTAACCCGGTAAAGAGAGACTATGAACACATTCTTATTTCCAACTGTGGCCTTTTGAGGGAGATGGGAAAGGGGGCTAAACAACAATCAGTTTTAAGTTCAGTTTAAAAAGGTAGGCACACTGTGTAGTGAACAATAACAACTCTCACTTTAATATAATTACATATAGTCACTACAACCACATTTTGTAATCAATGTACAGTATAAAAATAAAAATAATCCTATTGTCCTCACAATTTGAGAACCCCCTGCGGTACTAAGAGTTAAGAACCTCTGCAGTAACAGGGGTCACCCGATCTTTCCAGCTCTTTGGTAAACAAAAATAAATCAGGTCAGGGTATCAATTTCATCCCATCAGGAAAGAGAACTCATACAGGATACACAAGTGAAATCCTACTATAAATGTGTGAAATCTCTGTGTGCATGTGTCAGTGTGCGTATTTGTATCGGTGCACGACGGCGAGTTGGTCAGATAAGCATTTTCCCAGAACCCTTTGCATGCCAGTGCGACGGATGTTTTTTCGATGACGTCATCAAAACGCATCACCTATCCCACTCTGTCCGATGGAAACCCGTAAGTCTTAAAACGCATTAAAAAACGCAAATTAAACAATGAAAACGTAACTCGTGTAACTTGTGAATGGGGGGGAAAGTTAAAGAGCTGGAGAGAAGACCCCTGTTATCGAACACGCAATATCAATGATTGCTTTCACAATATAGAGCTTTAACAGGCCTACCCCTTCCCCTTCAAAAGGGACACACATTAATACTCCAGCCTGTACTTTATCCCATATGAATTAGTCATCCAAAGTCTCCCAGAGAAAGACAATTAACCTTTAACTCCATCAATGTTTCATTGCAGTCCTCATCCATGCTCACGTGACTCATGCCCCTTGCTGGTAATGCGGCTGAGCTAGCTGTGAGGCAGCTAGCATAATAAGAGAATTAATATTTTCCATTCTATCTGCCACTGAGTCCATGCATTGTGTAGGATGTTGGACTTGGAGGGGGGCAAAAAAATAAGCTCCATGGTGATTTTATTATTATGGAATGTCTGTCTGTCTGTCTGTCTGTGTGTCTGTCTGTCTGTCTGTCTGTCTGTCTGTCTGTCTGTCTGTCTGTCTGTCTGTCTGTCTGTCTGTCTCTCTCTGTCTCTATCTGAGAGTGTGAGAGAGAAATACAAAATCAAGATACTAAATCCCCATATTCCCATTTCCCATCGCTACTAAAGTGGTTTGCCTGTGCTATTGCCAACTTTATTTTTATTTTTTTAATCTTCCTTCTATTTATTATTACCTTGTTTTTATACTGTAGCACAGTATTGCAGAAGTGACCACACCTGCTTGGGGGAGTGACAAATAAAACCCTCTTTAATCTTGATCTAGAATCTTGCCATTAAATATTGTCGAGAGTCCTTTCAGTCGAGCACTTCACACGGAGGGATGTGGTCGACTAGGTTGGCTGCTTTAATGAAAAACATAGTGAAAGACTCAACTCTGTCACTCTGTGGGAAGTGTTAGCAGGACCAGGGCTTGCTTTGCACTAAGCAAAGGGAGTTTCACTTCCCCTAGCTTTGCATTTCTCTGCACTATCTCACCTCACATGCCCCACGCTACATCCTGTAGATGTTTTAGCCATACCTCAGTAGCATAAAAAAAAAAACATTTTCAGGCACCTTTGATGAGTACTGCAGTAACTTGTTTGAAGTCCCATTACTTGGACGTATTAGAGTTATGACCACTGTAAGGTCCACTTTCTGCCACATGCTTGCTGGGTTTATGCTGCACTTGCTCTATCCCCAAGAGGAACCAATAAATTTGTACTCTCTTCTAGTCACAGGGAGTTGCAAGGAGGTCTGGTGCTTTGTGATATTAATAATGTGTTCTACAACATGGCATCAAAGGGTGTTCTAGTGTCACTTGAGGAAGAGCAACTGGTTAAGAATTACTTTTGTAATGTGTTAGCTCCTGTGTAGCTTGCCAAGCCTCATCTTCTTGTTGACTTTGCACACCGCAAAAGCCATTCCCCTTAATTCTACAAGCTGGAGTAATACAGATAAGTCGAAATAGAGATGTTTGACTTTGATTTAGCCTTGATCTGGTTCCGGACGGCTAACGAACGTCATCGCAAGGCTGGCGCCCATCCCTGGGAAAACGAAAACAACAGCATGCTGTTTCTAAGTACTGTGGAAGGGTCCTGATTAGTGATCAATAGTATTAGCCTCTAAAGAGCCGGAATTTTTAAAGTTGTTTTCCATATGCAGTGCTTAAGTTTAGGAGGAGACATAGTGGAAATCGGATTTAATGGAGTATTGTTTGCTACAACTTCAGACACTGTGGCTTAACTTGATAATACATTCAGGCACGCACACACACGTGGCCGTGGCTTAGTGGTAGAGAGGCCGTCTGGTATTCAGAAGGCCACCAGGTTCGCCTCCCGGGCCTCTCAAGTGTCCCTGAGCAAGACACTTAACACCATGACCATCTGAGCATAGCCATCCTCTGGGTAAAAGTGAAACTGAATTTCCCACACAGGATTTACAGTACAAAGTCTGCTAATCAAAATACAGACGGAGAGACGCACACGCACGCACACACAGGGCAGATTGAGCTATACAGTTCAACAGTTTCAAATATAACGGGCCCCAAGCTAACAGGGGGCCCTCTGCAGGAAGTTGTTTTTCTTTCAACCATACAATGGTCTGTTTGAGTCAAGCAGATTCTACATACAAACTCATCATTACAGTAGATCATGGTTGGCTTTACAGTATGTCATACAGTTACAGTACAGTATTACAAACCTTGTCAGATTGTGTTGTAGAGATCGGCAGATCTGTGCAGAATCCAGGGCTAGCTGCTGCAACTGTCAATTATCTTTTTACGATTATTCTATTGATAACTTTTTGCGATTAATTAAATTATTAGGAATATTTGAATCAACGCAAATGAATGTACTTCTACGGGCTGAGGTGGTGCCTAACGGCAGGGCAGGGGCGTCATTTGCGGTCACAGGGGACTGCAATATTAGTTTGAAACAGATCTACAAATCCCGCCCAGGCGGTGGCGTAACCGTCTGGGCACCCGACTGGTAATCCAGTCGCAGTGTGCCGCGGGTTCGACTCCCGAGCCCGACACGGCCTTTACTGCATGTCTTCCCCCATCTCTCTCCCGTTTCCTGTCAGCCTACTGTCTGTCCCTTCAAAAACTAATAAAAGGCGTAAGCCGCAAAAAAAAGATCTTAAAAAAAAAAAAAAAAGATCTACAAATCCCTAAATTCGCCGTGCGCGTGTGTGTGTGCACACACAGCTGAAGAGCAGGCAGAACACATTCTATAACTCGGAGATGGAGCATGTGGGAAGGCGCGGGAGCTTATATAAAGCTCCAATACAAACTGCCAGCATTGAGCCGGAGCACATTAATGAAGCTGTCACCTCATGTTGCCAGATCACCCTTTTTGTCCCCATGATCTCTTAATTGGATCCTGAGATGGGTGACTGCTGGCCGGGTATAGGCAGCCCAGCCACGCTGGTCATAGCCTGTCCCTCCCTGCACACGGCACCGTCATGGAGCCTGAGGCGCCTCTTGTCCCACCCGATTAGACCACCGCTGACAGCAAGGCACAGCTGACGGCTCCACAGAGGAGGAACCGCAAGGGCTGTCTCCCCCCGCTCTGTTTCTGGGAGAACACAGTCTCGTTGGGAGAGGTGGCAGCAGCCAGACACACTAGTGCAGCTGGCTGAGTCTCGGCTCATCAAATCACACCCCTCTCTGTCACCTCAAAGCGACGTCACCTTCCTGTGACGCGTCGATGATACACAGTGTCTCATGATGCTCCTTCGCAGAACTTGGGATGTTGCGATGATGAGTAACCCCCCCCCCCCCCCCCCCCCACTGTTTTGAGCTGTTGACTACTTGTCTCCCTATAGTGACACGATTTTCTGAGGTATGCTGTGGTGCCACATAAGCCCTAAATTTCAATAATGTTTAAAATCTTTGAAAATATCACAATGTGACCGCTGTGAGCTTGTACGTAGATGTGATGTTTTCGAAAATGTTTGAAACATTTTCAAAAATGTTCAAATAATTTCATCTATAAATTATGACATGCCCACAATAGGCATGCCAGAGTTAAAGTGGTTAGGAATATTGCAACTCTTCAAGCCAGCATCTGAGGTCTCATTTGAAATGGAATTATTAATTCAGGCATTGGCAGGTTTGAAATGGAATTATTAATTCAGGCATTGGCAGGTTTGAAATGGAATTATTAATTCAGGCATTGGCAGGTAACTATGCACATGACAAGCTAAGCCTTCAGAATCCCATGGAGCCGGATTGTCAGACAGTTCTAATAATCAGTAGTGCGCTAGGATAAGGTTAACGCATGTAACTAACTATGTAACTTTCCTGTTCTACCCCGAATTTGAACTTGTTTCCTGCTCAAGTGCTGACATTTTTACCATTGAGTATAGAGCTGGCCTGCTTGCTCGCTTGTCGCTATCAATAGGCAGTTAAGATTCACCCGTGGCTCCGACATACGTGGCCATTTAAGACTCACCTGTGGCTTCCGTGTCAGGGTTAGGTTTGGGGTAGGGTGTCGGACTATTGCATGTCGGACTATTAGGACGTCGGACCAAAGATAATTGCAATTCTATTCTGCTAAAAGTACGTACAGTATGCAAATGTGAATATCAGAAGTTGTTCCTTATCTGTGGCCCTACCTTTAGGCCTTTGATGAAACCCCTTTCGGAAGTGATCCACCAGTTACATATTTGATCAGAGCATCGGTGCTATCAATATGGAATGAACCGCTGTGTCAAAGGGGCGGGCGTGGGGGGGTCCAACTCGCTGTTAATGGGAGGAAATTCTCACACTAAATGCATTTTTCTTGCTCGTCCTCTCATCTTGACTATGGGACAGCCCTGACTCATTAGCAGTCACACAATTCACCAGACAGGGGCAGTCATGCAGACGGAGCAAATGTCCAAACTCACGGGCCTCGTCGGCTCACATCAATCCATCAAAAAAAAAAAAAAAAACAACAAACAAACAACAAACAAACAAAACCCTCAATGGCCAAAAACGGGCCTCGTCGGCTCACATCAATCCATCAAAAAAAAACAACAAACAACAAACAACAAACAAACAAAACCCTCAATGGCCAAAATTCCTGCCGAAGGAATGCTCATACAGATGAAGAAAACAATAAGTCCGCTATGGATGACTACTTTCATCGTTTTGGACTAAGAATGGAATTTAAATAGGCCAGTTAGGGTCCGATGGGGTTCATATCATACTCTCTCTCAGTGAAATGAACGCTTGCGATGTTAGTGTGCAAAATCAAGCTTATTGAAGTATTTGTCTAGTACACATACAGTACCAATAATCTTGTATTTGGTTGTTCTGCTCTCCCGAAGACAAATCCTTGGTACAGTATTTGTGCCAAGAATTCATGTACTGTAAGTGAATTTGAAAGAAACAATAAATAAATAAAATAATAATAATAAAAAAATCTGATCAGTATTACATTTTCAGATGTTCCTGCTACAATTCCTAGATTATTAACAAAGTTTTGTTGATGTTACTGCATGTTCACGAGAGGATGAAATTAAAAACATGGCATGTGAAAAATCTGAATAATTATGATTGTTGGTAATCACTATGTATTAGTTATATTCTGCTGGCATTCTAGAACAAATCATATCACATATCCTAAATACTGTATGATTATATAAATGATGTAATATCCTAAAGGTTATACTATTTTGTTATTCACTGTAGGTCTGAACCAGTGATATGAGTTTATACCGTACAATCTATACAGTTTTCATTCCCATCACAAATTAATCAAATCAAACCAACTTTATTTATATAGCACATTTTAAAACAAGGTCAGAAAACGCAATACAATACAATATAATACAATAATATACAATATCACAATATAAGAGTCAATTATAAAACACATACAATACACACAATGATAGCACTAACGCAATAAAAGAACATTAAGGGCAGTTAAGAGCAGCAAGGTAAACATGTCCTATCAACGACTCAAAGGCTTGTGAATATAAAAAGGTTTTAAGTCTTGATTTAAAGGACTCAATGGAGCGAGCGCTGTTCCTGCAGCGTAGAGGCTGCGACAGCAAAGGCGTGGTCGCCACTGAGCCTCTTTTTTGTTGGTGGGAGGTTTAAAGTTCCCCTGTCTGCTGACCTTAGGGTCCTAATAGAAGAGGGATAAGGCTAGGAGGTCGGTGAGCCCGTTCAAGGCTTTGTATACAAAAGGGAGGGTTTTGAAGTTTATTCTATACCCGACTGGCAGCCAGTGGAGAGAGGCCAGGACAGGGGTTATGTGATCTCTCCTTGTGCCAGTCAGAAGTCTGGCCGCATTTTGTACCAGTTGGAGACGGGACAGGGATGACTGGCTAATCCCAGTGTAGAGGAAATTACAATAATCTAACTGGGACTATTTCGAGGTCGTGTGTGGAAAGAAATGGTTTTATTTGGCGATGGAGCGGAGGTGGAAAAAACTGGTTTTGACTATGGCATTAATTTGTTTATCAAATTCAAATGCTGAATTAAAAAGCTGAATAAAGAAATACACCCATATTTTTTGGCATGGGGTTTGACAAGAGCGGAGAGGTTGGCAAGATCGTTTTGGGTTTGTGTCGTGGAGTCAGGTGTAGTGGCGTACACAGTGTTCCCCTCATGCTCTCTGCCTTTGAATTACAGAACTCGGGTCCCTTACATAAATTTGACGGTTACACCCGGCAAATTCAGTGTCAGCAGAGCAGACACTTCCTGAAGCCCATCAATTTTTAAGCCTTTGTGGTGTTGCAGTCATGCTTGCAGAAATATTGGCTTCAGAGAACAATAATGGTTCTCAGTTGTCCTTTTGAAACTAGCTTCAAAAGTAATTGGAGGCTGCACTTATTTGCACAAGGACTTATCTCACTTCAGATAAGCTACATTTAAACTGGAACGAAACTGAGGTACTTTATTAAAGCAAAGCTGCTGTCAGCCCCTTCGGTCAAAGCTGTAATTGATTTAATTTAGAATAAAACGGTCATTAGGCAGCGCTGTTACCTCTCAGCAAGGGGACAGGCTGATAATAATAACATTAATTGTGTGTCAGGGGGACAGGCTGAAGATAATAACATTAATTGTGTGGCATGGCCTGAAAAATATTTTCCTGCTACATTCCCTATGTTCAATTGACAATTTGATTCCCTCAGTGTAATGAAGCACAACACTCATTCACTCGTTTTGTTGTGAAGTTGTGTTGTGCAATCTAGCAGAGTGTAATCCTTGTGGGCTGAGCACAATAAATAGACCTGGACTAGACAGAGCACCACTGCCTGGCAATCTGAACCCTCTGAGGGCTTTATTTCCCTCATTGTATCAAAAGCCTTATTAGTTTGAATAAATTAATCACTGTTTGTCAGAACTGCCTCTGAGTAAATTACTGCCTTGCATTAGCTCTGTGGAATGAGTTTTGCAGCCGCAAATGCTGATAGAGCGCCGTCCCAGAAATCCAGTAGACTGGGGGTGGGCGAAGTAGAGTAGAGTGGTTCCCAAACATTCCCAAACAACAACTCTGTCATTTCTCAACCGTTTCGGTTGCTCGCCGGAATCGGGCCGGCAGCTTAGCTGCGTTCCTGTGGGTCAGTACAGTGCCAGTACAGTACAGTACAGTGACAGTACAGTACAGTAGAGGTTACAGTAACAGACACGGGGCGGCTCGCCGGAATCGGTGTCCTGTGGGTCTGGGGCTTATGGCCATATGATGATCTGACCTCATCAAACCCTGTACACTCAATACACGCTCCATATATGGCCAGTGCACGCGAGGTCGCCTCAGGCGTCTTACTGGTACTATGATGACATAGACGTCATGTGGCAGCCAGGTCTATTGAACGCCCCTCACTTCACACGAGTGTGATGATATTCATAATGTTGCAATGTTCAACAACAGAAAGACAATTACATCGTTAATCGCAATAATTTGAGCGACAATTCATTGCCAAGTGAAATGTCATAACCGTGTTACAGTACGTCACCGGGAGGCTTTGGAAGGTAAATCAAAACCACATGCCTTACCACACCCGCCTCACCCTTTTGTTGAGGAGAAAGACAGGCCTCTTGCTGCAGAAGTGCTTTAACAGCACCCCCCCCCCCCCCCCCTCCCCACGTATCTCTTTGTGTGTTCATGGAATTGGACTCGCTGTGATATACTATATGAAATGATAGCGTGCCGCAGACATAATGGACAAAAGTCTTTAAAAAGCTCCACTTGCAAATACTAATCATACATTGGGAATTTGACAAACATGTCGGCACATTTGTCGGATGCGTGGGGATAGGTCTGATAGTTTTGACGTTAAACCATGTTGCAGCAAATTTGGTATTCTATCTACCCCTTGGGTTTTATGTTTTCCATGTGCCTCATAGGAACTCAGAAGCTTGAATCAATCCATGAAAAACTCCACCAGGAAAGTGGCCAAAGCTGCTGCCATTTTGGAGACCCCAATCTTGACGTAACCCTATCCCTGTGCAGGGCACTTTGTGTACCCTCTCAATCTCTCAATCACTACACTGTGGGCCTGGAGCTTGCGGTCTGCATTCCCCCTGTCCTTATAGACGCAAGCTGTCTAAATAAATGCCTGCCCTTGTCTCTTACTCTGGTGGGAAGGCTGCGTTGGGGGGGGGGGGGTGGGGGGGGGCTCTGGCAATTTCATGCCAGCATCCGTGCCGCACACATGCTATCACACATCCGCAAACCAAAACAGTGGCATGCTACCAGCCTAACGCGTACGCCAGACACCAGCTGGGGACCTGTTAACAGCCAAATAGCATCAGTCTGACACTGAACAGCTTGACTCTTTTCGCTAGGCTGTTCATTCCTCTGCCTGGCTGACATCAGCTGCAGCCTCCCAGGGCCTTTTCAGCTGGCGCTCACGGGTAGTGCCACAAGCGTTTACTTCCATGGCTTCCTATTACCTTGTGGTCTCCACTGAGGCTATTCAATTAACCCGAACAGCCCCCGTGCTCCCGCCCTGCAGACAGCACCTGCCAGGGAGCCACAGGACATACACTGTAGAACCTTAAAGTAGCATTCCATCTTGGATTACGGACTTCTATTTAGTTTAAGGAGCAGGTGGAGAGGATCAACCTGTTCACTGTGTGTGTGTGAGTGCACGCGTGCGGTATGTTTAGCGGAAGAGGAGTTGTCGGGTCAAGGTCGAAGGCCACATTTCAGAGCTGTTGTTCAGTCTGCGTTCCGTTGCTATTTTAGGTAAATCTCAGTTGTATTTGTGTGTGCAAGACAATCGTGAGTCTCACCTTCACCCGACAACCTTTTTTTGGGTACGCTTTTCTGTGTGGTCTGAGCAAATGACATCTTGGACCAGTCCCATCATCCAAATCAACCTCCCCCACCCTGCATTTCCAACCCTAAGACACATGTCGAAGATGTAAAAAGCTTCTGACAGGAAAGTATTTAATTTCATCAGCAATGATTACGCTCTACTCAAGAGCAGAATCATCATCATCCCATTTATGATGATATAATGAAGGGGGAAAAGATTCTACCGAACTGAGCCGTCCAAAACACACTGTATCTGATTCTTTGCAGATGTTCCGGTCCAACAGTGAAGTCCCCGATAGTTTTGCTTAAAATATATTTCAATGACTACAGGGGTCTTGTTCTCCATTATTGCTTGATAAAGCCACTCATTGCGATCACGGAATGCACGAGTTCAGTTCCAGCAAACTTATTAAAGCATATATTCCTAGCCCCCCCACCCAGGCCTATTAACCTACGTAGGCCTGTACTTTTTTGCCTCTACACCGGATCTCTATGCTGAAAATAGCCAATGTACAAACTCACAAAGCGTTGCAATGTGACGTGTTGTGAGCTTGTATTTTCACTGATTGTTCGCCCCCAGAATAGGGTTCATATGGCTAATGCCAGGGATTGTCCGACAGACCACAGGGGGCCACCACAGAGTACACAATTGTTCTGCTCCTGATCGAAGGCCTTGTGTGGTTTGCTGAAATCAATATACAATCGTTTTACTCTTCTCTGAGAAGAAGAAAAGAGTTTCTGTACAGAAATTGACATGCCCTCAGTGATTATTTATTTTATTTTTTCAGGCTTCCTATTCTAGTCAATTTATCTTTAATACATTGGCGTTGGCGATATTTATGATACATTTTCTCATTTCATGAGTCATATTATCGTTAAAGTAGCAATTCTTCAAACCAACAAAATTATATGCCAATACAGTAAGGTCATTTGACTAGAATATCTTGAAAGAAGTCTGAAAACTCAAGCTTGTCCATTTTCTTTTTTTACAGATTGTTCAGTACAAAGGCTAACACTTAGATTGAGGGTAATTTTCTCCCCATTTCTTAAGTCTTAAGTGATTCTACAGATTTTAAAGGGCATGTTAATTTAATCTCAAGTCATAAAAGAACTGCCATTCCTCACCAAATCAACCTCCCCCACCCTGCCATTCCAAGACATGGATTAGCTATTAGAAAGTAACGTGCACAAAGCTAGTTGCGGTGCACACGTGATTGACTGCAGATGAGAAGTTTAGTTCCTCAGTGGTGCAGGTATCCTCAGTGAACTTCCTTTCATAAAAATGCTCCTAAAGAGCCACATTTAATAACTGTGAGGGCAATATTCAGCCCACAGAATGCCTTGGAGGAACTATATGTACAAGCTTGTTTTGAAAAATAACGGACCCTTTTTGAACTTTCATCCTCAAAGATACTTAAATGCAATCAACTTCTGCATCTGACCATGACATTTACAACATTTACAACGTTCTCAAACACATGATTACAGTATATTCTGGAAAGATGAACCTCTTATTTTTTGGGGGGTTTGTTTATGAAAGTTTTACAACTTATCTTGATATACTGTAATGCGGATGTATTTTTGATATTTCCGACTTAGCCTGCTTAAATAATCAGCAGACATTTAGTGAATTTGACGTATTTGGTCAGCATGGATATGGAATAGGACCTTTACTGAAACCTAAGTAGTATATAATTCTTTGAGTGCTCCTTGAAAAAGCCTGTGAATGGACCTCGAAACAAGTTTTCCTCATTCGCCTCTCATGAGACCACAGAAAAAGGCCCCAAAACTTGAATCAAAAGCACAAATTGACCCTACGCCATCTCTTGTCATCGAGCCTCATTGAGGGCGTGCTTATTGAGGCCAGGAGCATCTGTATTTAAACCTAAACCCCTAAATTACCTCATTGTGTTCCCGTTTTGTTTATTTATTTCACTTTGGTTGTGCATCATGCACATTTTGTTGGGGCGACCTTTGTTCATTTACGCTTGTTTGCGCATTGTTATACGTCGGTTGCAAATACCTTCGTGAATCAAGCCCAGATGTTCTTCAGCGTGGGACGCCAGAGGTAGGACCTGGCAAACCTCCGTTGCGTTGGCTACACCTCTCAGCTCAAATAAATACTGTCGACGTCGAACATGTCAATTATGTCTTCCCTCCGATCCGTGGCCAGAGTCAACAGCCAATTTCCTAACAAAGTGTCCAGCAATTACTGATCTCAAAATTAATGTCATTATGAATTTTGACAAGACAAATAAAATGGATATTTTCACATTTTGCTGTTGAAAAAAGGGCTGGGGGTGGGGGGGAAGTGGTCTAATGAATACCAGCGGTAGCTGCTTTGAAACAATTTGCCAACAGGAACAAATACACCACTTCAGAGGGTGCCAATTAAACATTTGAGGAATATGTTGTATTAATAATGGCAGAGGTGAAGAAGCCGCAAAGGATCCAGCTGATGGCTGTATCATCAAGTGAGATCTTTAATGGAAATTAATTTGATGCGGCTATGTTCCTAATCCATGCACACACACATGCACATCGTGTGTGCACTCACTGTGCTCCACATAGGCACAGTGTTCCAGTATTAGGCCTGTGATGTGGAACCCAATGGGTGGTTGTGTGGGAACGTTGGGTAATGTGGTTTAATCCACTTTTGAGTGAAACCAGATATGTGTAGAGAGTTGTTTTACTTTGTGGTGTCAAAAAATGTTGGCAAGTGTGACCGGTTTATACCCAGTGATGGCCCGCATGAGAAATTTATAATATTGATCATGGAAAACGCACTTCTCAGAACAGTTCTCAGTTCGACACGAGAGTCAAAGTTTCTTTTTCCACATTGCTGCCTTTCTAAGCACCATGCTTGCTTTTCACTAACGCTAACATCCTTATTCTGGGTATGCCGTCATAACAGGTGAACATTTGGTGCAAATACCAGCTCTACAAGCTCACAACACTTTGCAACATGAAGGGATTTTGTCTAGACTCTCATGAGGGAAAACATGAAATGGCCAAGGATAGACCCCGGGAGGACGCTGATGGTCAGTGTGTATTATGCTGAACGGGGCCCGGGCATCTTCATCCAAGAAACACTCAGGCATATTTTGGATGTTTGTTTCCAAAATGAGCGTTGTGAGCTCGTAGATCAGCTATTTTTTTGTCAAAGAAATTTGGTATAGACATAAAAATGCAGTTCATGTACCGTCGCAGTTCATGTACCGTCTGTTTTACTAAGAATAGAGGGTTTAAGTGCTTACCTGATAGAGATGGTGGCTGTCTAGTGTGGATCTTGGTCTCATAGTGTACCTTTTGATAATATACCTGTATATAATTGGCATGGGATATTGATAAGGTCCTGTTTTGTGAGTGACAGTGTAGGAAAAATGCTGCATTCCCATCTTGGAAATGTCATGTGCCCACTCCTGATGCCCAGTACATATATCTGCATTTACATCAGCAGCTTGATTTTTAAAGCGGGTCATTGGAGTTTATTCAAACTTATGTCAAACTCATTTCCACAAGTCTGCCTGCTTGTCTGCTCTCAAATACATTTTATTCACTTCAGCATTTTCTCAGAGAAGGAGAAAATGCTTTGAGAAAGGTTTGGGAAAACGTTCCCTGCTGTTTTCATGGGTATCCAACAAAAACACACAGAGATACGCCCTTTTATTGAAGAATGCTGCTTAATGCTAATGCAATGGGCAGTAAACCCTCCCTCAAAAAAAAAAAAAAAGCATCCTGAAAAAGGTACCATATGCAAGGCTAGAAAAAAGCAGTGGTCAATGGAATATCATGTATCAAGTTGGAAGCAGACTGGCTGACTGACACATGATTTCATCATGTGCAATATTTTCAGATTGCACATCACTCCATCTATGCATGAAGCCACTTTTATATGTACTTAGATTGTCCCTGTCCTCATTCCCAGTGTAGTGGAGGTTCAAGGGATCCAGGGCTGCATGGCCTGGTCTGGGCGAGTGTTAGAATAATGGCTTACAGCCTGTCCAGGGGCTAAGGGTCAGTGCACAGAGGCTCCAGGGTTACGTGCTCGCCCTGGCTCCCTGCTGGTAATGTCAATCAGGTTAACAATAGCCCTCTCATTGGGTAATCGTAGGAAGTGTAACCTGCAACTGCTCCAGTGTCATAGTTCATCATGTAGGAATGTGCAGGTGGCCTATTGGGCACAATCAGTGGTGAAGTTTGGGGTTATTTATTTATGATTTAAAGCAAAAAGAAAGTGCAATTGTGATGGTCACTGAAGTGTGTGGATGCTGTGTTTGTAAGTCGACTGTCGTAATAATATGCTTGTAGGTGGTAATGGATATTGGCACGCAAGAAAAATTTACATATTTGCTTGGTTGCAGACTTTGAGAGATTGAAGATTCTGCATTTCTTTTTCCTGTTTATAATGGCATTTGTTATAACCAGCAATACCTCAGTTATACAGCTTGGAGGGAAAAAAACACATTCTTGCATGGAACATTGCCTTCCTGGCGTCAAGTCATATTAGCCAATCGCTTGCCGATTCTGGTTGCTGCCCGACTTTTCCACAAGCACTCATTTGGTCCTAGTTACAGTTTGGCCAACCAGATATATCCCTGCTTGCCACCACCTCTCTCTATGATATACTGGTCCTTGAGACTATTACCTTAATGATCTGCAAACTGCCCCCAAATTGAAAAATAGTGACTCCTACAGTATGGTCCCTGGCTGTCCTTGTGAATCGGGTTTGTGACTGAGTGCCCAAGGCCTGAGCAATCCACTCTGTACTCTCAACAGCGCTGTTCCAGCCGGTCAATATCCCCTTCTCACTTTGCAAAGTAAACATACATGCTCTCTCTAATTAACTACTGCAGTTCCCTGTGTGCCATTGGTGTGTAAGTTGTGCCTTCAATTACAGCATACTTCAGTCTACCTCTCCATTGCAATAACATTTGTCTTTGCCTCACAATTATCACATTGGGCATGTTACGTTTTTTTATTTTTTTTATTCAGACCTCTCCCAGATTTGCCTCTCTCAAGCAAATGTTTTTGTAGAACTTTTAATAGGCTTGCTGAAGGAGTGAAGGAGATTGGACCAGTGGGTTCCTAGTCGTCTTGAAATTAGCCTGTTGAGACTCATATTTCACAATATGGAAAGCAAGTAATTGTGTACTGCAGTTCAACCGGTGCATATGTGGTCATACTGTAACATATCGTTACACTGCTCTATGGTTTGTCAGCAATATACTTTGCCACCACAAGTCACATGCTGTATAACAGGAATGACATGCCTTTAATGTGAATAGAGCCAAATGCTCCTGTCCTAGCATCCCTAAGCAGCTATAGCCTTATACACTGAGTCATAGAGTCACTTTGTAGGTTTCTACATTACCTACTGTTTCTTAATGCTTACCCTTGGAACTTTAGATCATTTATAACACACTGAGCTGATGTGTGGAAATGCTTGTGCATAATTTATGACCTGGCTGACATTGCTTTAAATAGAGCAGCAATTTGCCTGGGATGTACTGGAATAATTTTGGAAGATGATGAAGTTATTTTTCCTGTCTCCTGTCTTCAGTTCAGTGCAGAGTGCACGAGAATGTTCCGGGGCAAGTTGAGCGAGCGGACAAACTATGGGGGGAAACACCAGCATTGGTTTTCAGGAAAGACGTGAAGGGGTGCAGGAAGATGTAATTGACAAATTAGCTCTTTTTATTTGCTTTGGCTGCTCACATGGAAATGGCCAATAATGAGGTGCTTTGTGACTGAACCTCTCTCTCAGTCACCCACCGTCTCTTTATAGCCATCTGTCCAAATTGATCTCCTCCTCTTCCCTTCCTTACCCCTATTACTTTCTCTTAAATTCTTTCACTTCCCTTGTCTTAATTACAGTACATTACTGAAAAGTAATGTTCTTTTTAACAGTGCCTAACGTTAACTAAGATGAATTAATTCAAGTTAAAATAAGCCTCATCCGCCAAAAAAGTCTATCCACGACGAGCAAAAGGGTCTGCAAATCCATATAACGATGACACAAATTATTTTTTTCTTTTTTTCTTCGTTTTTTTGGGGAGGATCATGCAGTGAGGCGGAACGCACTGCAAAATCCAAAAGTAATTTAACTCAGAAAGTGTACAGTTTACAATAGACCTGAACTGTACTGTTCTTTTGATTGCTTATTAGAATATTTGAATAGGAAACATGCATAAAGGTGTCATTTGTGTTTCCTGTTCAAATCGGCTGCCGAGCCAATGACCCGAAGCTACAGTGTATGGGACACTGAACCGAAACAGGAACCGGATAGGCCTAGTGTATATATTCTGGAAACACTGTACAGTATCAGAGCGACTTTTGAGATTTTGGCATTTAGAATGGGCAGAGTAAGCATAAACTCTAGTCATTAAACAACAAGGTAAATAATTGCATATTCATATACTTGTATACATAGAGTGCAGGGAGAACAAAGTAGTGTCTAGAAGAAACTAAAATGCTAGGTAACACAATTTAATCTAGCATCTGTCTAAACAACATCCTATCTGAATCACCATCTCAACCTTTGTGGTTGAGAAAAGAGAAGTGCTGCTAGGGGGTGAGATGGAGTGTGAAGACTACCCTATAGGACAAATATACTGTATCCTTATAGTCAGGGGATATTAATACAATCTGGGAATACATTTCTAACCAAGAATTTTCTTCACCAATGTGTTTGTAAAGGTGTCTATCTACTAACATATCCCACATTGGTTTATATTCAACCACCCTAGGGGAATTTTTGACAGCTGCTGAAAGTTGTAAGGCAAAATGTTCTAAATTTCATTATTCCTTAAGTAGCATGTGACGTGTCAAACTAGGGGTTTTTCATCATTCTGAATCCATTCCAAGCATTAGTTTTGCACGAAAAACACGCCTTGGGCTTAAAAAAGCCATAGCCGTCAGCACATTTGGGCACGTTTTTAGCCCAAAGAGTGTTTTTCGTGGATTCATGGATGAAAACCACCACACGTCACATGCTATTTAAAGCATAATGAAATTTAGAACATTTTGCCATATATTGGTTGTTGATGGTACCCCAACTTTCAGCAGCTGTCAAAAATTCCCCTAGGGTGGTTGAATATAAACCAATGTGGGATATGTTAGTAGACACCTTTACAAAAACATTGGTGAAGAAAATTCTTGGTAAGAAATGTATTCCCAGATTATACAGATTATACTGATAATATTATTAATACTATTACAGGTTATGCAGGTTTTTTTTGTATTACTCTCAGACTTGAATGAACATATTTTGAGCTGTATCCACCATGTGTTCTGTTCAACTGTTCTTGGGCAAAGCGCTGAACATTCTCACTGTAATTCTTCTGGGTACAAAGAGCATCAGATAACATGTAACATGTAAATGGTGTCCATTGCCCACAGCAGAAGGCCCTGGTTATCCTCTCTGTCTAATCAACATGCCCTTGTTTATTCATCCCTCTAGGGACCATGTGGGTCCCTAATGATTTACCCTCCAGAGTTTACCCCCTCTACAATCTCTCATCTTCCGTTTTTGTTGTGGTTGACTCCCTCTCGGATCCAGCTCCAGATATCTATGGCGAACAGTAAACAAACAAACGATGACCGTGAACAGTATAATGCCTAATTTATGCTCCTCGTACGGCAGTGTCTTGCACCGAAAATAGACATTTGACAAGTCCACAAGCCGCCGCATCCACGCCGGCTCATGAGCTTGTAAATCAGCTTTTAAATCGGGTATAATTCTCTAGTTTTTTGTTTTGGGATTGCTACGCTTTTTGATGTCTCCCTATACCCTTTTTTCATGAATATAGGCGAATTGGCTTATGAAATATCTTGATGAGTGAGTGAGTGAGTACACTTTCAAAATGCACTTAGAACATATTTTCAGTGAAGAACATAAAATGGATGTAATTTGAAGCACGTGGACGATTTTGAACAAAGACAACTACTGTATGTCCTGTGCTACACAGTAAAATTGGAAATGTTGATTTAACTCTGACATTGTAAAGATGGCCAAATGGACACTTTCTGGTCCGTGTTTTTACTTTAAATACTGAGGATTTTACTGTGTAGCCTACTGTGTTGAATTCACAATCATCAGTCTTTAAAAAAGAAAGAGGCAGGCCCATTTCCTTTTATTTTTCTGTATTAATCATTTGGACGGGATGCTGGCGCACTTGAGCCAAACATGAGAGAACATCTTTGGTGGTTCTTTGCATTTTAACCACTTTAACCCCCTAGACTTAATAAACTGGGGCCTGAGCTGGCTCTGCACTTGGAACTTGGAGTCTACATCAAATCTCTTCACCAAAGAGCTTGTATAGATCGACATAAAATGTGGATGTTTGTGCTAAAGTGGTTAATGAATATACATGCCGCCCGGTACTGTAGGCCTGGATTTGATCAAACCTGCAACATCAACATTAATACAGTGTGTCTGCTTGTCCTACGTCTACTGTATGACTCAGCCTTTTTAATTAGAAGGACCCCAGTTTAATGCATTTGGCCTTAGACCCCCATGTTATATGTTTTTTTTAAATGTCTGTGACCCCAATCTACATCCTCCTCTGTGTACATTTTGAGAGTTTACAAATGCGGGTCCATTTGTCTAACCTGACTCCGCCAGCTGGTGGCAGCAGTGAGTTCCTCCTCCTGCTCCCATCTGGTCCCTCTCGAGCAGAGACGATGAACTCCGATCGAGATCTGATCGGAGCAATATGCGGCCGTATGCGAGACTGGTGACATATTGAAGCTGTGCCACAGCGCAAATGTAAACACAACCTAACAAGACTACAGCTCAAGATTATTATGAGATATCAGATTTTTGTCCCGCTGCTTCCGGTTCATCGTTTCTGCTTGAGAGAGACCAGATCCAGGCATGAGGAGGGAACTTGTGAACTCAATACTGCCGCAATCTGGCGGAGTCAGGTTACCATTTGTCTCCTAACTATCAAGTTTTCCCCCCTGGTTGTAGAAGTAATACTTTTTCTGTTATATCTCATATGGATACAATAACTCTTTTTCAACATTTCTTATTTTTTTACTTGGAACTCAAAATGTATAGTGGAAGTAAGGTTCACTTCTATTGCATTATGCCTGCAATGCTTTTTTTAACCATTATATATCAAGGGTAAATTTGCTGAGCACAGAAATGGTGTTTTTTAGCAGTGCCCTGCTTCACACTCTGGTATACACATTGACACCTGGGAGCTGACCGGTACAACCAGCGGTTTGGGAGTAAATTCTGGGCATGCTATAATAGATGAACATTCAGCAAAAATAGAGAAACATTCAGCAAAAATAGTAGATCTACAAGCATCACAATGTGAGTATGTTATGCATTGTGAGCCCTTTGCTGTGCCTTGAGCACAAAAAGTTTGATAACCAACGACTGCTCCAACGTGTGCGGGTGGCCATAATTGGAATGGTTAGAAAGCCCTGCAAAGGTCACTCAGTAATATGCATATAACTCGATGAGTGTGCCCAGCAACATCGTGGCTCACTCTGTCAGTCGCTCGAAGCAGTATACAGTACAGCTAGAACCAGTGGTGGTATTAATATGTCCCTCTGTCACGCTGAGGGGAATTTGTCACAGAGGTTTTGCCATTTCTTGTGACAGTTTGTGTTTATGCATGGTCACTAGAGAGGGAGTTTTGTACCCCCTGGAGGTTGCCTCCTGGGACTAGTACCGTACCTAACCTCATTAGCCAGTGTCTCTTCAAACCTATCGCTGCTTTCACTGCTGGCAGAATGCAGTCTTGGGCAAAATGTGGAAACAAGATGAAATTTATCACATCCACCTTGAACGTCTGACCAGTCACACTCTCTGAGCTAGACAGTACATCTCGGAGGTGCAAGGAACAGCAAAAACAAAGTTCTGAGAGGGACTCCCAAAGTTCTGAATTATCATTTTAGTTACTAGAGGTTTTGCCTATATTTGGGCGTATTGCATTTTGTTTATCGTTGTGTCTGAGTCAGAGTGATGTGGTCCGTGGTCCTGGCTATGTATGGCCTTATCAGGTTTGTATTATGGTGATGTCAGTGACAATTGGCAATTGGCAACTTTGTTCATTATTTTCTTCCAACAACACAATTAACAATATTTTCCCCGTTATTTTGCAACACCAGAACAGTTTGTCTGATCCCATTATACTTAGCTGTGTGCAGTTTATTTGTGGTATACCTCCACATTGAGCACCAGTATTCACTGAATCCGTTTTTCATTTATGCTAGGTCATGAGACCTTTTGCACTGTTGTACAACAGAAAAGTCTAACATTTTGTCCTTATTTTTTTCAATTCCTGAAAAGAAGACATTTTCAGGCATTATTCTACCACAGTCACATGTGACAAAATGTGCAGTCTTAATGTTTTAAGACTAATGTTCATTTCACAAGGCAAGCCATTACTGTAAAACCTCATAAAATTACAGTAGGCCTACATACTGTATGCTTACTCATCATCAGTAAGTAGTAACAATCAGTAGTATAGTAAAACATCAGTAGTAACAATAATTTGCAATACTCAATTGCTTTACCCTGCTGTTCCTTTGATAACACAAGGAACAGAGCACAACCTCAGCGCAATTGCAACTTGTATGCAGAGAGTGTTTACTGCAGCCGTATATTAAAAGTCACCACTGTCTATAATATTGAGTGAGAGAGCAGAGTATAAAGCCTTCTTTGGTTTTGGAGTTCTTGTCGTTTTCATTGGTGGAATGCATGATTCGCTACTTTATTATCTTGCCGAGATAAGTCCAAACCTTATCTCTTATAGGCAAAAATAAAATGCAGCAATTACCTCTGAGAATTGAACTGTCAAGGCAGGTTTAACAGTTGCCACAATGGAAATTGGATTTCCAGACATAAACTTTAAAACTTTACGAACCCATGGCATAGTCTGCATTCTCTCCCGCAAAGAGGCGGTTACTATCTTTACTTTGTCTCTTGACAGATTAATATACTCTTGTAAACTAATGTTGTTTGTCATGTTATGAACTGCTCAAATGAACCAGTTATTTTTGATGAACGATGAACTTCTGTGACAGATCTGTTCAGTCCGTTCAGTTGCAAAAGAAACAGAGGAGGAGAAGGGGGTGACTGACTGACTGACTGACTGACTGACTGACTGACGGCTGACTGACTGACTGACTGACTGACTGACTGACTGACTGACTGACTGACTGACTGACTGACTGACTGACTGACGGCTGACTGACTGACTGACTGACTGACTGACTGACTGACTGACTGACTGACGGCTGACTGACTGACTGACTGACTGACTGACTGACAAGGGAAAGGGACTCGTTACATTTTTTACTGAATTATCAGGGTCATTGGAATGAATAGTGGTTCCCATCACTATTGTAGACACTTAGTCGTGATAGCAACAAAATAAGTCGTGCTAGATGGACTCAGTTGACATAAACCAAGGATTGTGAATTTTGTGATGGCTGTACTGGAGAATACCTCTGAAGTTCTATAAAAGAGTACATTTTCTCCCCAGTCATTGCCAATTTTCCTCATGTGTAATACGTCCCCATCGCTGTCAACCCCCCACTATTGGTCTAGTACAGTATGTAGACAACAAATGCCTTCCTCTGAAACACATGGATTCACCAGCTGCGTCTTTTCACCTTTTAGTTCCCCATCCCATTTATATAGGTGCCCCGACAAACCAGTAGGAGTCGCCACTAGTGTTTCGACAAGAACCACGATCCCCTGCAGGTTTCCCACTCACAAACACAATAGGCTCTGTGCATACTGTAACTGCACATAGTCAGGACCACAGCCACATCACTCTGACTCAGACACAACCATAAACAAATGCGATACGCCCAAATATAGGCCTCTACTAATTCAGAACTTTGGGAGTCCCTCTCAGAACGTTGTTTTGGCTGTTCCTTGCACCTCCGAGATGTACTGTCTAGCCGAAGAAAGTTCAGAGAGTGTGACTGGTCAGACGTTCAAAGTGGACGTGATATATTTCATTTTGTTTCCACATTCTTCCTTACAGTGTACATAAAGGTGTACAAAGTGTCCTGTACCGGGTCAGTTTCTCATAACTTTATTTGATTGGCTCAGCAGCTGTTTTGAACTGGAAACGCATATGAAGTTGTCTATTAGGCTCATTGAAGTGTTCCTGGCCATCACTGCTGGGAAGCGAACCTGGGCCTCTATGCATGTTTTACCTCCACACCACCCAGACTCACCCCAAACCACTACTTCATTATTAGCTAAATCATTTTTTATTAACTTTTGTCTTAATAAGCAATCAAACTTTTGATTAAGTTGGGTAGAAAGGGCCAGGAGAAGGGTGATTAATTAGTTTCTAAGGGCAGTAGTTTTAATAGAAGAGCACTTTAAGCACTACTTTAAATCTCCCCACTATAATTACTTGTCGTAGTAGCAAGCGGTTCCATTAAATCTGGTCGTGGTTCAGTAGTCACTGGTGAGTGAGTCTATTTTGACATGATATAGATGGTTTTAAATAACCTTTGTGCGTACAAGCAGAATTCGTCTGCAATGTTACAGAGAGAATAATTTGTCATGCAGGAAATAATTGCTTTTGAGTTAGTTTAGTAAGTTTGCAAAGTAAGTAGAGTTAAGTCTTAAGTCACAAAAACCTGAGCAGATAACAGATTGGGGGATAAAAGTGGTTGGGATAAAAGCCCTCAATGTTGAAAGATCAAGGTTCAAGGTTATCTTTATTTGTCTCCCTTGGGAGAAATTTGTCTTGGAGACAGAGTCACAGCTGCATACAAATAACAGACATGTTCACATACGAAAAAGAAAAAAAACACCATAAAACACCCACATACACAAAACAGAGATATTGCACACATTCCCTTGATAAAGTGCAACTATAGTCATTAAAGTGCATTCGGCAATCCCTGATGTGTATTAAATCTATTATATACACATCGTGGAGTTCTATACCTCCTACCGGATGGCATTAGCTCGTACTCTCGGTACAGTACATGCAAGGGGTCAGATACAATATTCCGAGCCTGTCTCACCACTGCTTGTTCAAAGATGGCCTGGGGAGTGATGGGTGGGGTGGACATGCCCATGATCTTCCCAGCCATGTTTGCTAGCCTATTTACTTGAGACTTGTATTTCACAGTTAAATTGCCAAACCAGCTGGATATACCGTATATTAGGATTGACTCTATACTAGCTCTGTAAAAGGTCAACATGATATTTCTACTGACTCCAAAAAGCCTAAGTCTTCTGAGAAAGTGTAGACGTTGGTGTATCTTAGAACACAGTGTTGTAACATGCGTGTGCCAGCTCAGGTCCTCATCGATCTGTACTCCCAGATATTTATATGAGGGGACCTGTTTGATGTTATGGTCATGGACACTAATTATACTGTGGTCTCCTATGGTCCACTATGACCTCCTCTGTTTTGTTTACATTTATTTTCAGATGGTGTAGAATTTAGATCACACCACTCTATAAACTTATCTACTCCCTCTGTATGGCTGAGGATGTTATCATCACTCTTGAGCAGACTCAGTATCACAGTGTAATGGGAGAACTTGATAACAAATTGATTTGGATGTGAGCTGACACAGTCGTCCGTATACAAGGTAAACAGAAAAGAGGAACTGACTGTTCCTTGAGGCACCCCTGTACTACTCAGTGTCTCCTCTGAGAACACCGAGTTAAATCTCACCCTCTGTGGTCTACTAGAGAGAAAAGAAAAATACCATTTAATTATAAAGGGGTTCACATTTAACTGAGCTAATTTACGCAACAGAATGTCTGGATGTATAGTATTAAAGGCCGAGCTGAAGTCGATAAAAAGTAATCTGGCGTATGCCACCTTACTTTCCAGGTGTTTCAAAGATAAACTCTGACGCAATATACATACAGTATTTAGACAAGTATATCCAAGTTGACAAGTAGTCAAGTATTTACAACGTAGACTGGATACTGGAGAGAAAACAGCCATCTGTAGGCAATTTTATGAATACCAAACAATGCACAATATACATGTACGTACATTATGCACTGCACAGTACTGTACATTTTCTTTTTCAAAAAATGTATATAGCTTTTTGGATTAAGCCTCTATATGCAGTATGTATGTCATATTATACTGCAATGCGTATTAAGAATGCTGCCTCCACCTCTGAGAGCTCAGAGACCAAGAGAAAACCCCATTTGCTTACATGCAGCTGTCACCACCTGCCAAACAAAACCCCTACAAGTGGAGTGGTGAAGTCAAAACAGCACAAGACCTTGTCTGAGGCATGTGACCTCACTTGTGGTCTCCGGTGTTCTGCTCTGACAATGTGGAAAGCACCTGTCTCTCTCCGGCTTCTCCCCACCGGTGCACTGTGCGACGTCATCCATCGCATTTCAAGTACCACTTCAACGGCCCATAGACGTACAGGTCCTCCAAAAACAGGTGGTCGTCTGCGCCTCTGCAGAGATTTTCCTTCCATTCGTTTTCAGCATAATGCTGAAACATTAATGGAGCCAGACGTAGACCGGAACAAAGACGCTTTCAGGGCGGATGAAGGTTAAAAGAGGAAAAGGAAATGTGTCTGGTATGGGAAATATCAACTGTCTGACGCGTGTGTGTGTGTGTGTGTGTGTGTGTGTGTGTGTGTGTGTGTGTGTGTGTGTGTGTGTGTGTGTGTGTGTGTGTGTGTGTGTGTGTGTGTGTGTGTGTGTGTGTGTGTGTGTGTGTGTGTGTGTGTGTGTGTGTGTGTGTGTGTGTGTGTGTGTGTGTGTGTGTGTGTGTGTGTGTACTTGCGTCGTGAAAGCAATGATCATTTTAATAAGGACATTTTTCTCTTGTAGTCTATGTTGTTTTACTATGAAGTAACAAAACGAGCAACAAGCAACAAATCCATCACGTTGCCTTATTGTCTTCACAGTCTGTAACAAAGATCTGCTGGATAGCTTTAAAATGAATAGATAGATGAAGAGATCTCAGGGGGATACCACACTTTACAGTGATAAAATGCAGAGCCGCTTACATCCTCTCCCAGTCTATCCGCACTATCTCACCGACCCACGGTCTGTCTTGGGGCGAGCGCTGAGTGAAGACAGGTTGCCAGGTTGGGGAGTCATGTAGAAGGCTTGATTTCCCACACCCTTTTGCCCGCCCTCCTACACTCTTCTTTTTCCTTTGCATCATGGACTCTGGCAGTGGCGCTAACTAAGCTGGGCCCATGATCTAACTCCTGACTTCCCACCCCACAAATCACAAAATGAACGCCGGTGAAAAGGGGGCTTTTCATGCGCAGGGCGGCGGACTGTTGGCCTCCGTGGTGAATTTTCACACGCGTAATTGTCCCCTGGCAATGTCACACTCATCTTGTACAGTATGTCTTGTTATATGATAGAATACCATGTGAGATGTTTACTGATTGTACAGGAGTGCTAGTGCGTATCACTGGACGGAGCTCTCAAGCACGTCAGTTCCAATTTTGGGCATGTACTGTATAATAATAATAATGGGTGAAAATATGATCTGCAAGCTCACACTGTGATGTAGTGAGCTTGTATAGAGTGGCTATTTTTTAAATAATTCAGAATTGTGAAAAGTGGTTAAACTCGAAAAGAAAAACTATTGCTGGTCTGAATTAGCATCGGTAATTTTTACCCCCTGGTCATGGAGACCTGACAGCCGGATGTTCTACGGAACCCGTCTGATCCCAATGTCTACCTTGAGGCCATAAAGAGTTCGCGATCCATCTGGGTTATCCATTAGAACCTTTGAAAACAGCCCCCCAATCAAGATTGATGGCCCTTTTGCAGACTTCTCACCATAATCTAGCTATTATGTTGCATCATATTACACTTTTTCTCCATCTACAGCATGTCGACCATTTTGGAACTTTTCACAGCATGCAGCGTAACAATCAAAGTGACATTTTAATAGTTTGGCCCTTAATGTACTGTACAATTTAATGATAAGGTGGATGCAAGCAGAGTTTTACTGTATGCACAGATGTGTGTACACACGCACACATGCACCCACGCACACTGCACCACTGAGTTCAACTTTGGCAAAGTCCTCCAAGAGCCATTTGTAATAGACTGGCCTGAGGTTCTTCCATAAAGGTCCATTCAACCAAAGGTTTTGGGTAAACCACTATTGTGGGATTATTGTAGTGTGACTGTATAAGGTTGCTCTCTAAAAGGTGTTCTCCTCCAGTGTTTGGCATGGGCTGGCATGGCAAACCATGGAGTCTGGGCATCAGTGGGTGTGTGTGTGTGTGGGGGGGGGGGGGGGTACAAGGTAATGCAATGCTTTCTCTAAATGCATAAAAGCATTTAAAGACTTTGCTTTTATTTGAAATGGCAAAACCTCTGGGGACGGTAAACCAAGCCAAAGTGAATGCTGGTCTTCGTAGGATGAAACTAAAGTGACAGCTAGGTAGTAGGTCGAGGTATTTGATGTTTATGGGAGATTTAAACAGTAGTTGGACAATACAATGACATCAAAAGGGAAAGCAACCTGGTCCTAGTTGAATATTTATGACGGAGAAGGATTATGTAGGCCACATTTGCCTTGTGTGTCTGTTCATATCTCTAATGACCTCAATATGGGTTATCATCATACTGAAACTATTAAGGCTTCTGTGTAGATCAATCTCAATTCAGGTCATAAAAATATTCAAGACCTAACAATTCTTGTGTTTGATTTGCAGTTTACAAGCTTCCCATAAAACTGTAGCAGATATGCAAAACGTAGCAAATGTGACACTGATTTAAGTCTATATAGAGTAGAAGGGACATATAACGAAAACACAATAAGTTATCTATTATGTGAACAGTATCGTTCTGCAAAACTCAAAGCCAGACGGAGAATGTGTACTGTATGTTATGTAGTTTATGGGGTTGCATGAACAGAACAAGCTTCCATCACAAGTAATGAAGACGGTGTACATTCACGGGCTATTCTATCGTAACAACAACATTTAGATGTTGTACTTTGTTCCCTGTTAGACAGAGTGACAATTTGATACGCTGTTAAAGGAACTGCTGACTATTGCATGAAGTCCCCTGTCATCTTCTATTGCACTGAACCCACTACATTAACTTGCCTGTTAACTGACCTAAGAGACAACATTAGAATGCATTATGTATTGGTCATAAAGGGATTGTGTGGAGAGCACAGAGCAGGCTTACATCGCAGCTGTATTAATGTATTTAATTTGACATTGGGAGGTTAATTGTAAGAATGATTCATCCATCATTTATGATTTCAGATGCACAGGTTCACCAGTGCTACTCGGATTAAAAAGCAAAAGTAATTAGATTTTTTTGCCCCAACTGCAATTTATTGTGAAAAACGTTTCACATGAGATTTTGTTGAATCTTGGTTGGGAACTTGGGACAAATGGCAGAGACAGTCTCCATGCATGAAAGGTTTTGTGAGCACCAGGCACGTTGTACTGGGGACAGATAGACGCAGCGTTCCTTCCTTTGCGGGTCTGATAGATAACAGAGATGGTTGTTGAGGATGGCTTGGTGTGGAGTTTGGACCAGAACGCCTTCAAATGCGGTCTCTGAATAATTTAACTCCTCTTTAGGAGCACAGCCGCACGTTGCCTTGCCTTTCATCTGCGTCCCACAAATGCAAGGCAGCGACAAGTTCTCATGGAACGTATGCAGCAATAAACAGCGTAACATGGCAATTGTAATGTGAACAATATGCTGCCACTTGAACGAGTAATCGACTGCAGCAGACCCACAATCAGTGCCCTGTTTGCAGAAAGAAAGCCATATCCTTTCCCGTAAGTGTCCAATACTGTTTTGCAGTTGGTGTTTGTGTAGTCTTGGAAACTTTTCATTCTGTGTGGTGGCCAGACCATTATAATGAAAAAGCTGAATGAATACATCTGCTCTTTTGAATGAATAATTTGAATATGCCTTACAGCACACAACGCATCGTGCTGGCATAGGTCAGAGTCTAAATTGATTTGCTGAATTGTAGGATAACCTTGGGTTGTATCTACAGTTGAAGTACCTGGCCAAGAGCAAATATTGTCCATCATCTTTAGCTGTTGCTTCTGTGTGATCAAGAAACCGTTCACTCTCACTGTACTCAACTGTATATTGAAACTGGTCGCAAAATCACACCACACACTTAAAAGCACGCAAACGAATGCAAACGGAGTGTATTCTCTAATCGAGTGCCTAAGTAAGTCCCGACATCACTCCCACTGCCCCTGGGTCACGGCGTTATTCATTCTCTAGAAAGTCCCATCGAGAAATCTTCGTCATATAGAACTGTGTTCCAAAAATAAACAAACCATATTCTGTTGTTTATGATATTGAGTATTTTGATAATGTCTGGAGAAAAAATGGTAATGTTGATTTGTTTATGTGTTACTTTTTTTCAAGAGAAAAAACAGGAGGATATCGCCCTCTAGTGGCAGTGATGTCAGACTTTGGTGCTCTGGGGGAGGGCGTGCAGGTGGACCAATGTGACTGAGACATAACCATAAACAAAGCTGATACTCCCATATATAGGCATGTCCCTACGACTCAGACATAACCATAGACAAACCCATTACACTCATAAGAATATAATGGAGATCCGGTTGTCCAGATCCACAGATCTGACCACTATGGGACTGATGGACTTCAAACTTGGCGCACGCTGTAGATCGGCTATTTTTGCTATTTTAGACAAATTTAGAAAGTTTAACAAAGTATATGGCCTGTTTGTCCATAGTACTTTATTTATTTTCGATTCATTATTTTTTATTTTTTGTTTGACAATGAATCTTCAACAAAAACGTAACAAGCGTTACAGCCCCGATGATGGCCAAGTAGCTACCTGGCCATCATTTGGGCTGTCATGATCATGACCGCCCAAATGCAGCAGAAACCATTCAGTCTCATCTTTTATCATAGAATCTCCCTTCAAAGCACATTGACGTTTCCTGCCTGGTAATGTAAAGTGCATAATGTGTGTGTGCGTGTGTGCGCGTGTGTGGCCTTGTCGATGTGCCATGGATCTCCACCTATAAATAAGGAAGCAATCATATGCTCCTGTCTGATTCCATTTTCATTATAAGCCTCTGGAAATTGGAACAGCAAAAGACTTGAAAGCGATGGCAGTTACGTGTAATTCGGTCAGAAAACTCAAATCTTATCTCCACGCCAAACGTTCTCCCTCGTGTAGATAATGTTTCCCAATGTCATCATTGGCCTCGCCGCCGACTTTTAACGAAGCAACACAAAGCTTTGTAGCACAGTAGCGACAGCAACGGTTTGATTAAATAGAGACTTTGTGAAAGGTGACTAGTACATGTTCAGCCGCCTCGAGATATGAAACATGCTGCCATATGGATAAAAAAGTAATGAATGAGACCATTAACAGTACAAGCTACTCAGGAAGAAAGGAAAACATGATTTTCCCTTTATTCCTGTCTCATATTGCATTTGTGTGGTGACTTGTCATACCATGAAGGTAACCCAATGCAGAATGCGTTCTTGGAATCCTCATGGACACACACTCAACAAGCTCTAAATAAGAATAGATTTTTTATCACCGCCTTGTCTGGGAACTCAATAGCCGCATTGTATGCTGAAGGATTTGTAGTTTGGTTTGGCATGCAACAAATGGATGGCCTGGAAATAGCATCCAGGTTTCTCTATAAGCCATTCAACCAAAAGATCCATCACCACGCTGGCATTTCTGCCCACTGTTTACCAAATAATTATCCCCAGCCCTCTTTGCCACGGTTATTAGTTTGTTTGTCGTTTACTGGTACAGTACCCCCAAATCCCTTTTGTAAATACCTCTGATACTGTGCTTGGGGATTTCGGTGTGGTGTGCAATTTCCGTGATACCAAGGTTACGGGAGAAGGGATAATTGAATCTCGCTTGTCTGTTTTCTGTGATTTATGGAGGAATCGAAGCGATTCAGAGGCTCGCTTATCCCATAATCTCTCTCATTACAGGATATATATAAGAGGACATGGTTGTCCACCTTAATTTGAAATGTCTGAAATGTTCTCATGCCCCCTTTCTCTATTTTGCACTGGCCCGGCCTCATCCTGTGAAAGACCTATCGTGATTGGTTGCCAAGGAGAATCTCCGGTGAATATAGTGCTCCATATATCCCTGTCATAAAGTCGTCGTCCCCCATCCTGTACTAGTGTACTGTATATGCCCAAGCTCATTAAAAGACTTGAGCTTTTACTGAGTGGGTATGTTTTACAATCTAATTCAGTGCATGTTGTGATGAGAGAAAGCTCCCTTGGGACAGCTCAAAAAGGAAGTCAACACATAGCCATTTAACTTAGGTTACCGTAGATTGTCTTACAGTAGTTTAGCAGGAAGTCAACACATAGCCATTTAACTGACTTAAAGGAAGTCAACACATAGCCATTTAACTTAGGTTACCGTAGATTGTCTTACAGTAGTTTAGCAGTTGGTGCCAGCCTCTTGATGTATTATTCCCTGAATGTGGCTCGTGTTGGGCGTTTAAATTTCAGGCCGTGCCTACAGTATGCCTTTATTTATTTACTCGAAATCTCCTTCGTAAACCTTTTGAGAGTTCTGAGACGTAAACTACTTTGACTTCACCACTATCTGTAAATCAGGAGTTCATAATGTGACGTCTTAGGAGAAAAAGCCTGTTTCTGAAACTCAATTTTACAGCAGGTATTAAAGAAAAGCTAAAGTTTACATTGCGGCAACCAATGCCAGGTCTCTTAGATGAGAGCTGATAGAGTGGTGGTATTTGTGTGCTGAAGGCCCAGCCTCGCATGGCCTCTATGCCCACCTGAAACTACAGGTCAAAATTAAGGTTCTCTCCCATGAGGGCTCACCCAACCCCCCCCCCCCCGCCTTCCACCACCTTTGACCTGGTCAGTTTGACTGACAGCTGAAAAGGAAACATGAGGCAGCACTACTTTTCCCAAACCAAACACTTTCAAAACAAGCACTTTGCCGACGGTTGTCTTGAGACTTCAAGGGAAAGTTAAAATGTTTCCCCTCCAGTGCTTTGTTTCACATGGCGATGTATTAAGATGTCCTGCATGCCTTTCTTTGCTAATTAGCAAAAAGAGAGTTGTGTGAGGAAACCGGCTGCTAGCATGCTAGGAATGAGTGACTACCAGTTGCCAACTTCCCAAGCTTACATATGATTTACATACTTTGTTTCACTGGCATACAATCAGAAATCTCTTTTAGAACCAAACATTTTGGTTAATGTGATTTAAGCGAATGCCTTCGGTCATATTGCATTAAGAATTTTGGAAGTTTAGACTGCGTTAGCGTGGTGGCATGCACCCTGTGTTTTGATGTCTCTCAAAGCATGAAAGCAGGTGACGCCGTGGTTCGTATCCCATATCTTCCTCACAGCCATTTGGGCCTCGTCTCCGTGCTGAACATAAGCACCACACAATATAAAAATGGCATCTTCTCAAAGTGTGTGTATTCTATTTGTTGTCTCCACCAGGCCGAAGGCATGGGGAGAGAGTATGTTTTGCACTCTGTCTGTCTGTCCGTCCGTCCCTCCGTCCGTCCGTCCGTGTGTGTGCGTGCGTGTGTCCGTCCGTCCGTCCGTCTATGTACAGCTAATCTCCGGCACCGTTGGTGCACCGATGCCAAACTTTGCACACACACTCCCTGGATGCAACGGTGACAACTGCGGGGGTGCTTGGTAGCTGAAGGGGGGACGGGAATAAGAACTATTCGTGCCTGCCTGTATGCCAACGACAAACCTCTGCCCCAATTTTTCCACAACGGCCTGTTATTGCGCCACCATGAGGCAGATTTTTACAAAACACATTTCTTTATATTACTCGTACACATTTTATACATACATCATGCAACTCTGTATACACCATCTCTATAGTCATGTGATCAACACGGACCACTCCGCGTCCCCATATTCCATGCCCATTGGCTAAGATTGCCTTCCAAGGTTCTGGATTTGTCCGTTTTGAGCAAAATTCCCCAAATCATGAACACAGTGTGCGATTTCCATGAAATTAAATTATGCACACACATTACCTCTAGGCAGAGGAAAAAATGCCACTTAAAAAAAAGCAGACTCAAGGTGGCGCTATAACAGGCCAGTTCATGTTCTTACCTATAATTGCATCAATCTGTGTACAACTTTGCTTGCTCACTCCCTAGAGGCCAAGACAAAACCTTTGCCCTGCATTTTCCACATCTGCCAGTTGTTGCGCCACCATATGGCCAATTTCTGCAGAACTTAAACGCTTACTGTAAATCGCTCGGGATTAAGGGCGTCTGCTAAATGCCTAAATTGTCAATTGTCAATTGATATTATCCTGATGGAGACCTGTGCCCCGAGGGGCACTTTTTCTAGTTACTACTGAAATCTCCACCAGTGATGTCATCAACAAGTAAATATTCAAACTATCCACAGCAGCCCGCCTCTGAGATAAAGAGAGTAGACAGAAATGGGAGCATGAGCACCAATATATAAAGGAAGGAAGAAAGAAAGAGCACCATGTGTACAGTATTATAGGCCTTCCCAGAACCTGCACACCTGCATTACTGCAGTTGGTGGTCTGTTATCAAAACCCCTCCACTGTAAATCATACTTCATTGCCGCCATTATAGCTTGAGTGCTAATGAAAGAACCGAAGGGGGAAAATGGTGTGTTAAATGTATTAGCTGTTCTACAGTTTCATTTGAAACAAAGTGGTTTGGTGTGAATTTTTATGCCCGTTTATGAGGGTCCCCTGACTGAATGTAACAAAAATTTGTTTTATGGTCTGCTCTTACTGTAGTAAAAGTGAATGGGGTGTATATAAAATGTGTTCTTCGGTGCTATGACTCTGCTGCACAGGAAGGTTTGGCTAAACATGATGGTACTGTAAACAAATATCCCTCATTAAGGGGAATTAATGGCTCACAAAAGTAGCTGAAAGTCCATGGCTTTGTGAGCATTAGAAAAGGAAAGACTGTCAGAGGTTAGGAAAACGAGGGCCTTGTTCACTTGTGGAGACCTTGCCAATTATTTTCCACTGAGGAATGCTCACTGCTACTGCACGTTCCCCCATGGGATATGAATTCCTCTGTATACATGCTGCATTTCTACCACTTATTAAGGTAAAAAACGTGGCTCATATAGTCGCAGTGATGCCACATGGGGTCTAGCTGAATTACTAACTTCTCGTGGTTCAACCACAGGTGTGTGAGGTACAGGTGGTTTGGTTTTTATTTAGATGCTGAAGGCGGTTCTTTTGAAGCGGACAGTTCAAGTGACACATCCTTGAGAGCTCTGCCTAGGGCTTTCCCCGAGTTGGGAAAATAAACGCAGAGCTGGCGGACTGTCAGTCGGTCTGGGGCCCAACGGCCCAGCGATGACACTTTATTTTTGTTTCCACTCCGCAGCGAAAGAGCGTCTGGGAGACACTAAAGCCATTCAGCATTCAACATGAAGCTCATCTGTGACAGTTTAAGGTCATTCGGGACCCATGAAATCCTGTAGTCAGGTACATCAATCCTTGCACTTTGCAAGGGAAGTGTGCCTCTGCACACATTAGACATGCTAAAATCGCATGCTGTATGTGCAGGCGCATTCACGGTCCCACTCTCATTCTACTGCAGTGTGCCTCAACTCATGTAGACTCACACATATGTACAGTACAGGCAGGGAACTGCTTTACAATTTACAGGCCCCATGACAATATTTAAACAGTACATTTGGCCCCAATATTCATTAAACACTCAAATGTATAACCCGTAACAACTTTAAGGCTCCCCATCAGCCCATGACCCTTTGCATCTTCCAAAACGTTCGCCCTGATTCAGCATCGGTGCAGCTGTGTGTGCAGCAGAAGGCCAGTAATTTTTACTTCTAGTATGTCTCCCACCTCTCATCACACACACAATACAATCCGGTTGTAGAGTTAAATTAAGACTCTGGATTTGACTGTGCACTATTACAATACAATGTACTGTATGCATCCAACACCACTGACCTGGGACTGTATATCACCTTGCTACATCAAGCTGTCAACACTGGCTGAGGGTTGTGGTAAAGGGACACTCATCTGCACGTGTCTGTTGGACAATTATGTGACGCCCCGGCCGATTTAACATACTGGGACCAGTGTTTTGTGGTGCTGAGTGAAACAAAATGAACTGCTCTTTTTTTTCTTTTTTTTATCACACATCAGTCAAATATGGGCCTAATTGAGGGCTAAATTGTATTTCTCATTGCTTTGTTGTGAGTGGGATTTTCAGTGGAGTGCTGTCACTTGGCTCTGATGGAGGTTGGACTAGTGTCTGCCGTACAAGCTGTCTTTGTTCAGACCGATTTACTTGTTAAAATAGTCTTACCGTTTTTCTGCCAACTATTACATGATCACTTGAGCTGCAGTCCATAAGTGTCCTACCTGGGATTCATTCAAATCCGTCTACTACACTCTCTTCCAAGAAGGAATCTCCACTTTGCCAGGGGAGGTATTGCACAAACAGTATGAGCTTCAGGCAGTACTATAGCCAGTAGGTGATCTTCTACCTAGAGTAGGGAGAACACCTCCAATCACTGCAGATGTTTATAAACTGTTTTATTCATTCAAATAAGTTCCGGATTGAAACTTTAACTGACACATTAACACGTCAGGTACAGTACACCATATTTTAGTACAAACTTTACATGGATAATGACTATTAATGTATTCTACTACCAGTAAGCTCTCTCCTCATCTCGGACCCCCATATGTTATTTTATTTCCTGTTGGAAGGACAGTGTCTACAACCTAAAATCCAGCACCACTTATCCGTGCATGCCCAGGCCGTTGCGTGGGAAATACAAAACGGGTACAAGTACCGGTAGTTATCCGTGCGTGACCAGGCTGTTACGCGGATAACCCAAACATGGGTCAGGCAGCTCTTGAATGAAAGCAGGTCCGAGGCCACCCCTGACATTGCTGGCCGATAATTTGAAAGATAGTGAAACCCAAAACCCCTTACGGGTTAGAGGGTACGGTACGGGGGTGTCACATACTGTATAGTATAGACAAGGGAAATGATTGCACTCGCAAAACCCTCCATACATGGTTCAAAGTGGGGGGGGGGAGTCACAGCCCTGTGTATCACTTACTACGTAAGTTCAAGCTGGTAGGACGCAGACATAGCCTCCGTGAAGTGATAATTACGTGTCTTAGAGTTTACGGCTGAGGTCTAGTGACTGTGGATGAGAGCCAGAGATGTTACTTGAGGAGGTGGAAGAGTGTTGTATACTGTAAGGACGACATTTCATTTGGACATGAAACATATCTTAATACAGGACTTTGAATAGCAGCTGAATTTATACCTTAGTACAAAGTGAATTTGATGATGTATTTGAGATACCAAGGTGCCATGTTCCTTGTTTGCCTTGAAAACCTTGGCTTAACAACAGCACAGAGCATGTTATGATTGATTGGTTTTGCAAACAGCTGGTGAAAAAGTGTATATCAATGCGTACTGTATTATATATATAATTTCACAATATATTTCTTTCCTTCAAGCCAAACCAGTTGGCTGTTGCCCAATGACTTCATCTTGGTTTAGGAACTTTGGCGTTCTAGAGAATTTGGGGGCCCCATGTCCCACATTCTAGCAGCGTCAACCCAATCCACAAACATGCGCACGCACGCACGCACGCACACACAAACACAAGTTGCTGCTCACACACTTGGTGTTGATCGGGTCAGCCAGAAGACACGTCACACTCTCACTGCAGGTATAGGGTTACACACTATTTCAATGTGATATATCCAATGGCCACTGCAGTCACAGATAAAGCATTTCATTTGAACTTGAACAAGAGAGGGATCATTCAATTTCACTCATGCACTGGAGCTCCCATTCATCTTTCCTGTATTCCCGTTGACAGATACTTTAAACACCCAGAAACGCACTTTCTGCATTTCTCCGTCGATGACCTTCACTTCTTCAGATTGGATTATCAAACGGGTCCACCTGCATGCACACATGCAAATATTTACATACTCCAGTTCAAACACAGACGCACGCACACGTACACAGGTCTGTATGATGCTCCTCATGTTGCCGTTGATGCCCTTGGTTCAATATTTACGAAATGTGCTCTCAGTAAGCTTCAACGGCAGCTGCTGGCTGGTCCCCAGGAAAGATTCATTTTTGCAAAGCGTCCCTTTGCCTTCAACTGCGTTCAGTTCAGTTGTTGCAGTAGTTCTCATATTCAGTCTCAGAGATTCTCAGAAGGATAACTGAAGATCTTGCTCTGACCACATTAAGGCTCATGTTGTAGCTGCTATGCCCGACTGCTTCAGCTTGCGATGTGGACTATAGATAGCACACTGTAGGTGCAGTTGCTAGGGTCTGCTTATCAGCATTTCATGGCCTAATTAGAGCTATTGACTGTTGTAGGTAACGCAGGTCACAGGGTTTAACCCAGTCGAAGTCAGTCACTGCTTTAATGACACCAGTGGTTAATCGGGGTTTAGTACTGTAGGTTGCTTTCCCTTGTGACGGGACTAATTAGATGAATTGGCTCTTGGTCATCTTTGAATGCACTGTAGCTAACTCCTTAGTCAATAAATAAGACCATAGCTTATGGGATTCAATATCCCTCCATTACCGCGCTGCGGTATATAAAACGGCACTAATAATGTAACGTTGTGAAATGCCGTCTTCAGACAAATAATACTTGGAAGAATGTTGTTCCCCCAATCCTGCTGCACATTGTCGGATGGTGCGCTTTGTTTGGCAGGTGTGAAGCCTCATTCGAATCCTAATGCGCATCAAAGAACCGTATTCTACTCCGCTTCGCTTCCAATCACACTTGATTACGATTCGGTGCAGGTGTGAATGCAATCCGCAGCAAATAAAGGAAATGAAGCAAACAATGTGACGGGTGAGGAGCTAAACACAGTTGTAGACAGAGAAGGCATATTTTACACAGCGCAAAGATGTCCCGTTACTAGACGTGGTCGAATGAGGAGACCGAAGCCCTGATCGAAACACCATATATTTCACTGTGTAGGCTAGTTGATAAAGGTCCCTGCTGCGGATGACAGCGCAGTGTGAAGGCAAACCGCAGCAAATTAAATATGCAAGAATCCCAACTTCGCATTGAGTATTAGGTGTGAATGCGACCGTAAACACATGTAGTCTGTACAAACACACAGTAAGAGCTTCTTTTGGAACAGTGTTTGGTGCCCTGTGCCGTTCATTCCCGGAGAAAAGAAAGATAGCAACATTCTTCTGGCAATAGATTACCATTTTCTTGTGATTATGCAAAGCCCCATAGCAGGGCGTGTATGCCAAGATATAACATGGTTAACACTAAAAAAAGTTCCGCTGTGGATTTAGTCTTATCCCGGCCAAGCCATGCTTGGCTCATCTCAACATGTTGCCCGTTTTCATTTTCAAGTAAATGAAAAATTTCTTAATTGGAAATATTCCATTTTATGGTCTTTGGAGAACACAAAATTGCCCATCCATAGCTGACACAGTTATGCTCTCTCTGGCCATGTAAGGAGAATGTAAAACGTCAGGTTTCGACAGAACCGTGAAGTATTCCGCTCTGCGTTCTATCTAATGTAGTTGTCAAACTATGGCCTCCCAACGCCAATTGAACTTATCCACATAAGGACTGGACTGTATGCCTACTTGGCAGATCGATGGGCTCATTATTGACCCATCCTCCCCCACCCCCGCTCTGCCTCCAACGGGACCGCAGTGAGCACCACAGGGAGGGTAATTGCCGTTTGCAGTGCACAGGGGGTTGGGTCTCAAGTATCCCAGGACTCCGTCCCGTTGCCAGAGGGAGACACATTGATCTCCGAAGGTGATGAAAAGCCTCTCTGAAAGGCCTTGCTTCCTCTGTGCGACTTGCTTCCCAGCCTCCATGCTGAACCAGAGCAAATACCGCTGATGATCCATGCCTGGCCTGCCGGCTATCGACGTTATCCACGTCGTTTTTCTTTAGTGTGTGTCTCAGAATGCCTGACAAGGACAGCTTATTCCGTAATAGTTTTCAGCCCATGAAACTGTGTACGTACTGTACGTGGGTTGCTGAGTGTACCTGCGTGCATGCGTGTGGAGGCATGCTAAATACTCAAAGGCTCTGCCAAACAACAATACCTCTTAATCAAGTAGGCTTGGTGATGCATAATGTAGCCTTTGCAATCACTGTGACATATTTGGAGGAGGCTATTTTGGGTGTCGGTGGCAGTTCAATGAAGCGAGGATGCATTTTTAATACTATAGTTTAAATCTGCCTGACAGAGTGCTAAATGGAGCTTACAGTCATGGACACGTTCGTCAAACACTAATGGAGGGACTTGTGGTTTTGGTTTAACCACATGAGCCCTAGTGTCCCTATTCTGGGCATGCCATAATAGGCAAATATTCAGTGACAATAGCACATCAGAAGATTACAAGCTCACAACAAAAACAAACAAAACAAACATTTGTCATGTACATTGTCATTTGTATGTCCTCCAAAACATTACTTAGATAGATCTTTATTTGTCATTGCAACGTGTACAACGAAATTAAAAGTGCCAACCAATCAGTGCATCATATCACAAAACAACATACTGTACAAGATAAAACAAAAACACATGACTTCTTGTTATTGCACAACCCCAGCAGCCCTAATGCACAAGCATGTCATTTTCAGCTGTTATCGCACAACAAACCCTTATTGTACTTAAGATAATAAATAGTAATAGAAGGTAATAGATAATAGAAACTAAAAAGTGTCGCAGCAACAGATAATTTTTTTGCTGCATTGAGTGCAACTACCGCTGTGGGATAGAAACTGTTACTGAATCTGTTGGTCTTGGACTTGATCACTCTGTACCGTCTGCCTGATGGCAACAGTTCAAACAGTGAGTGAGCGGGGTGGGAAGTGTCTTTTATAATGTTCAGAGTTTTTTTACTTGTGTTCCAATGGAACCAATATAGTTCAATCATTTAGTCACAATTGTTAACACTCTTGTTAATTACTTTCATTGTCTCCACCAGGCCGAAGGGAGAGAGTATACTGTATGTTTTTCACTCCGTCCGTGTGTGCGTCCGTCTGTCCCGTCTGTTACCAGCTATACTAATCTCCAGCACCGTTCATTTTGCACACACACTCCCTGGATGTCAACGATGAACCTCTGGCCCAAATTTTCCAGAGCGGCCTGTTATAGCGCCACCAGTAGGCCGACTTTTGAAAAACATTTTTTTTATATATTACTCCTCCAGATTCTGTCCAAAAATCGCGCAAATCGTTATACACTATCTATATGACTATATAGATGGTTTCATATTCCATCCTAATTGGCTAACATTGGCTTTCAAGTTTGCAGGATTGGCCCATTTTGAACAAAAAGCCAAAATCCTGCAACTTCCGCCCCCCCAAAGAATTATACACAATACAATTATACAATATACAATTATAGGTCTTGCCCAGCGTGCTGGCCATCCGGCCTGGCAGAGACAAAAAGTATGCTTCAAGAGATTCATCGAAAAAGTATTTATTCAAAATTGGTCAAAATAAACTAATCAATAGTTGGCGACCTTACTATGTACAGGTTATGGGGTATGACAGGTAGTGTATGAGCCTACATAGCACAGGAAAACAAACTTGTGTTTTACTGTTCTCAAATTGCTTCGGATACAGGTCTGATAAAATTAAAGCAATGTGTGCATTCAGAGTACATGTCAAATTTGGACACAATGGCTTCTTTTCTGCGCAACGGGCTGGTTTTAATGGTAAGGTGTTATTTAGGAAAAGGCTATAATCATTATATTTATTCAGGAAATGGTTGTAATGTAGAACACCGTAGCAGGAAATAAGGATTATGAGGATTTATGCCACAGAATATGAAAATAATGTGAAAAATGCTTCAGGATAGTGTTTTTCAAGGCCTGGGTCGAGACTTTAGAAGCAATGTGTTGCCAAAACCCAGTTGAGTCCCGAGCAACATAAGGCAGACTGGATTCAATACAGAAGGTTCTTACAGTAGGTGAGCAGTCTATAAAGGCAGGGTGTTTAACTTTTTATCCATGGGCATCTATAGAACGGCCCGCAAAATCAATTTTGGCTTGAAAGGAGCCCAATTATTCTAAATACTTGAATGCCTTGGGTTTAGAACAAGGTAAATAATAGTGTTAGTCTTTCATTAGAAATGGCATAGCCTTGAATAGCTTGACATTATTTTCTAACCTGAGACTATAACCAATCAGATTGTGGGGAAATGGAAACCTACGTCTAATTTACAGGAGTTGAACTTCCAGGGACAACAATGCCTGTTAACTTAAAGGCAATTGCAAACCTCCATCTTTTTTGCAGATCCTAAAAGGTGTAAAAATGACCATAATGCTTTGGTGCACTGCTCCTCCTTGTGAAGCGGGGGAGGGCTGTCCTACTGAGACAACATGTAGTCCACCGACATCATTTTTGCTATCATGCAATTCCAGACAGCAGATTTGACGCACCATGGGAGCCAAATTACACCCAGAAGTTTGGTGGAAAGCATTGGAGTCAACGAGAGCCCATGCAGTGACCAGCTCATGAACAAACACTTTCTGAATGACTGTCCTGAATGACCTTTGTAAAGTAATCACTTCTGGAAAATAACAGAAGACATAATACCGCATAATTGTTTGCTGTGTTGCTTTTCGATGTGTACACGGTGTAATTTATAGCGGTATCTAAAGAGCACAAAGTACGTTTTTGAACGTACCAAGCATCGTGATACTGCCGGCTCCGTCCACTGCCATGTATCCATGGAACTTCCGGTGTGAGCTTTGCCTCCCATGAAAGCATCCATGAAAGTGTCATGGCGTATTCACTGTACATGACGTCTTCCTTCTGTAACGTTCCTTGATGTAGTCCAGGAAGGAAGTGAGACCAGTGCCTGTGACATCACAGGCACTTTGAAATAATAAAATATCTAAAAACACATATTAAACAGATAAAAAAACCCCAGAGAAGTGTTTCTTGTGGCCTAAACATCATTAAAATAAGATCTGTTTGCAAACAGGGTGAAGTGGCCCTTTAACTCAAACCACAAAAGTGGAAAAAGCGGCACTCCAAAATATAGGATGCAAAACTGTCTCGGATGCAAATTGTCATTTTGTATTGTGAACGCCCCAAAGACGCTCAAGAGCATCCACTGCCTTAACCAAGGGTAGCACCCAGAGAATGCGCACAATGTGTCTTTTTTCCTTTTGGTTCTATGTCTGAACTGAACTCAAAACTAGTCTTTGTGTGCACTGTGCCTTTTGTAAAAGCCCAGAGCAGCCTGTAGCTGACCTCTGCAAAGCTGTGACAGCTATTAACCCATTTAGACCTGAGGATAATTCTACAAATACCATTTAAATACTGACAGTTTTCAGAAAAACCTAAACTATGTTTCTTTGTCAGTCGTTCTCAAACATTTTCATGTCATGGACCCCCAGAATTATATGTAATTGGCCTCCCCACCCCCATCTGAAAATATGTTGTTCCAGGGACCCCACCAGAAGCAAAGATTTGAGTTAAAAACGTTTGCTCTGAAAGTATATATTCAAAGATTTGCGCCACATTTTCACGATTCTTCTAAAATAGCTACAGTACAGTGTAACAATGCTTAAAACACCAAAAGGGGTTCCCGTCTTGAAGTGGTCCAAAGGGAATGCACAGAGACAAAGCGAATGGTGTGCTGTGCCTGTGCTTCCAGTAAAAAAGCACGTATATAACTTTACAGGGTTCGTTACCGAGCTTCAGTGATGGACTACCGGATTCTTCAGGTCATGCAAAAAACATTTAGACAAGTCTCGTGGGGGGGAGCTGAGGAGGAGATGCATGTTTGGCGTAGAACAGAGCTGAGGTTTTTTGAAAGACGTTTCCTCCACTTCCTCCAAGCTCTTCCTCCTTGGTCCCCCTACAGCACTTACTCTTTATTTTTATTTGACTTGTTTACCGAGGTTGAAGGAATTAAGGGGATAAGTAATGGTATGGGTAGAATTTAGAAAGGTCAGTGAGAGCACGTACAGTAGTTACAAATTAGCGTATTTTTACGAACACTATTCTCTGTTAGAGATTACCTGGTCTGATAATGAATTGGTGGAGACATATAGCCCACATCTTGGTCTGCTTGTATCCTGTTTTATTGTCATTAGTCTGACGGGATCATTACTAAAGGCTCATACATAGTCTGGATTTTCGGTGGTTAGGTGACCAACGAACTACAACATGACGTCACGAGCCGCGGTGAAGAGCAAACCACCGCCACCGCTCCACCCCTTCTCTCTGTTTTTACTCACCACCTCTCAACGTTATTTCAGCTCCGGTGGTCAGCTCACCACCGGAGCGGTGGTCACCTCACCACAGAAAATCCAGACTATGAATAGGCCTTAACCCTATCCCTAACCCTAACCACACACGAAGCCACATAGTCGGAGTAATGGGATGTCGGGAGTTATAACTAATGTATTGTACAGCGATAAGAATTGCTAAAAGTGCTGTTTAAAACACACTGATGATAATCGATATTTGATAGTTTTGCAGGGAGAGTAGGCAAAGCCGTATCTATTCCCTCTGTTTTGTCTTTGGAAAAGCCCACATATATTCCACAATGTAGGGCAGGCCAAACCATCAGTCCAAACAGTGTAGTTGGCAGACGACGGTGATATTCATATTTCTGACAACAATACCCATCCCCCTTAAAGAATCGGAGAACAGTGACATTGGTAGACGACAAGGGCTGAAATTGCGGTGCAATTTACATATTTTCCCCTTGACAGTGGACCCAATGTTCCGTGAATTAGCATTTCATGTATTGATTTATTCATTGTCATGCAGCCTAATAAGGATCTTGGATCGAAATTGTCCTCCTGTCCGCCAGGGCTTCTCCACAAAAATGTACTTGTTGAGTAAAAAAAGAAAAAGAAAAAATTGTAGGATGGCAAGCCAGCTTTTTGTGCAGCCCTGTCCTGACCTGGATCCGCGACTGTTGGCATCACTTACCAGGTTTAATGAATTCATTCATCTGTGTTGTGGGGTTAAATGGAACATAATAAAGTCTATTTAGACGAACCACCGATCCTTGTGAAATTCCCCTGAGACGCTCTATTCTTCCGAGTGACTTTTTGAAGAATGTTGGAACTCTGCCAAGTTTAAATATCGTTGCCAGTGAGACGCGGAATGTCCAGCGAGCATCCATTGGGCTTCCGTTTCCCTCCGAATTGCAGTACTACACGCAGACTCAAGACTGTGAGCTTGGTGGTTTATTGATGATATTATACAGAAGCATATATTTGAAGATAGTGAAGATCTCAATTCAGACAGGTGACATATCGCCTTTTTCCCAATGAAACCCTGCATTGTCTTCAACGTCCATGGAACATTGGCCACCGGCACTGATGTATGACCTGGATTTACAACCGGGGCTCCCATGTTGGAAAGCCAAGCATCTAACTCTCATCAAAAGGGGCATTGGCAAATGGAGATAAGTATAATGGGATGTCAGACTCATTCCACAGGAGTTAGCACTGGCAAGGGTGTCGTGTGATTAGGAGGGACAGATGCCCTGTGTTTTGGCCATGTACAGTAAGTGCAGGACGGGTTAAATAGTTGATCTACTGTACAAGCTCATGTCGCAGATTCGTCGCATTGCAGATGCGGTGCTTCATTATGGGCTTAGGTCTGTTATCGTTGGCGCAAAGAGATTTAAGAATTTGAATGTTGTGGAGAAAAATTGCAGCGGTCTGAATTAGCCTCTAGGGAGATTGAAGATCAGGCGTGCCGCAGCATTTCTGGATCAGTTGTAGGGGTTTGAGAGAGCATGCCGGCTGACCAGCAAGCAGGGAGTTTTGCAGTAATCAAGTTTGGAGATGACTGAGGCTTGGCTAAGTAGCCGGGCAGACGTACTCCTTGGTGAGGAAGGGCCCGATACTCCTGTAAACTCGTGTCAACATTTTACAATGTTGGCATTTAGCAGTTGCTCCTATCTGGTCCATCTGGTCTCCCAGATGTGAAAGCAAACATCTACCGTTTATCCAAAGGGGACTGGCCCACCCCCTTGACCAAGGAAGATATATGTCTTCAGTTATTTTTTCTACACCAGGGAGAGCTAAATTATTATGTCAATTGGGAATCAATGTCTTTAACCCATTTAGACCTGAGACGATTCTACAAATGTCTTCTAAATCCTGACAGTTTTCTGAAATTCCAATGTTTCTGTGTCAGTGGTGCTCAAGGCCTATTTCATGTTGAGGACCCCCAGAAATATATGTATTTGGCCACGGCCCCCCATCTGAAAATATGTTGTTCCAGTGACGCCCCCCCGGAAGCAACGATTTGAGTAAAACATTCTCTCTGAAAGAATATATTTTCAATGATTTGCGCCACATTTTCACAATTTTTCAAATATAGCAGACCTGCAAGCTTGTAGATCTGCTATTTTTCAATAGCTAAAGTATAACGTAATGCTTTAAACAACAAAAGGTGTTCCCGCCCAAAATGGGTTAATATAAAAGTGCCTCCACTGCACATCAAATCACATGTTAAGTAATTGTTATTGTGCTTTTCAAAGCATATCATTCGGAAATACTGAAAAAAAATAAGAATTGTGTTAGGCGCATATCATCATGTGATCTGAATGATTTGGAAATATTATTTTCTGCCTGTGTAATTTATTTCCTTCAGGCATCTAGAACCTGAATGCAGGTTTCTCGTGTTCTCCAAACATCTAACCGTGACCAATTAGATTGAAGAGAGTTATGACTTTGGGCTTACAGGAGATACTCAGACTACTTCTCCACAACATTTAACATCATTTATAATGATGACCATGAGTTCTTCAAAGAGTTCTTTGCCTACAGGGCCAACCTACCTAGTAAGCTTTACTTGACTAAGAAACAGCTACACAGTTGCATGTCAGTATTTGAATACAGTATTCAGTACACTCGCAATGATCTGCACATTATTTTCATATGACTCATACTGTAAGTAAGTACAAGATCGGCTCCTACTGTAGCACTTTTGGTATTTTGATAATTATTGTAAATGTAATGTTATTTTTCCAAAATGACCCATGTCTACTAAGTTGCAGTGGCACACTATATTCTTGCATGTGTGCACTTGCTATTTTTATTTCATTATCGCAAATGTTTATGGCATAGTTAGTCACGGCTTGTTATTAATGAACATTGAGTTATTTTAGCATTAGCACGTATAATGCTGCTAGCGAACATGCACCTGTAATATAGGATTTTTGTTTAATAAATAATACATTTTTAGAAATGAATGACATTGTCCTCCTGATCAGACTTGGGGAACTATTTTGTCGAAACAGACGAACCGGTGTGGATAGTCAACGGAGTGGTGGGTGGGCTGTAGAGACAAACATTTGGTATTTTCCGTAGCTTGAGCAGGGCGGAGTGCACGTGGTAAAGTGATGAGGTGTATTCAGTAGTGGGTGTGTGTTGCAGGTAGATTCAATGACTAGGGCGGTGTGCACGTGGTAAAGTGATGAGGTGTATTCAGTAGTGGGTGGGTGTGTTGCAGATGGATTCAATGACTAACCAAATTAATTTCTCAAGAGCAATATTGAGTAGCAAAATCCTCAAACAACAAAATTGCTAAAATGATCAAATTCAGAGTTACAAAAGTGGTAATGTTTATTCCAAAACAACAAATAAACCCCAAATGTCAAAGAGTCCCCAAAACATCTGTTTTGTGCTTTTGGTTTTTCTGTTTTCTCTTTTTGAGCCCTTCGTAGTTATTTGACTTGTTTGTACCGTATTTGAGTTTGTAGGTTTGGAATAAACATTAACTACTTTTATATCTCAACATGTCATCATTTCTTTGGCTTTGCATGCTTTGAGTGTAAGATGTTATTGTGAAGCCCATATTATCTGCTAGTACATGAAGAATAAACAAGATGCTATTTTGTCTCAGACTATGTGGAGACTTCGCACTATGTGGAGACTTCGTCACCAAACTGACCACCACGATCAAAATATATTATTGTCAGGCAAAAGCAATGCCTGTTACTTTTCAGGAAATGAAACAATTACAATGTGTACCATTGGAAACAGTGTAGGTATTATTTAGTCACAATTGTTCTGACTTTTTATTCATTAAAACCTCTTAAACCCCAGGGGGGTAAAGGGGGTAAATCCGCAACATCGGAGTTGGAACCGGAGACCAATTAGGTCCCCATTGACCCGCTGAGCGCTGTTCAGAGGTGGACAGCCGCTGCTGACACCGTCACATTATGCAGTTTAAAATGAGGCATTTATGACGAATACAACAATATACTTTGACATTCAATGTGAAAACAATAGCATCTTTACGTGTACAGACCACAGGGTTTGTTTTTCAATGCTGCCAAGTGCTTGAGACTTTTTTCATTTTTGACTTTTCTGCCTTTATTTGGATAGTAGTGGAGAGTGGCAGCTGGAGAGAGAGACGGGGAGTGACACACAGAAAAGGCCGTCGGGTGCATGAATCGAGCCTGCGATCTTGCTCTTAGGCTGCATAGGGCCTATATGAGCCATAACAACTCAGCCATCGGCGCCCCAACATAATACTGTAGGCCTACTTTTTTTTAATCAAATTGTTAAACATAAATACAATATATCAATCAAACATCAGAGACGGTCTACATTTCCCAAAAGGTCTGACCATGCAGTCTGACCAGAAGCAGAGATAAAATGAATGACCCTTGAACCCTGTGTAGATACTAAGTGGGAGTCATACTAGAGCCCCACGCTGTCCTGGAAGTCATCCAGTCCAAGGCAGTCAAATCAGAGGCAAAGGCTGAGCCAAACAGAGGGAACAAGTTGAAAGCTAAACATCATACAGACAGTCGTGGAACCAGAACAAAAGTCTGCACTTTTATGTCCACCACGCCTGGGGTGCTGCTGTACAGTAAATCTCCTCCATAGCACGATGTGTAGCATCCATGTTTCCTCTGTTCCACTCTTCCTTTATCAATCTGCAATTTCTGAAATCTCTAAAGCGTTAGGTGGTCATGGGTGCTGACAAGTATCCAGAAATGCAAATACTCAAGTAGAGTACACATAAAATGTACTTCTTTAGTAACTAAGTAAATGTACTTACTGACCACTGGTGGCATGTTAGGAGTTGGGTTAGTGACTGACTTATCAATTAGAACAGTATTGAAGCAACTGTTATCCCAGCTGTTGAATTGACTACAGCAATTTATAATGCAATGCCAAAATTAACACTCACGACGCCAAGCCGCTTTATAACCCGCCAGATGAAGGGTTAAGGTTTTACCCCGCAGGTCGCCATACCCGCCATATGGCGGGTTATAGGGTTTATAATATATCAATTCCAAGCAGCTGAAGCTCAAAACTAACCTTTCGTGCTGTCCAGGCTGCTAGACAGCGCCTACGTTCTTCCTATCATGAGGATCAATGCACGTGCACCCCATAAGGAACCACTCATTGTCGTTTCTTTGCTGCTTGTTTTCTCAGTAAAATACTCTAAAGTTGTTGTTTTTGTCCAATCCGCCTGACGTTCAGATGTAAATTGTGATCGCATCGCGCCCACTATATTACCATGTTGTGGTGAAATCTAAGACATGTCGGCTGCTGCTCGTACAACTTTTTGTTCCTCCTCTCGCTGTGTTGGGCTGTGTGCCCTGGAAGTATTTGGCTCAAATATACAGATACTTACATTACTTTCTATTACCTGTAGGAAAATGTCCACAGAAACACAAAATGCCCATCATGGCAAACAAAAAGTGGTTTCCAGCAGTCAGCCTCAACAAGGCAATAAAGGTCTCCTCACACGGACGGAGAATCCCAACACTGGGCGAGATCTGCTTTAAAGGTCCCCAGAGATTGTCCGGTCAGCACAGAAGACTGCCCAAGTACAATGCAGTCGAGTCTTCAGCACGTAAAACTTAACAAAGCGTGTAATTGTTTTACTCTTCCAGCTGAGCATTAGCAGATTCACAGGAAGCAAAAGGGAGCGAGGTAAAGTAAAAATGACTGTTATAAAAACAAATAAAAAATCAGGACATCCAAACTTACCAGTACAGTAAGTGGAAAAAAATTAATCAGATAAAAAAGCTCAACGCCTGTGGCAAGAGTGTGTGTGTTCCTTGTTTCCAGGCCAGTTTGTACCTAAATTGTGCCTAAATACTTGAGATTTTGAGGTTTGTACTGTATGTAGTCCAAAGGCAATATTTCTTCGCTGCCTTTGAACCTGGTTTGAACCTGAACATCCTGCAATATAAAACGCAAACTGTGGAACATGAAACTCCAACGAGGACTATCTGATTGTAAACTGAAAATTATGCATTGTGCTCCTCTCTTGGCAGGCCCGACGGGAAAGCGAGGGAGAAGAGGACGCAATGGAGAACCTGGTATGTTTGTGTGTATGAGACCACAGATCACTTGAGTTTCTGTCCAGAAAAGATTCAGCAGTACTGCCGTAGAACACCAATAGATCATGCATGCAATCGTGTAAAGAAATCATGAGAAAGTATACATCTTCGGATCCCAGGATAGGTGATAGATAACCTACACACAGCTATGTGGCTTCAGACTTCAGAGAACTATCAGAATGTAACAGCAAGGTTGAAAGACTAAACCGTGCGCTGCTTTGTTAAATCTCTCTTGAGAAGGGAAGATGTAAGCGCAGCATTACTGTGGTCAGCCTTCACCGTGTCTGTGTTTACATATTCCCCATCGAAGGGTACCTCTGTATGTGGAGTCAGCGAGAGGTCGACCCATGTCCAACATAAACGTGTAAAGGCTGCTTGAGACCTGGTGGCTGTCATGTTTTCAGATTGTGATATCGAGTTCAGGGCCATTCCCAGTTTGCAAGACCTCTGAGCCAGACCATGCTCTTCCCTCCCTCCCAGTTGCCACTCTCTCTCCTCTCTGGCTCATGAAACTCAGTCCTGCCTTCGGTTAAGACCTCTGGGAAGGGCCTTTTTTTTTTCACGCACGCACGCACGTGCACACACACAGCCTCCCCCGAGACAGAGTGTAACCTCAAATTGAATTCACAGAGGGAACATATACTTGGCAGGCACTCACGTCGCGTCCACACTCCACACACCTAATAGAAGAGCGCGATAATGGGCACTGGAGCCTACCGGCACTCTGACACGGAGACTCCACAATGGCAGAGCAGGCCTTGACCCAGTCAGTTGGGCTAAAATATGCCCGCTCACTCGCTCGTTAAAGCAAATCAAAAAGACAGAGCTGATTTGCTATGGTCCCCCGTTTATTTCAATAATATGATGAGGAAATAATATGTTGGTTGAGGTTACAAAGCCATGTGAACTCTGATATTGATGTACTTTTGTGTTGTAAAGTCATTGGAATTAAACATAATCAGCTATCAGGGCCGTATTTCAAACAACCTCTAGTATACTGTATATGAGCATCAAAGTATCTGTTCCATCCTTCTTTTTTTATTTTGCCAAATTAATTTCAAATCCTGTTCTTGCGGCCGCGCTCTCCGTTTCGGGTCTCGAGCGTACAGCCATGCATCACAGTGTGGTATGGCTCTCTGCCCTATTTGATTTTTCGTATTTACATAATATTACAGTCATCCAGTGTATGACTGGAAATACACGGAAGATGGGGGGGGGGGGGGGGGTGAAATGATAGATAGACAACAGTTAAATGTTCTGGTCGGCTGTGTGTGCCTCTGAGATCCATCAGTTTTGTTTATGCAACACTTAACTGTCCAATAAACATGGATCATGCCAACATATTTCAAATGGCACTGTTGTGCAAAAGCCAGTACATCAACGTCTCTTTCTGTCTGTCGCTCTCTCTCTCTGAATTACAATAGCTTCCTCTTGACAAGTCGATTCAAAACGAGTGAAGCAAATACACATGTGCGTGTGTGATGTCTGGAGTGGCACACAGAGTGCTATGAAGCCTTGAAGGATGGACAATGGGGAAACGAAGAGATGACAGTTCTGCCCCTCATGTCAAGTACAATAACCCTACTGCAGCATATTGCAGCTGGCTTCAGTGTCCGCCCAGATGGACTGATCTCATAGTGTATCTGGCACATGAGTCCACAGTACGGACATCTAAGGGCAGGTCCTGCATGACTGTTTTATTTATATCGTAAAAGTGAGCAGCGGCCGTTTTCTGTAGTGGCTTTTATGGGTATAATCAGTACTGTCTCGTAAAGAAATCTCCAAGAACGTCAACACAACTTGTGCAGGGAACTCTTCAAGTGACTTGAGTCATATGGTTTGTTCGGATTCTGAAGGATGTGATATTAAAGGGTAAGACCACTTTTGCAGAGGTTTGGGTTGTGTAGTTACCTTGCCATGATGTAAAGAAAATTGCTCCAGTGAAATTGATAATTCAAAATATGCTCCTCGTTGTTGTTTTTGCTGTTCTTGTATTTATTCTTCTCAATAAAAATTTAATGAAAAAAATAAAAAATATATATGCTCCTCATTGACTTACATTGTACGCTGAAACATCTCTCAAAGTCACTCTTTTAGTAAGTAAAAAAAACTATATTATACTATAAAGATCTGGATTTTTTTCACAGTTTTGTTTATTCAAGATTTCAGGGTATACAGTAAGACAATGAAATAACATAACACAATGTGACACACCCATATAGAACATACCAGAAGAAAATAATATAAAATAGTGAAGTTAACATTTTTATTAAAAAAACGCATACTAAAAGAGTGACTTTGAGTGCTGTTTCAGCGTACAATGTAAGTCAATGAGGAGCATATTTTGAATAATCAATTTCTAATCACTGGAGCATTTTTTTTAAATTTCTTGTCCACATTTGGAGTTACATCATGGCAAGGTAACTACACAACCCAAACCTCTACAAAAGTGGTCTTACCCTTTAAGCCTTTGTTGTGATAAAGCTTTGATAGAGTATACATTGGTCATCAAAATGACTCTGAGCAAACACATTTGCACACATAATGCATAATGTGAGTACAATGTAAATACAAGACATGGAACCTCACAGTACAACAGGAAAAAGCCCTGGACGGAGTCTACACAAGAATGCTACGAATGGCACTAGGTGTCACATGGACGGACCGCATCAGAAATGTGGACCTCTATGGGGACTTATACCACGGGTCACGGACAAAGAGAGAAGGATGAGGCTGGCAGGGCACTGCGTCAAGTACATTGACCCTATGGGAGCCAACCCAGGGCAAAGCCAGGAGTGGAAAGAAGCGTACGACCGATGTATAAGTGCAGCTTGGCTGACAACAGTGAAGTGCTCAAGAACCTGATGTTGGATAGGAAATTGTGGAGGGCAGTGATCCAGGAATCCTGAGTTGGTGTTGGCTAGACCTCACTCTCGCAGCAACTAACTAAGAACAATATATTGTACTTACTGTGCATTATGCATTATGTGTGCAAATGTGAATTTGCTCAGAGTCATTTTGATGATCACTAGCCTGTTGACATGTAGCTGGACTGTGCTGCATTACTACCACCTTAATGTTACAGTCATATGGAAATTCTGTGGAACATTTGACTGTATTATGTTCCTCTCCTCGTTATAAATCCATATACTGACATTAACTTTCACCAGTAGCTTCTGTGGTTGCAAACCAAGTGTACAAAAAACATATTGCCAAGTAAAATATGAAGCAGGTTGAAATGGAACATGAAAGCATATTAAAAGCTAGAAAAAGTGCTCCATGGAGCACAGGTCTATATATACAGTACCAGGTCAGGATTGTGATTTGTGATGTTTGGAAAAAATTGGCCTTTTGGTGGCACTATAATAGGGCAATGTAAAAAGGGAGGCATTAATTGATCCTCAACGTAGTGAAAATGTGCGTGCAAAGTTTCACAGCAATTGGAGTTCATGATTTGAGGCATTTTGTTCAAAATGGGTCACACTTGAAAACTTACGTTTTTAACCCGTTCAAAATGCCAAATTTTGCACACACTCCCTGGATGCCAATGAACCTCTGCCCAAATGTTCCAGAACGGCCTGTTATAGCGCCACCAGGAGGCCGACTTTTGAAAAACACATGTTGATATTACTCCTCCCGATTCTGTCCTAATTGGCTAAGATTGGCTTTCAAAGTTTGCAGGATTGACCGGTTTTGAACAAAAAGCCTCAAATCATGAACGCAGTGTGCAATTTACATGAAATCTTTCACAGACTTTCCTACTAGGCAGAGGAATATATCCCACGCTTTTCACATTGGCCTGTTATAGTGCCACCAACAGGTGTATTTTTGCAAAACACGTTTTTGGAACAAAATGCCTCAAATCATCCAATTGCCATCCAAGGCGTAAGAAGTAATGGCACCCTTTACACATTGGCCTATTATAGCGCCACCAGGAGGCCAACCTGACCTGGAGACCCGTTTCATTTATTTTTACTTTTATTTTTTATATTAGGTTTTATGACCTCAATTACACCCATAAAACCTGAACTTTGAACATTCAGTGGAGTTTCTCTGGGGTTTGCAAGCCTTTTGAGCTGCAATGAAAACAGTGAAAAGAATGACATCTGCTGGCAAATCCCATTGACATATATGTGGGATTTGATGGCTCGCACAAACAGCAGGAAAATCAGAGCACTTGTTAGAGCCAGAAAACCCAAGACCACAGAAAGAAAAACATTTTTATTTTATGTCACAGTCCCTTTAAGGTCCCTGTACCATTCCATGAAAACTATTTAATAGATTTTTAGGAGACGCATCATTGTGTAAATCCAGGATTCCCTTCTCTAGAGTCTCAGATGATTGTTTACAGGATGATAGAGGTGAAAAACATACGTTTTTATTCATATTTTACAGGACTGTGTTTTCTGTGAATTTAGTGTTTTCAATAATTGTCTTGCTGCGCCCTGTTGTTGATCTGCCCAAAAGCAGCAGCGAATCCACTTTGCTTTTTTTCCAATTACATACTACACTGGGTAAAATGTTTGCTATTGTTACACGCAATTATTCCTGTGTGTATTGAATTGTGCTTTTTTATCTTCTGTGAAATTTCTCTTGTGCGATCAATAGACCATTGAATTAAATTATTTCTGCTCTGTGAACCGGTACAGTGCCCTGAGTATAGGTCTAAACACAAGTAGCACAGATATTCCGGTGAAGCGTTTTTAAAGTACGATTCTCCTCAGTCAATAGTGACTACACCAAATTCACAGCAGAGATGCTTTTGGTAGCAATGCCGTTCATTCATTCGCCCCACTAGGCAGGCAAAGCCTTTCAATATGGACTCCCGGTTGCAAGTGACAGTGAGCACAAATAGGAAAATACGCCATGATATTTACCTTAGCGTTGAACTCGGGACTGAATGGGATACTGTGCTTCGTTAGAATTTCATGCTTATTTACTGTCAACATATGGAAAGGAGGAGTGTGGCATGACAGTAACACAGAAACAACTTCATGTCGTGGTCACTACCACAGCCTCAACTGCGGTTGTCTGAAACCGTCAGAGCGGGTGGTCAGTGCTGGAAAGTTTCCCTATCCTCCACATGAATCATCGCCACCTTACACACACAAGGAACTGATGCTGCCTGGAATTGCGGAGTTGTGTAAATAAATATGACAGATGTATGGGATGCACAAAGTCAGATATTGCTGCACTGTCATAGCAATGTAATAATAATAAAAAAGCTATTTCCTGTCTGCCACCCCCTGCAGCTGCTAGTTACAAGTGTGACCGCTGTTGACATTTTAGAATGCGATAACGTCTCTTCGGTTCATGTGAGCAGTGAGCACACACAAATATATACTTTATATATATATGCCCCATACCTGTCTGTTGAGGCCAATGACCTTTGCATTCTCACGAGGTGACTGCACGTTACCGTAAACAGGAACAGGGCCCGCTGTGGAGGAAATGGCAGGAGGTGGCAGTGTGTGGAAGTGTGTGCAAACAGATGGTTAATAGAGTTAACCGAGCTGAAGTAGGTAGACATGGTTGGTGTGAATGGCTTTGATGGCGGATTGTTTATGATGCTATTGGGAACTGTTGGACCTTGACATATCATCATCACACCGGGCTGTTGGCGGTCGGACAGTGATTGTAGCTATTGAATGAGGCAGTACAATTATTGCCTCATTTGAAGAGTTATTGAAGTATACCAATAATTAAAAACTTTGAGGCAGCTTTTGCAAGAAATTGCTTCTTAACTGCCACGCATTGGCCATGCTAATTGTCAATTGAACGGTTCCACATTCACATGGATGCGTCGTAGGGTTTAGGTCACGTCTTTGAGGCATGTTGTACATAACTGAAGAACCAGTCAACATCCCATAATTATGCAGGCTTAGTGAAAATGCTATGTAGCCATAGCTCAATGAACCATGAAATAATGGCACTGAAGTACAGCCGCAGTGAGCCTCAAACATTGAGCTCCATTAAGTGCCCCAGCTGCAGGAGCTATTTGCACTTTTCATCCAATCATAAGGAAGTAAGACTTGTTAAAAAAAGAAAATTCTCCTGTGTTTTTTTGTTTTTTTGGGTGGCGATCGGAGCAGCTGGGTTCCCTTAAGAACTTTAAGACCCGGGATGATTTGCAGGGTTCTGAGGGGAGCCCTGAAGCGCGCTGGCACACGGTCCTTTTGAGGGCTAGTAATTGGGAGGAAAGGACGAGCGTGTCACCTCGCAAAAACACGAGAGCATTTTTTAACAAGCGCCCAGCCCCCTTGTAGCAGTGAAATTAGAGCCAGTCACAAAATACAAAACGGGATCGCCCAGATGCTGGCGGTCATTGTTGGCTCAAATGGCTCGGAAACCGGATAGTGGGATGAGTGCTTTGTCACCATGCCAGCAATAAATGCCATGGGATAAAAATACCGGTGCGATTTTGGAGTTATGCTGAAACAGAATTCCTGCTTGCGTTGGGGGATTTAAATATGACTATGGTAACACTACAGTCGCTACTGTATTTGCTCTATGCCTACTATCCTGCAGTAATGTATGATAGAAACGAACAGACTGAAAGGTGTTTTGAAATCAATGCTCCAGCCATTTTCAGCAGACAAAGAAGACGTGCATGTGACACACAAACAATACAATACAATATAAATACACAGCAGTAGGCTATGCAACTAACACTTGAAATCATCCATTATCCTTATAATTCAAACCATAAAAAATGTTTACAGAACTTTATATAACAAAGCACTACCATGTTCAGTGTCACAATGGTTGCATGCTAATTGACTTCAAATTGGCCTCATTTTTGGAACAAAAATGTCAAACGTCAAGGCGTAAGAAGAAATGGCACCCTTTTCACATTGGCTTATTATAGCATCACCAGGAGGCCACAATAACCTACCTGACCTGGCGGAGACCTGTGCTCTGAGGAGCACTTTTTTCTAGTTGCATGCTGATTGGAAGCCATAGGGGATCTGGCCCTCCTGGGTGTCTGAAGCTAAATGATTGGTCAGACTAATATCACTATTAGTCTGGAATAGTGATTCAAACCTCACCTGTGTTTACTCTTACTTGGACCACTTTTTTCCCATCTACAGCTAATCTCTTCACCAAACATTGCCGATATACAAGGCAAGCTCACAACGTTTGCCAGGTTTCAAGTGGTTCATTTACTGTAGATGGAGTATAACGTGATGTATAACCAGGATTAGACCTCAAGATACCAAAACCAATCATCATTCTAGACTCTAGACTATTTCCCTCAGCAGGATAATTTTGTGATATCAAGAGCGAGAGAGTATTTGTATTCCAAACTGGGATATTTCTTTACAGTGGAGTTATTGCTTATTATTGAATGGTGCTGATGGAGTATGCTCATGCTAATCATGACCTTTTGTCCTTCTTTCTGTTTCAGGACCTCCTGTAAGTACTGTATGCCATCCTCACAACTAATAACCCTGCCCAAGGTAAAAAACACAAAACAACTATTATTGCTACTACAATAACAAATTCATTATGGTAAGAAGGCTAATTCTTGTTAATGAAAGCTGATTTAAGTACAACGTGCTTCTTCGTTACAAAGCGTCTTGTGATAGGAGTGTGATTGAAGCAAAGGAACAAAACTATATGAAAGCCTTGGTTAAAGATAACCCTAAAGCTGAAAACCTGCAGCCAATTAAGTGATTGTAAGAGTAAGAGTAAGTAAGAGTGAGTAAGAAGTGTTTCTGAAGACATTGACAGAAAACAATAATCCATCTGAACAAGTTGTCATGATTTCCAATATTATAGATTTAGCCATCGGTAGTAAAAGGCATAGTGGTGGCAAATTACCACTACCATCATAAGCAGTGCCTGTGACCAGCATTTAAATTAGAAAAAACCCTCTCCACTATGTAATCTGACTATATTATTAAAATAATATTTTCAACCCTGCCCTCTGCTAATAGCGGACGAATCCCTGTCATCTTGGCTAGTCTGGTTTTTAATATCCTCGCTTCCAACGTCAGCGCCTGCCAACCCCCTGCACCCAAATATACTATCTCACTTCATTATGTACTGGGTGATCACAGAATCACTTGCCTCAAACAGATGGAAAACTCCTGCGTTTCCCCAAAAAGATGAAGACATACCCATATATAAGCACTGGAGGTTCTGACATCGAGCCATAACGGGGTCAATCAGGTGCTGTGTGTGTGTGTGTGACGTGTGTGTGACGTGTGTGTGTGTGTGTGTGTGTGTGTGTGTGTGTGTGTGTGTGTGTGTGTGTGTGTGTGTGTGCACGTGCGCACACATCATGCTCTCTTAAAATTATTTATAGTGTTGGGAGGCAAGCGTGATTGAATAGGAATAATAGCGTGTGCCGACTGAGCCGTAAAACTCGTAAGTTAATCTTCAGAGCCTTTGCAGCCGTTTTGCTCCCGCATGGGGGCTCTGAAGAGGTAAGTAAGTGCAGGTGGTCTCTCCTGCCACAGCCTGGCCTCTGATAAATAAAGACATAAGATGATTCTGCAGCAGCCAAGACATGTGAATGTCTTTGACATGTTTTTGACATTGTACTGTAGCTCAGTGGCCTTGTGGTTAGGGTGTCCGCCCTGAGACTGGGAGGTCGGGGTTCGATCCCCGGCCGGGTCATACCAAAGACTCTAAAAATGGGACCCAGTGCCTCCCTGCTTGATACTCAGCATCAAGGGTTGGATTGGGGGTAAGTCCCTGCGACATACTAGCATCATGTCCAGGGGGTGTACTTGTACATCAAGCTGCCTCACGCTACAGAAACAGGAGATAGGCTCCTGCCCTATGGGCCTCATGGCTCGGCAAGGCTACTTACTTACTGTAGGTAAGCCTATATTCGGTTTGGCTAGGTCGATCGCTAGGAGATGAATCCTGTTTCATAATGTCTGGGATTGTTCTAATAATTATGTTGGGACATGACAGCTTCTGTTCATGTTTATGTAGCTGTCTATCTCCCTAGCTGATGACGTGTTTTTTAAGTCTTTGGTAGGGGTGCTATTTGTTTTTCTACAGTTTAAATGGGGAAGTGGGTTCGGGAAGAGGGAGGGTGTATAACTGGTGGTGAAGTGCTGAAGTAATATTATTGTGCTAAACTTAATCAAGGCTTTAATTCATTAAAGTGTCTGCATTTCTAAAAGCCGAGCCGTTACCTCTGCAGACCTCTGTGTATCTTTATAGAATACAGTGTACTGATCTGACAATTACTCACTAAACGATCACTGAACCTGGTGCCGAAATAAGCAACCCGTGCAACATTCTTCCAAAAAAAAGCGATCTCATCTGCTTTTCCCTTTTGCTGTTGCCCACCCGTGGGATGGCAGGGGAGATGTCGCTGTGAATATTCAACAGCAACCCTTCCACCCACCCACCCCATCCCACTGCCACCCCCTGTTTAGCATTGGGACACAGAGAAAATTGTACCCAGCCTCACGAATGAAGCTAAGCCCTGGTGAAATCATTATAGGCCTCTGCATCTGCCTTAATTGTTACTTAGCCACTGATGAATGGCCAGGGACCCGTGGTTTCTGAGACAGAGACAAGGAATGAGCCTCTTCTATGGAGGATTATTGGGAGAGGTCTTTATTGAGGTTAATATACATATTGTCCTTACATGGAAAAGTGATTTGCTTTGTTTTCATTTCCCTTTCTTTTTCCAACGCCTGGCATTCTGTGTAAAGTTTGCATGGAAGCACTGGGGTCAGTCGACAATTGGCCTATTACAGGGGAATGTGTGAGGTTATCTTCACTTGTCCTCCAACGACAGTTTGGAAAAAAAGATATTAATAGAAGAGTTCTACGGTAGATGGGGCTGAGTTGCTGATTTTAAACCAGCAGTAAGGGAATAAAAAGAAATTAGTAGGGGTTATGCGTCGTCCATGAATTGAGGTTGACTGAGGGTACGGCAGGGATATCGAGGCTAAAACTATCGCCTCATATAGCTTCTCCTATTTTGATCTTTCCCCAATTCTCTCTCTTTGGAGCCTTCAAGCGAACTATACAGGGAAGCTCCTGTGGTGTTAGAACACAAGCCCAGGGAACCAGCCAGTGTTGAATGCACACCATTTAGCACCAAATCAGGCATAAAACACCACCCCTGAGGCAGCTCTCTCTCGTTTCTTCCACCGACACCACCTGATGGCTCCACTCTTCAGCACAGGGCGTTTTCAGTTGAAAGGATAAAAGACACTAGTCCATTATCCCCAACTATGTCCATTGCTGAAATGTTTTTTTTTCTTCAATGTTGCCTCTCAACTTCAGCTCGCTTGGAGGCTTGAGTTTCTCCATCTTGCCACAGTTTGTACGTTCAACTTTATCTTGATGCCATATCAATGCAATGTGGCACAGTGCTAAAGCACCTGTCAGTGTCCACCTAAAGTATGTGTCTATAGACCGATTCAGAAACGGGTCCCATGGTCGCAGGCAACGTATTTGCCTGCAATGATACACGGAAAGAATGTCCCACTTAGACCTGATGCAATGTTTGAACTTTCACAAACATTTGAACCCAACACAAGTTGAAACCTTGGCTCCTATATTGGGGGACTTCACATGAGCTGAATTAATGCTGCAATGCACATACTTCCGGACAACGTTGTGTGTGGTACTGCGTGCTCCCTGGCGGTGGGGTTGGTTTTGCAGTCACCTGAAGCTGTGTCTTGAAGAGTCAGAGTGCGACTCAAATTCCACCCACCAGGGAAGTGTGTTGCCATGCAGTTTCCACCTGGCTGCTTCTGCAAGGAAGCAGTTGTGATGCAACCAAATCGCCAGTTTGAGGATGATCTGTTATGATGTATGAATTATGCAGCTGCCGTAGCAGAGACTATAGGCGCATGGGGTGACACATGGAGCCCCGCTCCCCCTTTCCACTTTCCCCTCATCCTCATCTGCTACGCAGCGCAGCTCCACACCTGTTAATAAAACATACTCCAGCTGGACTTTGATCACTTTTGCTTCCGAGGAGGAAGTGGAAGGGATGCCGTGACTATCCAAGCGAGAGGCCATACGTGACCCAGAAGGACACCTTTGACTCTGCTCGACTCATACGTGCTTTTAATTAATTAACCACTTAAACTCTATTATACTTCATTGACCCATCTTGAGTCCCAGAGGGGTCTACTAAGGCCCCCTCCTTTATCCCTCAGCTCTGAGCTTTTCGCCCAAAATAGCCAAGCTACAAGATCCACAGCGTGTTGAGCTTGTAGATGTGATCTTTTCGCGGAATGTTTGCGCCCAGAACAGGGGCGATACGGTTCATGTGGAAAACATGGCCTAACTTTTATTAGTAGACTTAACATGATGCCATGGTGAGGTGCATACTGTACATACAATAGCCATAAAGCAGTGTCCTGTCTGCCACAGAGATACAAGAATGCATGTACACCCTCTGGTATTGGTTGTCAGAACAGAGTGGCATCTAGGTGCATCTATTTGACTTGACAGTGTTGACTTGGTCTCTCCAGGCTAGTGGAGCCTGAGGAGGTTGACCTTTTGGTCAGCTCTGCAGTGTTGGACAGTAACAAAGTAGATGTATTATGTAAATGTACATTGTACTGGACATTGTTTGAGTGTATCTTTACTTAGTATTTGTACTGGTAATATTATTATTATTTCCTTTTTTTCTATTTGACTTTAATAAACTACCGAAGAACTTTGTTTAGGAGGAGAGAGAAAGTTTGGTTGGACATGAGGCTTACTGCTCTAATCAAACAATTCAGTGTTTGTGAACAAAGGAACCAGCTGAGGACTCCTAACATGAAGGTTGGGAGAGGAGGATACATTTTCTTTTTTCAGTAATCAATGCATTGCCTTTTTGTTTTGTAAATTTTACTTTGGGGAATACTTTATTGGACTTACTTGGTTTACTTGGATTACTTTTTTGAGATACTTTGGCGATACTTGACTCTGGGACACCTTTAAAGGGACGTGAAGTGAACATTTAATTTCCATTTTGAAAAGAGATTGATTGTTCAATTTGTATTACTAGCCCTTACCCGTTGTGAGATATTTCCCCCCCCCCCATTGTGGCCGTGGGGGGTTCTGCGCCCGGGTGCGTTTGTAATTGACTAATAAATTCATTAATAATCATTAATGTGTCAAATCGAAAAAAGGGCTTTGTTACGCCCTCCATATTCATATGGTCAATGCCTGTGTGAAAAGTGATTGGTGCAGGCAGTAAGGAGCTACGGCAGTCACAGTGACACACAGACACACAGACATTGTTAGAATTATAGTATGATGATGATGATTAATTTGTGTTTTCTTTTTGTTCTAGTTCGTTTCCAGTGTAAAGATTTACAGTCACAGGTCCAGGCCCTTTATTTCTTTACTTCATTTAATATAACTCAGACATATAGTTTTATGGTCCTGTTGTTATAACACGAGTATCTGAACTCTGACTTAATTACTGGGGTTGAGTACTTTGTCCACCACTGGTCGTCTGCCCGTGTTGCTGTGCCCCTCAGCATGAGAAGCTTCGGTCATCTGATTTGATGAGGTAAATGCTGAGTACCCCTAGCGCCAAATGTAGTTTATTGTTGAATAATCAAAGTGGGAAGGCAAAGTGATAAAATCAGGAAAAGAACCTGCGGGTGGTTATGAAAATGTGAAACGTTTACGAAGGCACGCACATCCAAATGATAAAAAGGCCAGGTGCTGAACAGAAGAGCATATGAAAACGCAAAAATACAGTCCACACATTGAATCATTGCTCCCATGGAAATTTATTATATTACCACCAAAGTGGTAATACTTTATAATAAATGATCCAGTGTGCACTGTGCATGCACAATCCATTGTTCTGCTAAATTAGCGGCCGCAGTGCTAATATAATACATTTGTGTGCGCCTGCGTTCTCTATTCTTCTGGTTCTGAAAATGTCACACATCAAAGAAGGGCAACCTGGAGGTGTACACAGTTGAAACGTATCATGCCAAAGTCAGTTTACATCATTATCTCATGTCATCTATACTGTGAAATGCTGAGTGTTAAGTGTTAATTTTACACTCTAAATTCTAGGGAATTGCATAATGCAATGTGAAATGAGTTGATCGAGCCTTGAAATCAGTCTGATACTTCTATGTGAAGAATAGTTTAGAACAATGTGTTAATCAATACCTGACCCACTTGACCTTGACCTTTGCCATACAGTACAGTACATTGTCTCTGTCGCGTAGAAACCGCACACTCTTCAGGAGTAAATATTCAAAAGTAGCAGATCGACATGTGTGAGTGTTGAGTCAAAAGGCAAAGCTCTCTGTCTACCGAGCAATCTTCGTTTCTACTTAAGGCTGTGTACACAGTACAGCACAAGCACAAGCTATGGTCATTAAGTGTGCGTTATGACCGAAAGAATAAGGTCGCAAATACAAGTGGCCGAAATTAGTTTTCTTCGACGGGTGGCTGGCATCTCCCTTAGAGATAGGGTGAGAAGTTTAGTCACACAAGAGAGACTCGGAGTAGAACCGCTGCTCCTTCGCCTGGAAAGGAGCCATCTTAGGTGGTTCGGGCATCTGGTTAGGATGCCTCTCGGGCGTCTACGTTCTTCTCGAGGATCCCTAGGGAGGTCCTCGAGGCACGTCCCACTGGGAGGAGACCCCGGGGCAGGCCAAGGTGCAGTTGGAGGAAATACATCGACTCACTGGCCTTGGAATGTCTCGGGATCCCCCAGCAGGAAGTCACTAATGTTGCTCTGGAGAGGAAAGTTTGGAACACTCTGGTGGAGCTGTTGCCCCCGCGACCTGACTACGGATAAGTGGTTGAAGATGGATGGATGGATGGATGGAGGAAGATAGAGAAGTCCGGTGAGACTATAGTGGGCAAAGTGAAAGCCAGACGTTTTTATGAACTGTTGGATATGCACAGGATATATACAATAACACCCAATGATCATTATTTCGGAGGAAATACGGTAGGTCTGTGGCACTCAGTCTTTAAGCACGGACAAGGAGTGCACTTTGTACACCAAAGTTAACAGCTTTTTGATTGCGAGGAAAAAAATTCCCCCATCTCATGTCAAATGATGAAGAACGTAGAACAGTAACCCATTCTGCCCCATATGTGGTTGTGGTTGGCCAAAATGTATTTCTATGAAGAACAAGTAATCACGTCCGTTCTGGCGTATTCTCCCTTGATTATGGCATTTTTTTTGTACGTGCGCTTTATGGGTCGAAACGTGGCAAAGAATCTGGTACTAAAAATCAATGTTCCTTAACTGAGTTTTTTTCTTTTTCCGTCTAGTTTAATGCATACACTCTTCCACCATGAGCTGTCAAAAGATGGTGCAGATGATCTCGCCCCTTCCACTCACATTACATAAATGTCTGAGACCTTGTGCTGACTGATATTGGTAAATGATAGTGTTCAGAAATGAACTGTCCTTCCTCGCAGCAGTCAAGTGACCATCCCTCTGGACACACATCACTGGCGTCTATAGTTAGTATCTCCCTGCCTGATTTATACTGTGCGACATGTCATATACCAGAAAATCTACAAGCTCACAATGCATTTCAGTGCAACACATTGTGAGCTCAACACGCAACTAGTATAAATCACATGTCATGCCCTCGTGCTTACTGTGTGGCATGTACTCCTTCATTCATACGTGTATGGGTGCATGCATGATGACAGATAAATGATAAAAATAGAATACACCTCATTTCCCTGACAAACATGGACACGTGCAGTCACACACACATGGCCGCTTGTAGTTGTCACACACTCGCGCGCGCGCGCACACACGCACACACATTAAAGTCATTTTATGCTGGCTAATTGTGATACACTGTGGATATGGGAACCAGATGCCATTCCCAAGTCAGTTTTCCAGTGTGGTTTTCCTATCCTGGCCTAACCCCTTGCGTCCAGATTCTCCCGACGAGCACCAGCCACTTGTGGTCATCCATTCCTGCCCATTCTGCTCTGATTGCTCACATCCCTGTCCCCCATTAGTCTCCTTGCCTTGAAAAAAGTTCCCCCTGGGGCGCACGGTAATATGATTGAGGTTCCCATGCAGAACTCACAGATGGACCAGTGGGATTGGGATACTTTTTTGTATTTTTTTGTATTTTTTATATTGTTTTCTTTTTTAATTTGGACCTCTTTTAGTCTGTTCCATGCTTGTGCACATTGTATGGAATTCAACAGAGGTTTCTCTTTCCAAGGATCCCCACAGCCACATCAGAGCCATTGGCCGGAAACGGCTGTATGGGCTTTTTGCAATTACCACCACCTCCGCTCTTCTATCACTCTAATCGGTGTGTTTGTTTATCTAGAAGAAACCTAATGGCACCGCGCTCATGTGGCTGAAAGAGGGGCTTACGGGAATTGTTGAGAAGGTTGGGGGGGGGGGGGGGGGGTCATGCTTGTGCTGTACTGTGTACACAGCCTTAAGACGTTCTCGAGGGAGACCTGGGATGATTGTGAGAAGATTCCTTGTGAGAATCTCTGAGATGAGATTCATCAATGTCCACAGTGTGATTTGAACTGTGTGATAGTGTCACTATTCTGGCCATGTCATAATAGGCGAACATGCATTCACATGCATCGTCTTGCGACGCATTGTGAACTTTTATATCTGCAATTTCCGACTAAGAAATGTGGCGTACAGGGAATAAAGGAGGGGGTTAAGTATAGATCCCTGGTGGAACCTGGACAACGAAGTATATAAGGGGTTAAGCGGTTAAGAACTGCACCAGTGTATTGAACTATAACCTCTGTCAAGTTTCCAAACTGTCTTCGATTAATAACAAGAAGCATGCATACTGTATAACGTGCCTTGGAAAAAGTCTGCAAGATGAGCTGATTGCAAAGAAGGGTGCAGTGAAGGATAACCCTTTTTATAGTTTAATTTCTGCGGGCAAACTGACCAACAGTCTTCACCTGAACACTCTGTTTCAATTGTCATTCGCTGTCAACACCCTGTAGCCTCAGGCAGCGCGTTGTTAAACTTCCTGCGCGCACACACGTGTGATTAAACTTGTGGGAAAGAGGTATGGCTGTAAAGAAAGAGGTTGTAAAAGCAGTAGTCATTGGCCAGCGTTTTAAGGGATGCCAATTCTCTGGGATAAAGTGATTGATTCCATGTGGCCAGCAGTTTGGGCTACGACGACTGCAGCCAGCCCAGTTGGCACGGCTTCACATCACATGGACGCAAGCTCCGGCTTGATGGATTGATTTGCTGGATCTCGACACATTTAACAGGTCGCTGCGATGAAAATCAACACAGCTCAGTCCAGACAGAAGTCAGACGCAGATCTTTCACTCCTAACTTCATGCATCTCTCTGGATTAGGGGGATTGCCTCAGAGCATCACACGCCGGCATCTCATGGCCAAACCCACAAGAATGATTTTTGCTCATGTCAACAACAGTGAAACTATAGTGGAAGGGATCCAGGCCCGTCGCACTGCGGAGTCAGGCGAGTGCTGTCAAACTTCCATCCATCATGTTCTGTGAAAATTGCAGGAGAATAGGCAAGTGAAATATGGATGCTAAGCGCCCTGGCTTCCCTGAGAAGAAGGAAATATGGCTGACAGAAGCGAGGCCCTTTCAGTGTCAGTGAATTAATCTGTCACACGTGGTTGATTACAGGTCAGTGCAACAGGGATCTGCCTCTTGAACTAGAACAAAGGGAAAAATGGAGAAACAATTATAATCCAATCAATTATTTAGGGATTGTTTGTTGAATCGCACAAATTACAGCCACATTGCCATAATGCAGTCCATTTATAATTTTAAAAATCACACCTGTGTGAAGTGAGGGGCGCTCTTATCATCATACATCGTCATGACATAAAATAGACACTATTCCTATTTGCTCAGACACTCTGACGTAAAATTCTCCATTCATTGTCAATGGGAATTTAATGTTTGTGTAGGACAAAGTTTCCTATATTCACTGAAAGCTGAATAAATAAATCACAATGGTTCCATTAGCTATTTCAGGCCATCACAACACAAAGATAAAACGGCACATTATAATTCAACCAGCTGCACAAGGACATCAAATCAGGCTAACTGAACAAGCACCACAATGACTTTACTGAACGTCATTCCCTGTTTCAAAGTGATATAAAATGACATAAGTAACATCAGATTTGAGCTTTGTCTGTGGTTTTGGCCTCTGTTCTTTGTGCGTTTCATGTTCCACTTTGCAAACCTTTTCATCTGTCATCTCGACACTCTTTGATGGGTGCCAAGGATTTCCTCTTTTTAACCGGCTGCTCATTTCAGGGCCACCGGCGGAGACAGTGGCCACGGTTTGGCTCCAGATCAGCAGTGAGTTTGTGTATCTGGACAGGGAAGAGCTTACAGACTGATGCAGTGGTCCGGCATTAATCTGAAGATAACACAAGTTCTGTCATAAATCATCTAGTTTGGGAGGGTTGAGAGTTTGATCAGTACACCACACATTTGCCAAAGATCAAGCGATGGGCAATGTGAGGCTTACAGTCAACGTGTTGCATAACATTTTGATCAGTTTTTAGAGTTGGATGCTTCTAGTTTGAGTTGGAAACACCTTTGTTCTTGTTATTGATTAGAATCTGATTCAGAATCAACTTTATTGTCACATCACAGTTTACAGGTGTAAAGTTTTTCTTTGTACAAGCTCCATCGTTATTTCCAGAAAGAACAAAAGAGGGAGAGCAAAGGGGAAAATAAATACAACATTTCTACATAGACCAGCAGGTACAGTATGTACAGGAGGTTAGACATGGGTCAGCAGCGGGCATGTGCATGAAATTAGACATTACGATGCATCATATACTGCAGTGTAGATCATAGACAGCCTAGACATTGCATAATCAATGTGTAAGTGTGTTATATAACTTCGTAGGGCACTGTATGTTGAGGAAAATTGAAACGAGACATTAAGTTACAAATAAAATGTATTATTATCATTGTTAACTCGATGAGCCGTGGAATGCCTTCTGGATGCCTAGCCATGGATAAAAGGAAGTGTGAAAGCAGTAAAGGATGCAATTAACAAGCACAAATGCTGATTAAAAAGTGTTCCCCCGGGGGCACGCTGCAACGACAGGCCTGCAGAGATTACATTGACTTATATGCACCATAGCAGTATCCCAAAGTGTACTTAAACCCTTCCCAATAGTCTCACAGCTAGAGGACTGTTTAATTGTCTCTATGAAAGACCATGACTGTATTCGCCCAAACCTTGTTTTGGACAAGCTCCAGTGGACGCCTGCCTGTCCCAATGATGTGCAAGTGATGGGCTGTATAATGAGCAGGTGCAGGCTGTGTAGTGGAAGCACTTCCAGATGTACTGCGACCAGAAAAAACGATGTTTTTTCTGGGTAAAAGCCTGATAGATGGAGCATACAGTACGGTATATGGTTCAGTGTACTCGAAGCAGCATATGCCAAGTGGAAGCACAAATCAACTGTTGTGAAGTTTCCGTTTTTCGATTCATACCGTTGATGCTTCATGGATTTAGTGACGGTTGCTATTTATGGGAACATGATATATTAGTACATCACAGCTCTCCCGTCTCTTGCCAAACTATAAGCATGGATGCTTAACAACTTTGACAAGTTCATCATCACTCCTACGTCTTTTTTTAATCAAAACTAGGTTGAAATATATAGTGAGCGCATGTGGACCCATTTTCGTTATTTTCATTTCTTTCCACAGTAAGCAAAATATCATGTTCTTTTGCCCTTTTATGGAAATGCAACACTCAGTGTGCTTTCTAATAACTTTACATAGGTCAATGTCTACCCCCCCAACATGTCTGCTCCCACGCATGCACGCACGTGCACACACAGCTACACACACACACACACACACACACACACACACACCCAAATCTCATTTCATCTAATGTGAGTGCTGTTCAATTACTTTCCACTATCTTCTGCTGGCCAGAACCTGTTTAACAATGCATTCCGTAAAATATATCAAATATACAGTAACATTAGCAGTGTAATGCTAGAAAATATATAAACTAATTTTTCAGCTGTATGTTCAGGATTCAAGTTATGTATTGACGACTCTCTCTACAAAAAGGTAAGGTTAGGGACAATAACTACTGATACTACTGATACGCGATTAGAAGACTGAAATAATAACACCAAAAATAAAATAAACAAATATCGGTATCAGTATCGGCTAAATTGATATTTTAAACATCGGTATCGGCCGAGAATTTCCATGTCGGTGCATTCCCTAGTTGTAGACTTCACAATGTCGCTATCAGCCAGCCACATAGTTGTTGTGCTCAATGTTTGTCAGTACTGTTACAGCGTTGACCCATTTGGCTGCATTCCTGTTGAAGAAGCAGACTGGATAAAGTTGTTAACCATCCAAAGCCTCTGGTATGGTTCTAGATTAGTGTTGAAGTCAAAAGTCACAATCGTTTCCAGTAGACCCTCCCAATCTGTGATTCAGCCTCAGGGGACTGTAATCCTAAATAATGTTTTCATAATGACACTATTTTGTGTTTACAAGTGTAAATGACCAGCTAAAAACACCACAAGACCAAATTCAAACTACATTTCCCATAAGCCCCCCCATGACTTGTATGAGTCTACCCTGTACCCTGCTATAGCTTGCTGCATGGGGATTTGGGTAGAATAAAGATTTGGGTTACTCAGACACCTCAACCCTTAATCAACCACAACCACACAGCTGCCCCAGATTAGCATTGATGGGAGAATGCAAAAACATACCCGTGTGTGCTGCATGAGGTCACTACTTTGTGGTAACCCGAGGCAAAACAGCATGTGCTTTACGCACACTACTGCATTTAATGCACTAGCTGTACGTACATTCAATGACCAGGTAGTTGCATATCAGAAAATACCCACCGAGAGGCTGAAAGGGCAAAGACCTGGCTGGCACCCACTTTCCCCAGTGCGGCGTTCTGTACTACTTGGCTGAAGAAAGTGGCTGGAATACCTCTGGAGTGCTTCCATTTTCATACTGTTGGATTGAGTGCCAGCGTACCGCAGGGGCTGACTGTACAGGCCTATTCTGGGTCATTGGACTTGTACACGGGGAAAAGCCTAAAAACACAGATCTTCTTCTAATACCGTCAATTGAAGGATTACAGTGTTCTCTCTCTCTCTCTCTCTCTCTGTGGGGGTGTGGGTGGGTGTGTGTGCGGTCAAAATATGGACACAAACCAAACATATCTTTATTAATCTTACTGTTGGCAAGGCCTGTCCCTTTTTAAAACTTTGTTACAGAAACATAGTTTAGAGTTTTTTGTTTGAACCATGAAAACTGTTATATGATGTTAGGTGGATGGACATTGATAAAAAGGCTAGAGCTGCCTTTCTTCATCATCTCTGATCTCAGGATCACTACAGAAAGCATGTGGTGGTCAGCCCACTAACACTGTTCTAATATTATTTGCAATCGTATTTTATAAGCTTTTTTTTAACTTTTCCCCCCAGATCACAGCCTCTGTGAAGGAGAAATCCAAAAAAGCATGCTGGATCCTTGTACTGAAAGTTTAAAATATTGGGTTAGAACAACACAAGCTCATTAGCCTTTAATATTGAGCATATGGATGCACACCCCGCCATCAAACACTCTAGTTCACCCATGACCTTTTACATGGCCCACCCGGGAGCCAATTGCCCATTGATTGACAGAAATTGGAATGCAGAACAGCCAATTACCTCACCAAAAACTGCGGTGTATTAAAAAGAAAAATCCTGAAAAACACAAGTGTTTCCATGATTCAGAGCACGTTTTTATGATGTACTTCAATACTTGGTTGGATATTACTGGAGTTGTGCCCGTGAGTAAACATGGAGTTTATTTCGTCTAATTTTTTAATTTTTTTATTTTATTGTATGTTTGTATAAGCTTACCAGTCAATATGGCGTGAAACTGTGTTTCCTCACCAATGTTAAGAATATTAATGACTGAAATTAGTGCTATTCATGCCTTGCGTGGCAACTCTGTAACATTTCTGGTTCACTTGTGTGATTGATTGCACTGGATTTGTTGTTTGTGACATTCCTGGTGCAATCAGTATATAATTTGGCGTGGCTAGGAATCTTATGTCTCCCCAAAGAAGTTTAGTTAAAACCGCTGGTAAAATGTTTTTTTATTTGTCTCCTTTTCTCTCAATAGGGGACTCCTGGTCCACAGGGTGACAAGGTAAGAGTTTAATGAGTTTGATTTTAATATTTTATTTATCTTTTTATTGTTGAGATATTTTATAAATGAAATGCACTTAGAAATCATTATCGAAATCGAAATCCCTGACCCATTTCTCCAATGTATTTTTATTTTTTTTGTATTTTGGACTAACTACACAAATATATGTATTTGCTAATGCAACCTCATGTCCCAGCCTCAACACATTTCCTCATGTCCCAGCCTCCACACATTTCCTCATGTCCCAGTCTCCGCACATTCAAATCCATACATTTATCACAAATTCACAGCACAGTACATCATTAACCTTACACGAGAGAGCCCAAACTTACGTCCTCAAATGCTTCTCTGAGCATTTCTCAATAATACAGCGTCCAGGCATGAAAATAACCACACTGTCTCTTTATAAGTCTGCACGACTTTGGGGACCCGTCTGTGACCATGCATACTTCTTGCTTGGGCAGATTAAAAACACAAGGTCCCTTGATTTACACAGTCGATGTCTGACCATTTACACACAGTGGAAATTAGTGGCTCAGTTTGTCTCGCTCGTTCCTAAACCAGATATCTAAAAGAATGTGCATGCCTCGAATTTACTACTGGACAATTTGAAGGCTGGGAAAGAAATTGGGTGTTCAAGCACTTTTCACAGACTGTCAATGACATCAACACGTACTATAGGAACTAAATAGAAATCCTGTTTATGGCGTGGCTCTGCGGGAGGCTAGCCTGTAGTATGAGAGGGTCTATGTTTTTGTGTCTGTGTGTATGGAGCTAATCTCACAAACCGCTGGCCTGATCAGCACCTCATCATCTTGGCACAGACCTTTTATGTTTTTAAACATTTCACTTTAATAATCAAAGCCAATGGGGCTCTGATCAGGCAGAAACCTTGCCCAAATTTGGCATTGTACATCATCATAGATACTATATGTCTATTACTGACGTCATAGATGACTGACCACATGAAGTCTGAGGTCCAACAATCGTTTGCGAGGCAAGTCTGTGGACTCTTTGTTTAGGGCACTAAAGGCATACTTAATTAACACCGTACCATTCTTTTGTGCTTGGTCATGGCAAAAGGTTGTAGAATCTTTCAGTCTTTCACAAAGCTCTCTGGTCAAAATCAGTTAATACTGATTTTCTGAAACCTGTAAAGAACAAGTGGGATGTTCTGCATTTGGTGCTTATCAAAAGTAGAAATAATATATACTCTCCCAATCTGAGAGCATGCCTTAGAAAACTAGATTTTTTTCAAAGCTAGATTAACTTTTCCATACAGGTAAATGAATAACTGATGCTTGATAACCATGTCCATGTTCTTTCCTCTTGTTCAACTTCAACCTCTTCATCCACAATTTGATAAAAACTAGAAACAACTGTGTTCCCTCTCCCACCCAAGTTGAATAAAGTCCACTGTTTAAGTTTACATCAATCCTATGGTCATTCACTATTTTCTTGAGAAACTATTTTCTCATTAAACCAAGACTTGGACATTGTTCATAGGCATTACATTCACTTGTTTGAGCAAAAGCTCACAGCTGTGGTACATTGTTATTTTTACCAGCCCATTTTACAGATGTTGTTAAAGCAAAACTCAGCTTATAGAGAGAGTTAAGTGTGGTGAATATATAGCACAACATTTTGTGTGATCTGACCCAATCAAAACTCTTAGAAAAGCAGCCCAACTCTCGGACACCTTGGGAATTCAGCAGCAGGTTGGCACGTCAAGTGCTGATTGGGGAAAAGCATCCTAAGCACACGCTCACATATACTGTATGTTTGCACGCACGCACACACACACACACACACACACACACACACACACACACACAAGAACAAAATATTACTGAATTGTTCTGTATAAGATGTTGTCCAAATCTCCAGAAAAGCAGGGGAGATATCTTTTTAGGGATCTGTTTTAGGCATCCATCTGTCAGGGAAAGTGGGCCTACAGTGCAGTATGTTTTACTAAACCCAATACCATCACCCTCTCTCCCATATACCCTTTTCATGTCAGTCTGTGTTATCATAAGTGATTTTACTCTCAACCGCAATGAATACTTGAGGCTGCCTGTATTATTTTTCCTCATCAATGTGTTTTGAATTATCCCTTATGATTTTGGTGTGCGTCAACACACTGTGTGTGTGTGTGTGTGTGTGTGTGTGTGTGTGTGTGTGTGTGTGTGTGTGTGTGTGTGTGTGTGTGTGTGTGTGTGTGTGTGTGTGTGGGGGGGTGCGTGCATACGATCATTAAGAGAATGTGATTGCAAGTGTGGGCATGTGCTATGCTGTACATTGAGTGTCTGGTTGATCCTTGTGTTTCTGCCGTTTTGCAGGGGGATCAAGGCGACCAGGGACCGCGGGTATGTGGTTTACGCTGACTTCTTGTACGCTCATGATTGGCTGGCGAATGCAACTTGGTGTTACTGCATGTCTCCCTCAGAAGAATTGTGGGTAAAAGGTTTGAGATGCATGAAATTCCTTGGATACTGTTCTTTCCCCCTCTGGCCAAACACAACAAGCACTTCACGACTCAATTTCTAAATCAAGAGTGGCTCGGCGAAAGGGCAAATACCTTCGAAAACCATGGGATGGTATACTTTTAAAATGCAATATTAATCACATTTTTTTTTGCCCCTAGTTGGTATTATTTACCCCTCTCTAAATTGTTCACGGTCGGCACACCAGTGTGTATTGTTACTGTGTGAAGATAACAAGAATATCTTCTGTAATCAAACCCTAAGTGTTATCCATGTCTCTGTAATTACATATGACTCACTTCAAATCTCGACGCAAAGCGGCACATTCAGCCCTTTAATCATTTCCAGCTCGCCAGTTTGACATTTTCGTTAAAGGCGCGCGTTCTGAGTGATGATGATGTGAATGCTTTTCCTCGCTTGACAAACTCTAAAATGAATTACTGCATCTCACTCGCAGAGCCTTTGCAGTGAGCGAGCTGATTTGTGCCAGAGTGAGCAGCCTTTTTTTTTTTTTTTTACAGCTGAAGGCTGACAATTTAGCCCTCTTCCAAAACATACTTTACCACTGCACATGATTGTTTAAACTTTATTGCATTAACTGAAATTCGCACACAAAAAGCACAATTCACATGCACTATTGTGACGCAGGGCTGATTTTCTCTGCATCCGTCACCATCATCCAGGTGACGCCTGGATGAGGGTCATGGTCACTTAGAGTGGCTGTAATTGATTCCCCCCTCAGGGCAGAGAGAGCACGGTGGAGGTCAGAGAGCACAGATGACTGACAGAACAGGGAAGTTTGTCCCTCTGTCTGAAGCCCTCTCTCGTCTGTACTGAATCCCACGCAGACGTCACCGGATTATCCCCATATTTTTCTTCCAACTCGGCTTGACCTGGCTGAGCACATTGAACCACTATGTGATGTGATTCACAAGTCACTAACCCTCTAAAATGTGATTTGTGGTCTCCCGGTTAATAAGACACGGATCTAATATTACACCGCTCATATGACAGCCAGCCAGCCCTTTGATTGATGGCCCAATGGTCCACAAACAATATTGTAATATTTCTGAGCTCCGAGCTCCTAGAGAGTATTTTCTGATTGTGCTAAATATATTGAGTTATCATTACAAATGCATAGACTGAATAATCACCATCATTTGTACCCCCCTTTTTTTTAAATACATTTTTGCTTTTGAGAATCAGGAGTAAACAAATATGTACCAGAAATCAGTTCCTATCTAGTTTACAGAGAATATTTTAAATTGTTTATCATTTCAATAACTTCCAATTATTGAAAACATGTCTCCTAACAGGCAAAATGTAACACACGTGCGCAGGCACACATGCACGTACGTTGTGCTTTGGAGACATATAACCATTCTAGGTCACCACCAAATCACATTAAATTCTCGGGATAGCATATTGACTTTGCGCATTAGATTAGGAGGTAAATGTAGTGGAACAGCATTATGACGAGTTTCTTAACGAAGGTGAAATAGGAGACTTTCCTCCTAACCTTGACTCTTGTTAGCTGAAGTGTGGGCTAATTTCAGTCCCAGTACTGACTTTGTGCAAGGACCGATATAAATGCAAATTATGCAAACTGTCAATATTTGTATTATTTAAATATTTCAAAATTCCCCACATGTCACCAGAATGTCCTTACAGACAGTCTCTCCATGTTCCCCACATGTCACCAGAATGTCCTTACAGACAGTCTCTCCATGTCCCCCACATGTCACCAGAATGTCCTTACAGACAGTCTCTCCATGTTCCCCACATGTCACCAGAATGTCCTTACAGACAGTCTCTCCATGTTCCCCACATGTCACCAGAATGTCCTTACAGACAGTCTCTCCATGTTCCCCACATGTCACCAGAATGTCCTTACTGACAGTCTCTCCATGTTCCCCACATGTCACCAGAATGTCCTTACAGACAGTCTCTCCATGTTCCCCACATGTCACCAGAATGTCCTTACAGACAGTCTCTCCATGTTCCCCACATGTCACCAGAATGTCCTTACAGACAGTCTCTCCATGTTCCCCACATGTCACCAGAATGTCCTTACTGACAGTCTCTCCATGTTCCCCACATGTCACCAGAATGTCCTTACAGACAGTCTCTCCATGTTCCCCACATGTCAGGGTCACCAGAATGTCCTTACAGACAGTCTCTCCATGTTCCCCACATGTCACCAGAATGTCCTTACAGACAGTCTCTCCATGTTCCCCACATGTCACCAGAATGTCCTTACAGACAGTCTCTCCATGTTCCCCACATGTCACCAGAATGTCCTTACAGACAGTCTCTCCATGTTCCCCACATGTCAGGGTCACCAGAATGTCCTTACAGACAGTCTCTCCATGTTACCCACATGTCAGGGTCACCAGAATGTCCTTACAGACAGTCTCTCCATGTTCCCCACATGTCAGGGTCACCAGAATGTCCTTACAGACAGTCTCTCCATGTTACCCACATGTCAGGGTCACCAGAATGTCCTTACAGACAGTCTCTCCATGTTCCCCACATGTCAGGGTCACCAGAATGTCCTTACAGACAGTCTCTCCATGTTCCCCACATGTCAGGGTCACCAGAATGTCCTTACAGACAGTCTCTCCATGTTCCCCACATGTCAGGGTCACCAAGTTAGTCAGTGTAAAAGTCGAAGGTGAGACTGAAAGTTCAAAGGGTAAGCAGGCAGCAAATAATACATTGTCGAGTGCACACAAACTGTGTGGCCCCTGCTCAAGAGCCCATTTTGAGATGTACTGCCGTTGCTAGCAATGGCAAACAGTAATAGGTGTGTGTTCTTTTAAAAGTATGGCACCGGCTACAGCTGTCATACAATACAAGGGGTTTGTGAATTGGTTGGCCATTCAGTAAAAAAACTAAAACCTTTAGATAAAATAAATCGATCTGCAGAGGTGTGTCCAGTGCATTGGCACTGGACACAGGCATTAACTATTCAAGTTCAGATCTTGGGATTTTGACCAATCTTCCCCCAAAATGTTACGGCCATTATTCAATTTCCAGTACACACAACTACACGAACAAAGACGCACTTTCCATCCTGCTGTCTGAAATCAGAAGCCCTGAAATAAATTTAGATTTTAGACGAGTTTGACAATGTGGTTGATAGATGCCAAGCCTAAAGGGAACCAGTGGTGGAAGAATTACTCAGATTTTCTTTTACTTAAGTAAAAGTAGCAATACCACATTATAGAAAATGCTCTGTTTAAGTACAGAAGTATTGGCATCAAAATATACTTACCAAAGTAGAACTACCAATGTCTTTAAAAAAGAACTGATCTATGAGCTTAGATCTATAAAATAGAGCTTATGTGGATAATGTGTGTTTTGTAATAATCTAAATCTGAAAAGTATACTATACTAAAGTTGTCAAATTATCGTAAAGACGTATTACATGTATATTATTTACCTCTGAGATAAGTAAGTAAAGTAAGTATTGAAAAATGAAAATACTCAAGTAAAGTAAAGTTTCCTCCAAATTATACTAGAGTACTTGAGCAAATGTACTTGCAGTGGTGGACATGTTACTTTCCACCACTGCAGGGAAGTCAAATGAATGTATCGTTCCAAGTCATATGTATCTGTGTAGATAATCAAATCCATATATTGGGAATATGTGGGTGGGGGTCTCGGGTGCGTGCGTGCATGCGTGCGCTGATTGTGGTGCCAGTGACATTGGATCTGGCCTGTGTTCCACGCCAAGCGGTTTCTGAATGTTCTCATATATGGGTTTTTTTTGTTTACTACGGTCACAGTCATCCCGCTGCAGGCAAACACATAACCAACATCCGTTTTGGAACGGGGAGAAACAAAACAGCAGTCTGTGAATGGTTAGGATTCTCTGTCAACCACCATGTCATTACCATTGTCACCCATAACAATACACTGCACATCAGTGCAGAGACCATGCAGGGTCGCAGCTAAACCCACACCTATTCGCTACCAAGCAATCTAATTCCCCTGTAGTGACGGGAGAAGCTACATACACGCATACATGGGCAACTGGCGGCCCCGTGGGCCACATGCGGCCCCCACCTTCACTTAATGTGGCCCTCAGGTTAATATCAGAATACTGATATAATATTGGTTTCAGCTGTTACAATTCCACAACATGCAAACATGCTTCAGTCTAAATTAGTAGCTCAATGCTCAACACAAGTATAATTAAAGGTATATTCAGTGATTTCACTTAATTCAAATATCACTTATTTTTTTGTTTTGTTGTGATAATCCTCCCTACTATAGAGTGTGCTGGCCATATAAGGAGTTCCTCCCTGTCCCCAGTTAACCCCTGGGGGTCAAAAAACCTTAGGTTTCGTTTTTGACTCTCTATCCTGATTGGACGAAAGGCTGGGCCCCACAGCCAAAAACGAAACCTAATGTTTTTTGAGTGAAATCACTGAATATACCTTTAAAGGATTCCAATTCAAAAATAGCAAAAAAAGTATTCATGATCTCAATTCGACGCGTTTTGAGCTTGTAGATCTGCTATTTTTGCTACGACAGCAATGTGGCCCTCTGGAGTGAGTGTGGAAATATAGTGGCCCTCTCCATGGTCAAAGTTGACCACCCCTGAGCTATACAGTATAAGCTTGTTGCTTTGGTCAGATGATCATCCACCTGCGCGGTCACGCCCCTCAAAACCTGAACATGCACCGGTGGTGTCAGCCAGGTCGATGAGAGCCAAACCCGTGGCTGAGCCAGCTGACCGTGTACGACAAGAGTTTACACACATCGCTGGCATGCTGTGAAAGGTGGGGGGGGGGGGGGAATTATTTCTCAAGATCCACTGTCTCCCGTTGTGAATGTACTCTATGTATCAAACCCATTCGTCAAAAGAAAAAGCTAGCTGTCTCGAGCCCCGGCCGAGCTGTCACATTTGCCAGTCTGCACGTTAAGGGTCAAGCAACACTAAACTTCCATACCCTGACTCTTTGCATTGTCGAGCACCCCTCTCCCTCTCCCGACCCCCTCGCCCCGGCCTGCTAATCCAGCACTTGTGTGCCCGGCTCCCATTCTGTCTTCAAGATGCCTGCGGTTGTAAATAGCTTGATGGGAAATACTTGTGTGGCAATCCCAGTTACACACAGCGTGGCCATTGTCTGCAGTGTAAGAGAATCCTCTTGTCTTTCATGCTGCAAAGTTGAGCCAGTGCCTTGAATACCATGTCCTTAATGAGCCATGATTTTTGAATTATGGGTAACATAAACGATGGCCTCATTCCAGCACATTCATCTGTGAATTAAACTATGGAAAAGTATAATAAATGCACAATAATACTCAAGTCAGTGCTCATTAAAATCTCCCCAATACTTAATACACTCAGAAGAGTGTTACAAAACAAACAAAATAAACAAATTCACATGCATTTGTATCAATTTGCATTTCATTTGTGCCCTTGCAATTCGTAAGATGTATTGTATTCAAACCCATGGGTTCTCCGCACAAGGGCTACAATATCTGCTGCTGAGCTTAGATGCCTGCTTGGGCAGAACATCTGCAGAATTGGCCAATGTTGGTGACATGAAAATGTCTCCAGATAGACAACATCACATTCAATCTTTTTGATAAGCAATGTTCTGTATAATATTACAGTTTCATGTTTTATTGAACATAATGCATGAAACCGTGACACTCATCTGTATTAGGAACCCTCCTTATGCCTGTAGCATCTGGCAGTCGTAAGTGGCCTCATGTTATGGAAACCGGAATCAAATATTTCTACAAATATATTCATATTGTCATCACAGTATAGACTGTCTCCCCCCAAAAATGACTGATGAGGGTCAATGGAAATTACAGGAATGTGTTTAACCAGGCAGAACATACAAATGCCCATCTGTGACCAAATGTGGTATATAGTGGACTGACTATAGAGTTATAGCGTTCATCTATAAACTAGTCTTCCCTTAACAAGCAATGCATGGTGTGTTGGTTGCATGGTTCATTTTTCACGAGTGGATCACAACTGTCATTATGATTTTTGACAAGGAAATGGGAAACCATCTGATTGAATTTCCAGTCAACGTCTGAATTCCACTTTTGCTATATCATCTGTTCTATAGTTCTATAGTAATCGTTCTAACAAGTGTTCTGTCTTGTCTCAACCAGTACTTTGTATTACAGTAGGAAATGGCTACTTAGCCAACTGTCATATGGACATTGAACAGTCAATCTAACACCCTACCTGGGGCATAGGTTAGCTACATGGAAAAATTGAGGTATAGGGCGAATTTGGATAGATGTGTTGAAAAAGGAAGTGGCAAGTTCCATGGGAGTTATTATTTTTTAATCATCTTTGCATGAACAATTCGGTTTGTGTCTGAGTTGAAATGGCTTTGGCATGAGTCAGCGAGAACCCTCAAAACTAATTGCTTGACAGCAATGTTTGTTGTGTAGTTGGCATTTGACAATTCCATGAAATTTCTTTTAAATCTCACCCCTTTCCAGCATTTAGCTGTTCCCACTGTTTTACAACCAATAATTGAAAAACTTTATAAAAATATCCAAGTAATTGTGGGCACTCCATTATAAAACACTGGGCCAGTCCACATCCTGAAGTTGGTATAACAAGGATGGAATTTGGGTGCTTGACGTCCTATTTTTTAAAGTAATGTGTTTTTCCTTTTTTTTTTTAAATGTCATGCGTGTGTTGTGCATTGTTCTGCTGTTTGCCCCTATAGGGATTGCCCGGTCTCCCCACGCTGGCTGCTTTGCACAGCAATCAGATCCTCACTGTCAAGGTTTGTCGGTGGTGGCAGCAGCCTCGCTGCCGCTCAGTCCGACCTCGGGGCGGCACACGCCAGGAGTAAATTATTCACTGTCAGGTTCTCTCTGCAAGACCTGATGATAGAGCAGACCCAGGCAAGAAACCTCATCCAATTAATCATGGCCAGTCAATCAACGATGCTCTTCCCCACTGCTACCGGCAGTAGATGCCAAGAGCCCCATCGAACAAATCTACCCCATCGGTAGATTTTTATAACCCGGTAAATGTGTAGCTGATTGGAACCAGAATCCACACTTTAAAGTCTAAACTAAGAAGGCCTGAGCTGGCTAATATTCATTGTTTCTAAAAAAAAAATTAAAAAATAAGTGGAAGTAGTGAAATATAATTGATCAAACAAAGTAGATAAACCTTAAAATGAGCTCATACTGTAGCTACAATTCACCTTCTAGCTTTGATTCTGTGGTCGTTTTGTGTTAAATACACTTACAATTACATCTGATTTCATGCCACCCATTTGAACTTGGATGTTTGCTTCAGAAAGGAGGCATGATTCTGGATCATTTCAGTGGACACTAGCTGACTAGTGGGACATTTCCCTTGAAAGGAACCAGGCTAAAAAATGACCTCCCCTCAGGAGGTCAGCCCATGTTGAGTGTGCTGCTCCCAGGGTCTGACTTTGCAGCGCGTGCTATTGTGATGATGACAGCGCTTTCACAGAGGAGGAGAGATTCCCATTTTTCCTGGTTCTGTGAGCCCAGTGTGGCGCCCCCAGCACCCCCGAGGTGGTAATTATGGGCTTTGGTTTCCAAAAAACCAAGTCCAGACTTCCGGAATCAAACCGCCTCCGCGGTGGAAAAGTGTGTACTTCTCCGTCCGTCCGTGAAGGCGCTGAATTGGGTTTCAGAGGGCACGGACCTCTCTAACAGATTCTATTTGTTCTGTTTTTTCACCTACTGCCTTCCTTCCTCCTGCTCTTCTTCTTCTACTGGGGTCTTCATCCTTCTGCCAAACTTCTCTCATCTCTGACCTACGACCTCTTGACCTCACACACCTGCTCAGATGGTCTTCCCTAAGATCAATCATGGCTTTCTTTCTGCTGACCAGCAGCTCATAAAGAGACGGCTCATTAAGGTAGTGGCTGTGTACTCACACTTATCTCTCTCTCTCTCTTCATCTTGCCAGTGTCTTGTCTTCTGATGTCTCCTCCTGGCCCGTCCATTCCTCTCAGTTTGCATGCAAGCCATTAGACAGACTTTCCAAATTGTCTATACAGTGTAATCCAGTCCATTTGGTTCCAGTTGTACACTCTCTGACTTACCGTACAAATGGGAAAATTAACACTGGGTTTCACTGTGTATCGTCTGACTCTCAAGGCTAATCTAAACTTTGTCGAATGGCAAAAACGTCACATTTCTCTTAAACGTTTTTTTTTTGTCGTTTGACCAAGTGTAAGTTAGTCTTGGACAAATATGGAGAATTGTATTTATTTACCTTTGTGTTATGGTGAAATGAATTATAGCCTTGCAGCACTTACAGTCACTATGAATGATTTCTTTCTGGTGTATTCCTTATAACCCATTACACTAATGGACCAAAATCTATTATTTTCACCCCATGCTGTTGAAGTCCAACAGTGACAAATTGTGGCGACAAATGTTTTTTTAAGTCAGTGTAAGCATAAGCACTATTCAACTCATTAATTCCAATTGGGAAAGCCCTTTGTGGAAGGGCTCAACATTTTAGCCATAAATCTAATCAACGGCCGTGCACTTAACTTCAGCTGTAGCACACAGACATGCAAACTTGCCTCCATGATACAGTAACATCCTGAGTGCTAATTTAAAAACTGTTTTCACAGAATTAAAGGTGATATTGATAACAATTTGTGTGGTGTAGACAAATAATAAAAAAGGCAATTCAACGTCCACAGAGCTTTTAAAATGATGTGGAATACAACTAGCACTTTCCATCCAAACATTATTTTTATTGTGAAATTAATAAGTTTTGTCAGGTCCAAAATTATTTGTGTTGCCAGTGATCCCTGTTTCTCTACCGCTGTCTTTTGGGAAGTTACTTTTTTCCTCTTGAGTGTAACTACTCTTCTGTTGCTACACAGGGAGATCAAGGCCAAGCTGGGCCCCCGGGCCCCCCAGGGCCGCCGGGCCCTCCAGGGCCGAGGGGCCCCCCTGGAGACACAGGAAAGGATGGGCCCAGAGGTGTGATTGGTGTAACTGTGAGTACTGAGGTTGATGCCCTTGTGAGGGGAAGTGTGACTTAATCACATTGCCCCTGGCGTCCATATTTGGGGCAAATTTGAAAAGAAAAGAAATGAATGCAGATGTACAAGCTTACAGTGCAACGCAGTGCACCTCGTTGAGACTGTAGATCATTTTCACTGCTTGTGTAGTGTTTACGTGCACCAATGGTCTGCTGTTGTTGTCAATTATATTTTGAAGTGTATTTTGGAGTTTGTTTTTGACTCGTACAATTATTATTTGACTCACAAGAGGTTAGATAAAGAAAATATGCCTCACTTCATAGATTTATGTTTACTTGGTTGATTTCCATTAAACTATAACCGTTTCCATGTGCTCGGGCTGTCATTGGCATCACACTAATTTATGTACACTCTGCCCGTGAGAGAAAGCTGAAAAAAGAACATAAAGGCCTGTCAATTATGTACTGCCATAAAACCTTCCCAGAGCCCCAGAAGATCTTTGTTCTTTTGGCGGAGATCGCCGCGGGAGTGCAAAAATATTAAGTGTTGTTTATCGGTTTCCTTCCAAGTTTTTCCGTCATTATTGTTTTCAACTGTTCCAGTTGCTCGTTTTCAGCAGTTGAAGCGAGACAGTTTTTCCAAGAAATTAGACAACTCTCTCTGGGGAAAGGAATTAAATAGTGGCTCTGATGAATTGCTCACAGTGAGGGTGGCATGGATCATCCTAAGAAAATAAGTCACGCAGAGGGATTAATATCCATAAATCTGAACACCCTAAACAGGCAGGTGCATCCAAAAACGCTAAAACCCTTTCTAAAGTGGAGAATGTAACAGGTGGCAAATAGCCATTAAAACAAACAGTACAATGTACTTTTACAACCCTGCTATGAGCTTAAACGTACAGGACAGTCTTATTGACCCAATGTACAATAGCAGCTAAAGTAAAGTAAGCAATAGCTTAGTTAATTCATTTGAATACAGACTGTAGCACAGTTTCAACCCTGAATTCCACCTTTCCAGTATGTGAGTTGTTTCTCTTCTGCACCTGCTCATTCAGACACAAGTACAGTATAAAGAATTATTTATGCTTTGGTGAAAAAGTATTGTGTGTTGAATTGAAAAGGCTTTTTAGCCCCTTTTCACTGTGCTTCTATATACGCCCAATTATGCTCAAGAAGGCACCGATAATTTCTTCCATGGCGATTACAATTAATTGGATGTTTTATATTTCCGACAGGGGGATCCAGGAACCCCTGGAGATAGTGGACCCTCGGTAAGCACAAACCCTTTTCCACACATATTTTGTTTGTGATCTCCCGCTGAATGACCCTGCCAAGATGGATTTGGAGTTATGTGTACATTATTTGAAACGAAGGCAGGAGAGCGTTTTCCAATTTCGTTCATATCACCAAGTTTCATTTTGACAATTGTTTCATTACGGCTGAATATTGTCAACTACTTGTACAAAATGAATCCAGACATAAAGCTCTTGCCACACGCAGGCAGGCCATTTGATATTCATTTATGGATGTTAATTAACATCAGTGTTATATTTAGGTGGCCATTTCCACCATAATGAAAGGGCCTTCTCTCGTGCTGTGGTGCCTCGGCTTCAGCGAGGAGCTGCCCTGATTGCTTTGAGAAAGGTCTCATAACTGCATGTTGTGATTAAGGGAAATTATGCTTCATCACGTCTCTGATCCCGGACACATTTGTATAATTTGCAAACCGACCAATGGTGGCATAAGTCCTGTTTGAATCCCCTCTCGGCACTCGAATCTTATTAGCTCAACATCACCAGTAATTTTCATATGGGTTTCATAGAGTTTTGCTACTCCATCATAACAGCCGCGTCTTTGCATCATGCTTTTGATTTTACATTACATTTTATGAGATGTATTTAAAAAAGTGATTTATTGGTACTATGATGAAGAGCATATTAAATCCTGTTAAAAACATATTTTCCCACATGTAATGCACGAACACATGAACCTCTTGTAGGGAGAGGTTTTTTTCCCCCACTTCCAATTACCATCAAATAAGCTCTGAAATGTACTAAACGAAATATGGTTCTGCACACTTGGGTCCATTCAAGTAACTTTAATATCAGAGATGTATTTTTATTTGTATATTTATATCAAGAACATTGAGATAATGGGGGAATGCTAAAGGGTGGCCTTAAGATTAAACAAAGTGCCATTCCCTCTCTGTCTCTGTTCTCTACCTGATCCATATGCCAGAGCCTGTCATGTACATTACTAAAATAGTTTTGAAAGGCAAATATTACAGAGTAACCTACAGCTGTATGTCACATAGAGTGGAGGATATTATTTACGTTTAAAGATTGGTTGGTACGATGTATCCATATTGAAAGGTTCAGGATGCAACCGTAACAACCTTACTTGTACTTGACTAATACCGTCAAGAAACAGTAGTCCTACTTGAATAGGATATTCTAGTACTCATTCCATCCCATAACAATGCATTACAGTGACTCCAATGCTTACAGAACAGGGTACAGGTGAATCCCTTCAAAGGAGATTGCAGCACTCACGAGGAGCCTTGAATGAAAAACTATATGCTCCTCTCGTTAATTTGTGCATCAAGGCATACTATTTCACTAGTAAATGCACACCCTGACACTAATGTACTTTTAACAAGGAATAATGGCGTCATTTGGGAATCAATCCACCTTTTAAACAGCTTGAGATGAGCGCGCACACATCTCAGCGGTCGTAAAGAGAGAAACAAAGTAGATGTGATGTGACCGCTCAAACACACTGGAGTTACTTCATGCAGGTTGTCATATGTCTTGAGTTTCAGACAGAGCTTCTGTTTCCTTCAGCCAACTGTAGACTATTTGGAAGCCCCGGGACTTAGAGAGGAAGAAAAATAAGATGTTCGGGGGTAGTGGATTTGAGGATGAGGTTTATACAATTGTCTTTGAATTAGGTATCGTAATCTTGATCTGTTTTGTTATATTGCTGGAGAGGGAATATGCATTATAGTTCCCTGGCCAGAAACAAGTCCACGCCCTCCGTTGGCACTCGAAAATCAAACATGGATTAGGTGGAAACAAAGCGACTAGACAGATAGGCTCCTCTTTGTGCTAGATTCTGAAAGGACCGTGTTTGACCACTGCCTTCAGATCAGAACAATTGAGCATGAGTTATAGGTCTCTTTGAGGCCATTCCAGAGCCAACGTTTCAGGGGCAGCCTCCAGGACTTCTAATGCCCACTTGATATAGCTCAACGTTTCTGATGTAGATGCTATTGTTAAAGAGGCAGCAGTGAATTCCAGAGTTTTCCAACAGCCTTCCAGAACATATGGTCCTGGTTAGAAGGATTAAGCTCTTGTGGAGCAGAAGCGAAGGGGGAGAGGGGGTGGGGGGTTGAAGAAGAAAAAGGAAATATTTGCAGGACTCAATTCAAAATCCTCAGTACCATAAGGTCTCTCTGGGGTAAATTAAGGGGGTCTTCAGCTCTAGGAAGGTGGCTTGCAGCCGTGTACACAAGTTTTCATTTGGGACTTGATTTGGCTTCAAAAAAGGCTAAATATGGAAAATCTGCGGGATATTGTATGCAGTGTTCCATCCATAACCGGAACAAAGCCTTCCATCTGTTTCATGGTGTTATTTCCCTAGGAGGAAGGATAACAGGCATTCGCTCTGCGCACCGTTCATTTAGAGGTTACCCACAATGCATCAGTGGCTCACCTTAGATTTTTGTTTTCCTTTCTTCAAATGCAGCGCAGGCATGCATGCAGGGATCTTATTCCCTTTCGTAATGAGGAGGCAATTTCAATATCTTGCTGTCCTTGACATTAAGTTCCCTTTCATATCCGAGCCAAACATGAGGAGCCAAGCAAATACGCTGAAAGTAAATAGCTGGATACATGGTGCTCGGTGCAGCCCAAATACATACTGTACAGTACTGTTCAGCATCCTCTCCTTCTTGTGAATGTTGAATAAGAGAAAACATTTTTATAATGGAGCTACTTTGCTTGTTTGCAATGTAGTTGAGCGTACCTTCACTGATGGTCAATGAAAGCCTTTTAGGTCCCCAAAAATACAGTTTTTGTGTTGTTGTGTCATTTTCTGTTAATACTCTGGAAATAATGTGCAGTCTTCAAGTGGTAAATGTTCAACTGCACACAGAGTGTGGGAACTGACCTGGCAATTACCTCATTGTTTGTCGTTTCCAAGTCATGAATGAAAGGACCAAACATTGAGTGCTTTATAGGCTGTATTCGGATGCTCTACTTAAAATGTCATCCGGTGGACTATCCAGCCAACCATTTGCGGATTCCATTCCTTTGTGGTTGTTAAATGAAGCGTTTTAGGTACACTATGTTAGGCATGTGGTGCGGTACAGCATCACAATAGATACGTTTCTCCTAATAATGTCAGTTTTAGTGAAGCTGTTTGGGAATTTAACCTCTATATTGCCAATGTCAAGAGTCAGTGCTGAAAGAAAAACGGGGCCGTGCAAAGACGACACAGGGGCTCTTGAGATTCTGGAAAAAATCTCCTTGTCAGTCTGTAGCTCCTGAGTGCTCTCAGATGTAGCTAAGCTAATTAGATCTTCAGCGAGTGGCACATTTTCTCACATACCCGGTGGGTCATAAAGATGTTTACCCAGAGGACTCCTAACAAAGGCTTTTTTGAGAGGAAAACTTTTCTTCTGGTAGGCCGATAGGGAGGAAAGTCATTCATTGAGGGTTTTTCTTGTGAAAGCAGAAGGTATGCACCGTAAATTTGTTGTAACTGTGACCTATTACTGTAAGTGTGAGAACCTAATGCTGCTGGAAATTTAACATGCCAGCTTCCTAGACATGCAAACATAGCATAAAGGGGTGATTTTCATAGATCAGCCTAATTGTATACAGTATCATGTACTGTAGGGACAGGGCCGGATTAACACCTCTGAGGGCCCCTGGGCACTGAAGCTCGAAGGGCCCCCATTCACATGCACGCACAATTTTGTCAGTTTTGGGCGGTTTTATGCAATTATATTGCAGAGTGACAGCCAGGCAGTAACAAACACATTATCTTTGTTTGACCCACATAGTAAGAAAATGGGTAAGAGAATTCGCCAGTGTATTTAAGTGTTTTTACCTTTTTTTGTCGAGCCGCCTGACGCGCTATGCATGCAGAATGAAAACAAAGCAATGCTGGATGGCGGACGTACGTCTTCTATGACACCAGAATCACCTCTCCACCTGACCTCATACAGCCCAGTGGACCCACCCACCTTGAACAACAGCCAATCTAGCGCATTGTTGCTGCTTTACAGAAAATCGCACTTTTCAGCTGCCTGCATTCTCACCAACAATAAAACACTGATTTTCTGTGGAGCTAAAAAAAAAGGGCCCCTGTGTAGGGAATTGTTGATGAAAGCCTGAACACTGTATTGATCCCCCAGAAGAAAAGAAAGAAAAGCTAACTTTTCAACCTCATCAGCTGCTTTTGAATGTAGCACGACTTGGCGTGTCAGCATATTCCTACTATACTGGTATATCTTTTTCCAGGTATTTGGGCGTTTACAGTCACCAGGGATTTCTTTCCCATTATACTGCATAGGGAGTGATAAGATTAGGCAGAAGGGTTGTTGTAAATGGACTTGTTGGGCATGATCTGGAGGTTCTGTCTGGACACAGACCCAGCTCGAGATGACGAGCCAAATGGCATCCATTGAGTTCCAGAGCCCGACAGAGACGGAAACGCTGGCCAACAAGGCGTGTCATAACAGCTAAACAAGAAGGCGTTGATGAACCACTGTGGTCCAACATTAGTTTAGGGTTGTTTGCCAAGATGGAAGGAATTAACTTTCCTTTTTTTTGAGAGAGACTCTTCCACGTTAAGTGTTTTCACTTGCCAGTTACGAAGCTTCTATTCCAAGTTACACAGCAAAATCCAAAGTGATGATTTATCTCTGAAAGTTTAGAAGTGGACCAGTGATTAACACAAGGGTGTATGGCCCCTAGTTTCACTGTGACAGTACAGTATAAGCTGTGTGCATAGACATCATCTATTGCGTTGAAATTCCAACCGTGTTGCCTCACCTAACGTGCTACTTCCATGCAGTTTTCCAACAATTGTGCCACATCATAATGGGCTTCTCTTCAGTGCATTGAACTATAGCCTCAGATTCCAGGTCAGTCAAACAAGACGATTCTGACAGACATTGAAAGGAAAAATAGAGTAAGATCAACATGAAAGATACCACCATAAATGCTCTCTTTATTCATGGTCTCATTGTAGATTCTTGTTTCAGGTCCAGCTCAATGAAACGAAAGCACACTGTCATTTTTTTGTCTTTGTTCAAGAATAAAACAAGGGATTGGTTGTGATTCTGTTCTGCCTGAAGGGTTTGTGCTTGCTCCCCACCACAAGCTTACCCAATACCCATTCTCTCCGCTGTGTTGACCATAATATTTCATCTGTCTGTCTGTCTGTCTGTCTGTCTGTCATTTCCTCTGTTTCTAAAATGTTTATCTTTTTTCTTCTTCTTTGTCTTCCTTTAGGGGCCTGAGGGTCCTCCAGGGCAAAAGGTAAGTCTAAAAAAAATCCCTTCGTTATATTAATATCTGTCATTAGAAAATTATAATATAAATACATTCATAGGAGAGCATATTACGCATTTGAATTATGTTTTGCATTTGAGCGTGTAAGGTTGTGAAATAGTTTAAAGGGTATCTATCCAGGGTATAGCACTTATGCGAGTGAGTGAGTGAATGAATGAAAGTAAGTAAGTAAGTAAACCTATTGTCCACAACTGAGCGTTTAACAAATTCCCACTGTTGACGATGAAAGCTAAATCACAATACACGTGTATAAAATTGTCTTTCAAAATTATACTGAATATAAAACTGAAGACAATCCAGGTTTCATCGGACAGGAAAAAGTGAGAGAGACAGAGGAGGAAAGAAAAGGAGTTTGTGAACAAGAAAGCGTGTGCCGAGTGCCCCAGGACCGTCCCATGCGGGCGGTGCTGATGTGTTGAACAGATGGAAGCCATATCCAGCCATCAGGTAGCTGCCAGTGTTTGTCCAACGTAACCCAATCAGACACTTCCTGTCTGTGCTGTCATCTGTCGGCAGGCCCTCCCGTCGCTGGCGGGGCCAGCGGGGTCAATGATGACACACCGTCGCGCTAATGGCTCATATAAGCCAGGCCTCGAGGCCTCGCACTGCCGCAGATACGCCGCCGGTGCACATCACAGTGCAGCAAGGAGGGCCGTGTCAACAGCCTTTTATTTTAGTTTCAACGCCTTGCTGATTGATTCGGTTGTTGTTATACGAGACAAGGCTGCGTGTGACTTCTAGATGCTCGCTGATCTAAATGGAAGTGAGCCCCTCGAGAGCCCTGACCCGCCGAATGGAGTCCAAATAAACGGCCCATCGTCACCCACTTTCAAACTGCCCCGGTGTACGTCGCAATGTGGTCGTAAGTGCCTTTGTTCACTATGAGGTCACTCCTTGTCACTTTGAGCCATTGTGAATGCAAGGTACACAAAATAGCATAAATATTAGCATTTACTCTAATCACTGTTTTGACTACATTTAGTCTAATAGCTGTTATTTCAAACAGTTCTGACCTTATATGCCTCGTACGATACGTACTGTATATCTGTAGAAGGGCATGTGGCAGCATTACGCTGTTTAACCCATTGTCAACATGAGCAAACCGCCATGCCAAAGAGTGCAAGCTCATTAAACACCCGTTTGTCACATGTCCAGATTCTAAATCAGACTGTCTAAACAAGATCCAAGGAGAATGTGCAAACATAAAGGCTATGTGGTCTGTTTTCTCCTCCTCTTCTATATCGGTATAAGTCAGCAGGGCAACTCTGAGCTCTCCGCCCCCCACCCCCCAAACGGTCTGTGTCATCTGTGATTTCACAGGTCTTGAAATATGCCATGAGATATTTGTTCTGACCCCATCTTGTGAGCTCAGCATTCACTCGCGACCTAGAGGGACAAGTACAAGTGGGGGTGGGATGAAAGCGATGGGCACAGAGTGGCTCTCGATCGTGGGCCTTTCCAGTATACGTCCCTCGTCTATTGGCACCTGGCAGGTTCGCATCTCGAAGTGGTTAGGGCGTTTTTCAGTGTGTGCAGTGAGTGAAGTGAGCGAGACTCTGGGAAAACCAAGTGCAGAGTCATGGTACTGAGAGGAGAGATGTTGGTGAAATGCGATTGAGCTCGTGCTCCTCTCACAAACAGTTGAGTATTGCTCAGTCTTTGTGAAGTCATTTACAATAAAGTAATCTTTTTTTGATTGATTGAAATATTTATTAACAGTTTGTAGAATTTACAGTACATTTTAAGCACAAACTCAATACAAAGACTGTTAACTGTGAGTGGACGACCCAATTAAGCATTACACTTGTTTACAACAGGGTCCACATTGTTCAATTCATCAAAACATTTAGAGACATACAAATAGACACTTCTATGTAGCTAAAGAACAGAACAGGAATTCATCATATAGGAAGCAAAAAGGGAAAAGATACATATACAGTGAGGGGAAATGGGGTGGGGGGGGGGGGGGGGGGGATTCAGATTTTACAGAGGCCAGTTTCGAATTGCGGCCATCCGTAGGTGCCCTTTGAGAGCGGTTTTGAAGGAGTCAAGGGATTCACATGTCTTAATGACTGTTGGTAGGGCGTTCCACATTTTGGTGGCATAGGAGCGAAACGAATTTAGTCCCTTGTTTGTGCCGAATCTGGGTTGTACATGGTTTGTTGTACTCCCTCTGGTGTTGTGGGTGTGGACTTCATTTACACTAAGGAAGTATTTAGACAGGTACATTGACCTTTACTCGGCTGTTACATTTATTATCTGCAAAGACCTAAGATTAACATTTATTATCTGCAAAGACCTAAGATTAACAAACAGTTTTTGACCCTAAACACCATTCTCCCATACCTTGCTTTCAAGGCCAATCCAGCGAGATTGCATTTTGTGTTGAATGTAATGCCACATGTACGCTTGTGTGTTTCGTTCACAGGGCTTACTGGGCCCTCCAGGTGTTGACGGACTGAAGGTGAGGTCATTCACAGAGACAGACATGTTGACATTTTGTTTATAGTGCAGTTAATTAATTGCAATGATAATTGAGATACGGGTGTCTCACCTTTCCATTTCACAGTGTAACTGGTCAATCAAACTTTCACCATGCCACCATTAGTAAGTAATTTGTTAAGGTAGTGTAGTGTATACACTTTTTTCCCCTCTCAAAGCAGTTGGAGAGACCGAATAGCTTTTAGTTACTGTTACCATCCTCTATTTTAGCAATGCTCTACAGTATGTACGTAGCATGATTGTGACATGAAGTCAAGTACCCCTTTGGAAAGTTTGCAGCAAGAATCTGCCTATTCTGCCTACGTATGTATGTTTATCTTCAAACGATTTGCTTTAATTCACTTCTCAGAGCTTTCATGACGTCTTTTTATTTTGGTCACATATTGCTGTATTCTTATGAAGGGAGTGCTGCCATGGGTTGTGATGATTTCAAACCACTATCCTATTTAACTTCAACCACAAAGTAATACGGGACGAGCTGTCTGTGAATCCGCTCGCACACTCAGCTGCTTTTTTGCGCCAATCGATTAATAACAAAAGTACACTTTTACTCTCCCAACAGATGGAGATGAAGGGCAAGTACGTACTTCACAACAGGGGGAAAAACACTAGATAAAAAATAAATAAAAAACGAACAGCGAACAGCGAATGAAGACGATTTGAAAATCTCCATATAACCTCAAGTGTGCAAACTGTGCATTCGTGAAGTTACGAGAGGAGAGGCATGTCCATAATGGGAACCAGAGCAAAGACATTTCATTTCATATTGAAAGCCATACTGGGTTCACTTTTGTTAACCCATTCTGAACGGGCACCCATTTTGGTGTTGGCATCATGTTATGCTTTAGCTATTGAAAAATAGCAGATCTACAAGCTCATATCGCGCCACCGAGTGGCGCGATATGAGCTTGTAGGTCTGCTATTTTTGAAAAAAATCGAAGAACGACTGACATTTTTTAGAATCTGATCTCAGGTCAGAATGGGTTCATCAGACCAGTGTGTGTCCGGCGGAAACCTCGTGTGAATCTGATCTCGGGTCAGAATGGGTTAACAACAAAAAGCTGAGGGCCTAATTCCGTGCTTGTGCAAGGAACGGGACCTTGGCCAGGGTCCGTGAAACAGAACGCCGATGCTGTGCAATGCTGCTATAAAACAGAATTGGTTATGGTATGTGAGCACCACTCGTGCAGAAAGTTCAACTCATAAGCAGTTGGTTGCAAAAGGCCCTTGGGTTATAGGCAGGCAGTGGCAGGTTGACTGGCAGATCCTGTAATAATCTGACAGAGATATATCCACTCAAAAGGGATGAATGCTAATGCCGACCTCGTCAGTCTCAGAGTTTTTAATCAGATCCCATCATCATTAAGGCAATAATTTCATCATTATGTCAATGACTCCCATATGCAGGCTGATAGTTGATACAAAATTCCAGAATGTATTTTTTTACGAGTTTTTACTAATGTGTAGCATGGATACTCCCTATACTCTGTAACATTGTAACATAACATAAACCAGAGAGATTGTTTTTCGCCATGATTAGAACAAAAAGCTTGAAATGTTATTGTGAATATCTTCGATGAATCACTCAAAACAAAACATGGCCTGTTCTGGAGATCTTTATAATGAGACCCTGTTGAACACACACACATTCAACTGAGTTACATACATTAATCTTTTTTTAATTACATGAACCCCCAACTGTTTTCCCTATCATTATCTGTCTGGGTCTAGGAATAATAACACATTTCCCCCAAAGATTAGTGTGGTGTTGAATTTATAAAGGTCAGAAGGTTAATTGTTTTGGCAAAACATAAGGCAACTTTTAGTCAGGTTGGCGCAGGGACATAGCTGACCATTTGGTTACCCTACTCGTAGGATATTTGTGCTGCCCCCCCTCCCGACGAGAGCGCTGCTATTTCCTCATCCAGATCGGCCATTTTTGCTGTTTGTGAGGACGCACACACGGCCGATCGTTATTAAGCGGCAGAGCCGCAGAGAAATTTGTTATTTTGAGGGTCGGCTTGGCACTTTTTGGCACATTTTGTTACCCCCCCTCGGCGTATTGCGCGTATAGGTAGCGACGGCACTGGGTTGGCGGGAACTCGTCTTGTGAACTAGTGTTCATTCAGATATACTTTTCTTTGCACAGCCATTAAACGCACGGCCAGAAACTACCAAACCAATGAATAACATTGGATTCTGTAAACGTATATTACTGTAACATAAGAGTACGAAAGAAAGGCACAGTTTACAATGCTATGCAATCTACAGAACTCACTTCTGTAATTTATTTATTAATTCATACCACACAGTAGATAAACATGTATGTGGTTACTTTTTTCTTTTTTTTAAGTGCATTCAGTGGTATCAGCCGGTGTCTCGACATCAGCTGAATTCCATCAGTCCTGTGAGCCAAAATGTTATCATTCAGAAGTGACCTCTAAGGTTATCTAAATCCTGAAGCTTTATTTTTTACCCCCTGACCCTTCGTGGGTCTTCACATGACGTAGAAAGTGCACTGAATGAAGCTACTGTGTTTATGTCACGTTATCCATAGGGGGATGTTGGTACCCCAGGATTGGATGGTGTCCCTGGCGCCAAGGTTTGTTACACTGCATCCTTCGCGGTCTGTTGCCTTAGAATTCATGGCAGTCATATCTTTTTTTTGTTCTGATTTTCAACCATGTGGACTTTTTCGCCTTTTTCTCATCAAGTGGGCAGCCTTGGCTTTTTGGACGTGTCATTGGTGGTCATTCTTTTGTTTCCTTCATAACATTTGCTTTTTCTTTTCACTTTCTTTTTTTGTTTAGTTTTATTTGAGACAGACTTGCATTTTCAAACCAGTTCCTCCTCATGAGCAGTGGGAGAACTAATGTTTTGCATGTCATCTTGTGTTCACAAAAACACTACCAGTCCATTATCCTTGAATAAAATAAATTAGATCAGGCAGACTATGCACAAGCATTTAGTTTTGCATGCAATCATGCTGACCGCTTAAATATCATCATTGTACAGTACATTGCTGGTTTATTTAATACCATGTCAGGTTTGTTTTTAAATAAATATTTGAAAACATCTCAAAGAGTTGACACCCAACAGTTTGTCTAGGGAAAGACTGTCTGAAACTTGAGTGTTTCTATAATTTAACGTGTATTGAAAACCAAGATACTATCTTGACCAGCTTAACTCTGTGTTCACCGCTCTGCTTTCTTTTACAACAGGGGGAGATGGGAGAGCGAGGTGAAAAGGTAAATGTTTTATCACAATTTATTTTTATTTATTTATGGCAAGAGGTTTGGTGTAGATGGAAAAAAGTGGTCAAAGTACAACAAAGCCAACTCTGCATGCACGAACACGCACACACACACAAAGTTGGTATATCTTCTTATTTCTGACTCAACTCCAACTTGAGAACTTGGTTGTTTTCCAATGATCACTCCTCCCATCAGTGATCTGGTCTTCACTTGAGTCAATGTTGTCATTGAACTCTCTTAGGATGCAATTTCTTTAGTCAAGGTCGAGGACCCAATCAATGTTAGCAACCATAGCCTTAGGAGGCAACGATGAGCAAAAAACCCTACTGGATTCTAGCCTTCTCTCCATTGCCTAGTCTCAGTCATTTTTATGTGCTGTGTTTTGGCCAGCCACAAGTGGGAGGTGGGAACACGTACTGACCTGCAGTCCAAACTGGGAAGGAGGCTGGAGAAGAGGGTGATGACTCAAATGTACTGCATTGGCACAAGTCACAGAATGGGCCTCATTGGAGAGGTTAACTGCATTCTGTGATACGTTTTCAGCATCTCTATAGCTAGCACAACGGATTGACCCTTTTTTACTGACATTCAAAATATTGTATGTTCTGAATCTCTTGACTGTGAAAGAAAATGCAAAGATGAGACATAATGCAGTAATTGCATTTCATTTATGCTACATGGGTGAGTTACAGAAAATCCTGCAGTGTTACTTGTCTCCACCAGGCCGAAGGCATGGGGAGAGAGTATGTTTTGCGCTCCGTCTGTCTGTCCGTCCGTCCGTCCGTCCGTCCGTCCGTGTGTGTGTGTGTGTGTGTGTGTGTTTGCACACACACTCCCTGGATGCCAACAATGAACCTCCGCCCCAAATTCTCCAGAACGGCCTTTTATTGCACCACCAGGAGGCCAACTTTTGTAAAACACATTTTTGGATATTACTCCTCCAGATTCTGCCCAAAAATCCCGCAAATCATTACACAGTATCTCTATAGTCATGTGCTCAAGGCGGATCTGTCTGATATTTCATATTCCATCCTAATTGGCTAACATTGTCTTACAAAGTTTGCAGGATTGGCCCGTTTTGAACAAAAAGCCTAAAATCATTAACGCAGCGTGCAATTTACGTGAAATCTTTCACGCACTTGGGCTGAGGGATATAGCCCACCCTTTTCACATTGGTCTGTTATTTTACTACTTTTTTACACTCAGTAAAACATGAGGATTCTATACAGTCCTCTTTAAGAGTGGTTAAGGTTGATCCAAAAAAGACAATTATGCATAATGTCTCCTTTCTTTTACAAATCTATACATTTAGCTCCCTTTTATGTTCGTTTCCCCTGGAAGCTGAATTCAAAACTCTTCCTCAAGCAATGCAGTTTGGTGTCTTGACAGGTTTTTGCGAGAGACTGATTTATTCTGTTTGATTTGTATTGCAGGGTGATCTGGGTGAAGACGGGCTGAAGGGTGACTTGGGTGAGAAGGTATGTGAATTAAACTTTGCCTCTTTGTTTATTTATGGCTTGGAATCGACTCAAAAGCTTTATGACGCTTTTGAGTTTAGCCATCTGAGTGGTAAATTGTTTAGCGGTAGCTGTTGTAATGGTGCCTTCATCTGTAAGCAATGTCAAGGCAAGCATTCCCGGATTTGATGAGTCCTCTCTCCTCTGTACATAATGTGGACTTAATCAGCATGCAAGCCTTGCACTGCATTTCCTGGTTGCGTTCATCCCTTTGTTATTTTGGGACCATTTATCATTGAGACAACTTGACAACTTGTGATCTGTTCCAAACAAAGACTAACTGAACTTGGCTAGACATAATTATTGTCAAGAACCCAAGTCATACATCCACATTATTGCCCCAAAGGGCTTTTTCATTACTACAATGATATCAGTGCCAGAGATGGATTAGCAATTTGTCCTATACAGTATTTGTCATGCTGCCTTAATTAATTAATTTCTTGAGTAACGTCGCGTTAAAGCCTCGGTTCTGAAAATAATTATGGGTTGGTACTGAACATGGGCCATAGAGGACAGTGAGTTTATTTCTACTGGGTGTCATTTGACATTGTCGTTTGTTCAAATAAATTATTCTTCTACCATGTGGATTATGCATTCGATTTCACACAAAATGATACTTTGAAAAAGTACTCTATTGTCTACATTAAGCTTATATTTCCGTCTCTGAGAAAAGTACGTTTAGTGATAGAAGCAAAATATTATTGATGCACTGGCAGTATATCAGGGGGTGGTGGTAGTCAAAGTGTCACCGTCAATTTATTTCCTCTTAGCGAAGAACAACTTTGATAACTTCTCACATTATGAGTTACTCCGTTTTTTTTTTTTTTTTTTTTTCAAAAGGCTGCTCAACAGCGCTGCCAAGAAAGACAGGAAGGAAACAGATGCTAGATATATCACACATCTGTGGAAAAGGAGTGAACGAGTAGGAAGCAGAGGGCCGATAAAACGTCCCTGCTCCACCTTCCACTTTGATCTGCGTGACCTTTGCGCTGTAAAAGTGAGAAGGTGACGGCATTTCTCTGCAGGGGGAGAATGTCGGAATAGAGTACCATGGGAAATCAAACCTAAGTAGTTCTTCTACTTCTTCTGTCACTCCAACCTTTTTTTTTCCTTTTCTTACACAGCGGTGTTTTCATTCATTCCCTAATGACAAAAGACAGAACTGCAGAAATAGATATAGGAGTCGAGAATTTATATCGAAAAATATACCAGATATGAAAGCGTAGTATTTTGTTACTGGTACGGATTGGATTGACTTATCAACCCAGACTTTTGGTGCGAGGATGTACAGTATGAATGCAGATTTTTTTTTATATAGAACACAATGGTGAACATATGGTGGGAGTAATTGCTTTTCAAAAGACTCTGGACATAACTCATTGTTCCTGAATATCTAAAGGCTTCTGAAACAAATCATGCATACAACGACTTGATTGATTATCAGGTAGCTGCCTTCAATAGCTGTGCCAGAAAATGTCCTGAGTGAAAGTTTGTGTGCATCTTTGTGTTGCTGTCTTTCACTGACTCACCACACGCACGCACGCACGCACGCACGCACGCACAGTGACACACACACACAGAGTAGGTTTCAGACACCCAGAACATACTGTACTGACACCCAGAATGTGTCCACAGTGTGGACACATTCTGGGTGTCTTTTTTTTTTTTTTTTTTTTTTTTTTTTGCGGCTTACGCCTTTTATTGATTTTGATTCTGGGTGTCTTAAACCTTTCATTGACAGAAGCTTTTATTTATCGTGATTCCGGCAGCATCAGAAGCGAAAGCTCATGTGAGTATCAGCTTTGAATGTCATCCCGCAAAACCAAAGCCTGCTTCAGCCATCATTTGGACAATAGAATTTGGGGTCTGACCGATTACACTTCCAAATATGCCTGTCAATGCTCCATTGTTTCAGTGTAAGGAGGAGAAATTGGAGGAGGAAAAAAAGAAAGGGATGGGGAGGGAAGGATCGAGGCAGATCGTTGGGTTTCTTCCATGTCGAAGATGCCAAGGTTAACAATACGCAGCGCAGACACCACAGGGAAACTGTGCTATTATGGGTTGAGAGGTGATTCTGTGAAAGCTTGAGCATGGCAAGCAGAGAGACCTGGGGGATATGTATTGGAGTCTGCAGGGACAGAGAGATGGCAACGCTGGCAATCAGCCAGGGCTTTGCATTATACAAAGGGAGATTGTTTTGACAGCAGGATCTGTGGAGTGTACAAGAGACAAGATGACACATAACTCTGCTTCATTCACATAGACACTCATGCATGTCCACAAAAGCATAACCAATTGCGCACGCACGCACACACGGTCGCACGCACGCGCGAGCGCACACACACACACACACACACATCACACACACACACACACACCTACACACACACACGCACACATGCACACAATCCAGATCCTATATCGATGGCTTTGCTTGGCACATAATTATACTGTACCAATCCAGCACTCAATCATAACACCTCTCCCTGTTACTCTGAAAATGTAAAGGGTGTTGTTTCGGCTGAGAGAACTACCAGACCTCATACATGAGGACACATTTCAACAGAACAGATTTATATTACAAACATTTATATAAAAGGGTGTTTCTATTTGACAAACGTAAAGGGTAATTAAAGAACAACCTTTCTAGCCCTTGAGCGTCTATCACAACATCCAATATGAAAGAACATTTTTTCTCAGTTTACTCGTAAGAGTTTAGCTCCTTAAAGCAATTACTGTTAGTGTAATGTGCATAAATATTTAACAAGGTGTGAAATGAGCTGCGACCGAACTTGTTCAACTAAAGTTGTCAGGCATTAGAGGTGGGAAAATTCCTTTTGGGTCTGAAGAAGTGAAAGCATGCAAACGCTTTAATTGGTGGTGGTACATTTTGTGGCTGTGAGAGAGTTGGCATTGACAGGAGTGGCACAGTGGTTACTTACTGGTTAGAACATCTCTTGAGTCCTGGAGTCCACTCTGGCACCTGGCAACAGTTCAGCCGTTGGCCCGGGCTACGCAACTTATTCATTAGAGCAAAACTGAGGTCAAGACTTGAGCCAAGGCCCCCCCCAAATGGGTCAGTTTTTCTAATGGCCTTAATGTGGGGAATTACTTGAGCCCATCTTTTGCTGGCCATGTTGGGAAATGTAATGGTCGTAGATTTGTCTCACGATGTGGCCTGGTCTTCATCATTTGCTGATTAGTCCACCTCAGTCGTACAGTACTTACTGTATCTGGCACCGCAGCTTTCAATGTCGCCTAAATTGGTCTACATTATGAAATCTTTTATTTTAGTGCCAATTTTCAGCCCTTTTTCACAGTCAGCAAGTGCTATGGGCGCCTATAATGAAGTGCTGTATTGATAGTATGGTCCCCTGCTATGCGATGTGGTTAAATGGTATGGCTGTAGCCTGAACATGGTAATTGGCCCAATAGGGACACTTCACTCCAATGCTACAGAACGCCTCATTCCCTCCCCCCCAAAACTCACACGCTTTTTCCATCTTGGTTACTTACATAGTTTTCCAGTTAGGGTTGATTACCTAGAACGCAACCCTGGGTTGGGGTACTGATAGGCGAGCGTTACCACAGGCTGACGCCTGGCTAGCATGGCTCCAGCCCCTGAATCGTCAGCCACGCCCATTAAATTAAAATGTCCTGAAGAATTGAGTGAAACCAAATGACAATTCAGGCTGAACAAGTCCCGGGTTCGATTCCCAGCCACAGCGGGTCTTTTCTCTCTCCCTGTTTCCTGTCTCTCTACACTGTGGACTATCAATAAAGGCAGCAAAAGACGTGTCAGGCTTGGTGCCACAGCTGTGCCACAGCAGATCATGTCGCTGGTGTTAAGCCATTTGGAGCAATGCAGGGAAGTGTTGTGTCGTGTAGCATCCTGACACTCATTTTCACATGGATGGGTCATGCTCTTGAGAGGCTTTAGTTTCCCTGTGTGACATACAGTATGATCTAAGAATGGCATATCCTTTTGAACAGTGAATAACCACTTTTAAGCATTAAACATATAGTCATTCAACTGTGTCATATCGTGCCACATCACGTGTTATGAGTTTGTAGATCTGTCACCTTGGACATAATAGGTCTCGGCTATTTTTTTCTTTTCTTTTTTTTTTCTTCCAAACTTTCACCAATAATAATGGCTTGTCCACAATAGGGATACCAGGATTGCAACAGAGGCCTGTCGATAGAAGAGCTTAGCACCATGTTTCATAAGTGACAACAGGTTACAGTTCAAGAAAGCAGGCATGCTATCTTCAGTATAAATTGGCGCTCTAGCCGTGACATTGACATTAATTTAATCAATACTTGCTTTTAAGTGTTTAATCCGGCCTGCAACGGATTAATAATGAGGAGCACAAGTTTGGAGAGCAGGTTTTAGGCAGGATTTAGCTTTGTTTTGTTTCTCTTTCCTTTCTTGTAGACCTTACCAATTCAGTGCAGATGTGAAGCATGGTTACATATGCATCCCTGCCAGGAAGCTTACAGGTGTACACCAGCTCCGACTTTGATGTTTGTGTTGTTAAAACAATACATTATTCTATCAAGACGAAAGAGAGGCCTGAATATTGGAGGGCATGTGTATAGTTTCCTGTTTTTATCACAATTCCTCTGTCAACCACAATATGATATTTGTCTCCCAGGGCTCAATCAAAACAATATTTTTGTTTTTACACAATGGCTTCTCTACAGAACAGAACAGGAGTGTTAATTTAACTCTGAAAGTGTAAAAATGGCGTCTAAATTAACACTCATCAACATTTTGATCAGGCCGGGAACCTGTTTCGCAGATAATCCATCCCTACAGTAGATGTCCGTCCTCTCGGATCACATGTGTACCCTGAATTAAAGATCTAACAAGCTAGCGTTAACTTGTGAAAATGTCCATATAAAAAACAGGAGAACGACCAGCCCCCAGGGGAGCTTGGCGGCGCATTTGAGCATTCCACGAAGCCCAGCTGTAAACAGTAATGCAGTTTTATTGTCTGAAAAAAAGAAAAGAAAAGAAAATGCGGCAATTAAACATGCCTTGTGTGCTGTGCATCATAATGACTCCCATAAAAGACTGAGGGCAGGAGGCATTCCTGCAGCAACTTCTGAGCGTGAGGCGTATGCGTACTGTAACCACAGAATCAGCACCAGAGCTCCAGACCCCGGCCTCGTTCTCGTTCTCTCCCCCTATACTCCCTTTTCCCACCAACTACCCATAATTATGCTCTTTGGCCCCCTGTTTTATGCCTAGTTTTTAACTGTACAGTGCAGTAGTAATATGGCTGGAATTCTGTGTTGTAGATGGCAAACTCTGTTAAGGCATAGCTAAGTACAACCAAGTGTAAACATTCAGTAAAGATACAGCACGATAAAGAGAAGAAAACGCTGCACCAGAGACATTGTCTGATCGCGATGGTCTCTTTCTTGTGTGCTCACTATCGATTTATTCACCTCTTATGTGCAGTTGAATAGCTTCCAGTGGGGCTCCAGGGGGTCCCCAGCAAAATGAGGAACATTTCTAACACAAAAGCTTTCAGCTACTTTTCAGCTATTTGAAAATGTACGATAAACCAGCTCACAAGGCGTGGCAGCTTGTAGATTCTTTTCTCTTTGGACAGGGGGAGACCCTATTGGGCTCGCTGTCACAAAATATTTTCAAATGGAGATATGCACCCAATTTCAATTTGGGGTCCTTGACATGAAAATGTTGGGTACAGGCTTTAGTTCCGAGATACTATTGATCCGAAACCTCAATCCCTAATCTAACCATAACCACAAGCACGGGAGCAGCGAATGTCGGACCATCGCATCTTCGTATCGCATCGCATGTCCCCGCGCTTCGGACCTTTGGTGTGTCGGATCTTCGTGCGCACCCCAAAATGTTGTGAAAGAGAACAAACTATATAAAGGTGTATATCCACTAGGAAGCTGATGTTGATTAATTTGGTCAATTATCTTTACACTAGGCGGAGACTGGGAACAAAATTAGCCTGGGAATTTAAATGACAGTGTTTGTCATTTCTGTCCAAATTGACATACAAATAATTAAGTTGTTAGAGTGTGGTTAAAACTATTAATAATGTGGCGACTATTATGGTGAACAACTGTCGTCACATGACGCATATGCCACTGACGCATGCGTCATTCACGCGAGCGTCATTGACCTTTTGTCTGTCGGGGACAAATATGATTTCTTGTTGCTCTTATACAACTGTTAATTTCCCATTCTTTTCCCATGATCTGCAGGAATGCCTTATAAAGACAGATCACAGATATGTCCCAAACACGTTAAATGATAAATCCATGCAGTATTGAAAACAATACAACAAGAAAAGAAACACGCAAAGTAATGTTGATGATGTTTCGTGCTGCGCATTATCGTTTCCGTTCTATTTTTATTATCATATTCCCGGGAGGGGCGGGTTCTTCTGCTATTTCATAGCCGGGAAGGACTATGCTAAAATTGGTATTTGTTTGTCTAATATAAATAAGTGGAACACTACTTTATACACACACACACACACACACACACACTCGCGCACATGCACACGCACACGCACGCACACACACACACACGCACACACACACACACACACACACACACACACACACTCTCTGCCAGTGTATGTATTATGTAACTGATGCCTTTTCTTTGTTCCTGTTCTAGTTAGTATAATCATTTCTGTTTTCCATCTCTCAAAGTAGTGGATTTTATTAATTCAACGTGTACATTATCTTCCCATAGGGAGATGCAGGCTCCTCTGCAGCGGGCATTAAGGTGAGTTCTAATGGAACTTGTTTGATGATACGACCGCCATCTTTTCTGCCTTTCTTCTTTAAATATTGTATGAAATATTCTGTCTGCAGGGTGAACCTGGAGAGCCTGGGCGTGGTGGGCATAAGGTAATCCCCATACTTTACACCAGTGGTTTTCCAACCCTTTTTGTATCAAGGCCCATTATTTATTGGGCATTTGAGCCACGGACCACTATTTGATGAGATTTAGCCTCTGAGACCCAAAACTGGTACCATAGGCAGGCAAACGTTGATCAAAATAACAATTATTCTACATACATTCTCTAATTGTGTAGACTTCTTATAAATAAGTAATGTTTCAGTAACGGTAATAGTATTGCTATACATTGAGCTGTAGACAGCTGCAAAACCTTGAGTATTCAACACTGAACATGTAAAACTAGCCCCATAAGGACTAGTTATGTTATATACTAAGTTTATGTTTTGAACAATTCATGACACTATCCACTGCAGCACATAACTTATATAGTATAGTATATAGTTACGGTACAGAAATGTAAAAATATTGTTTGTTCAGTTGTTTCTGTTGTGTCAGTAGGGGTTACGGGAGTAGAACTCAACTCAATATAATCATGACCATTTCAGTCATCACTAGGAATGCCATATTGTCACATATGATGTAGATTTAGCCAAACAGTACAAACATTGAGTGTGACTTAGAATCATCTGTTTTGTACCAAGGTCACACAATAGAAACCGTTTTGGAACAACAGAAAATTGTCTGGTTCAAATCAGACATTGAGTAATCCCAGTAGTGGAAAAAGTAAGTAGTAGTAGTAGTAGTACGTAGTAGTAGTTAAGCAAAGTAAGTCAGTTAAGCAAAATCAATTGCTATCAATACTGGAACTAATGCTCATTGTGAGCTTGCAATAATAAAAAATTATCAAAAAAATAAAAAATAAAGTAACTACTAACAAACGTTTTCAAATAATTGTAGTGGAGTAAAAGTATAATTATTTGCATCTGAGATTTAGAAGTAAAATACAGAAAATTGGAAATACTCCAATAAAGTACAAAAAACTCAAAATTGTACTTAAGTAGCCTACAGTACTTGAGTAAAAGTACTTAATTACTTTACACCACTGATTAATCCCCATGACTCCACATTGTTATGATATGTGTTATACAGTACTGTATGTTTTGGCCTGACACCTGTATTGAACAGGCGTAAGGCCCTTACTAACACTTCTCCTGATACTGTACCTTGCATTCATCATCATTTTACTACCACCCGGTTATTGTATACTGGGTTTTGCAACCTACTGACTCCACATATTTTGGGTGTTTGCATTGATTGTTGTCATATTTATCTTGGTTTCTCTCTTTAATACATTTGATTGTGACTTGCTTCTGGAGCCACAGTATAGGAAATCGAAAGAATATATTGCTGAAGACATCTGAGGTGGCTAAAATCATTACCAGCCCCGGCCAGAACGGCAAGCGAGGCACACAGCCGCCTGGGGCGTCAGGTCCTTAGGGGAGCCCTAAAAAAGATATATTTTTGAACTACTGATACTTTTAGTGTACACAGTACACCTGCACACACTATTTGCAAGTTTGCATTCACCTACATCAGTGGTTTTCAATGAGTGGTCCGCACGCGCTACATGCACGTGCAGGGAGAGGGGGGGGGGCGATATTATATTAATCTCGCTATGTACGCCTGGAGCCTTCGAAGCGGCCCTGATCATAGCCAATCAAAACCGAACATGAAACACAAGAGCTATTGTATTAGCTGCCCTCTTACCAAAACTTGCACCCAGCAAACCAGCAACACTGTTTAATCCCAAGTGCTGCACCTCATTAATTCACCCAGTTTCTCATCCTCTGAGGAAAAGGCTTCATGGAGACAGGAGGGCCAGAAGGGAGACAGATGTCTTTTTTCTGCACTGCTGCAAAGGACATTTCTGGCCTGAATGACACGACATAGTTTTACTTAATTTCTCTCATTGTATACCGTAGTCATTCTCTTTGCTCTGATGCTCTTATACAATTTTATACTTCCCATTATACTGGCCGTCAAAACAATCACGGTATTGATCTCCGTCAATGCAACGACTGAGTGACATTCAGTAAGGATTTTTGAAGCAGTAGTACATGAGATATTTTTTGCTGGGTTTTGCCACTCATGAGCCATGATTGAGATTTACTGCCATCACACTGGGCTCCTGAGTGCCAGTTACAGTTGATCAGTCTCCTCTGGTGGTGTGCTAAATCTTTCTTTGCATATGCCTTGAATAAAGTTCTTAATAGAGCATTATATTATCCCAGAGTCAGAAGTTTTATTTTGGAAATTCTCTGCGAAAGCCCCACCCCCACCCCCCCTGAGGGACATATTGCTTCTCTTTTCCCAGAGCCGAATCAAATAACTGTACAGTAGTCATGCACACTTTGATGCAACGGGAGTCTAGAATTCTCCATGACCTGAACTTGGTAATTGAGAAACGTCTTGGCCCTCAACTTCACCCACTGCCAAACTCTAATCACCTGAAAATCACAGCAACTCCCACCGAAAGGAGCTATTTGGATATCCACGGTATCCAGGCCTAAACTTACATGTAACAACAAAATTATAGTAGGGGTATTATAAACGCGCCTCATAGTCCCCTGTACCCAACACTAATAGCCCTGTTGCGCTATGGCTGCATGAGTTTGTCACGAAAGTGCATGTGCAGTACCTGCTGCTAGCAATGACCTCAAGTGAATGGCTATTGGCTATTAGAATAAACTAATAGGCATCATGCCATCCTTCGGCACGTTTAACATTCACGATAGCACTCTACGCACAGGTATATGAACAGAGAACAGAGTGCTGAGTAAGGCCCTAGAGTGTAGGAGCAAGTCTTGATTTGGCTCAGCTCGGCTCAGCTCGGCTGTAACGTGTTACACTTTTCCTGTGTATAGGGAGAGCCAGGACTTCCAGGGCTGCCCGGACTACCGGGGATTAAGGTAAATGTTGTGGCTGTTTTCATCGCAAAGGACTCCCCGCAATTCTCCTCCTCCAGTCTTGTCTTCCCGCTTCAGTCCATATCTAATGTACTGTATACCAGTCATTCCTCACCTATACTTCCAATTAACCCAAAGTTAGGTTTCACATAAGTATAATGCTGCTTGTTTGCTGTGTGTTTCCTACTGTTTGGGAGAACATATAGATGCTCAGCCAGAGATGGTTAGAGATAAAAATGTGTATATGTGTGAAACACATACCTGTGCTATCACCCATGTGAATAACACAGAATATATAGTTAGATTGATCCAGGGGGCAGGATAGTGCATGTGTGCTTCTAAGCTAAAACATCTTCTAAAACCTAAGGAGGTTTGAAATGGAATAAAATAGAGGCCTGCGAATCTGCAATGTAGTGAAAGTGCTCTGATGAATTTGGAGTGTTACACCAGTGCCTATGCCCGCAATCCCCTTCCTGTTAGGTTGACATCATCTTAAGGAGTTTTATCAGGGCAGAATACTTTAAAAAAAGACTTGCTCGTTAAGGAGAAGGTCTTTTGCGTCATTCAAGAATTCCTAAAAATGGACTTTGTATTTTGGACGTGTGTAGCAAACGTGTCTTCTGTTAAACCAAAAGCAAGAGAGAAATATATTTCACTGCCTTCAATTATATCCATGGCAAATACCGTAATATACATTATACTGTTGGCTTGATATACAATGTTTGAATGCAGGCATGCTGAGATGATGCTTGTTACTGTTTTGGTCTTTGTTTTGCTTGTACCCACTTTGTATATGCTTGTAACCTGTTGGCCTTATAAAAACCCCCAAACTATCTTTTTATATACCCCTGTTTTTACTTAAAAGGACAGAATGCTTGATGGGCTCTAACAATGTGTTGCTAACAATAGAACTCACAAGTTCTGAGGTCACCTTGCTTTTAGTCTACATTTCACCTGGTTATTCAATCAAAGTTTTAGAGGCAAGTGTCCACTGGCTGCAAACGTCTTTAAACGGTTTCAAATGTATGTGGGAATTGGTTTGCACAAGTTGTTGAAAGATATCCCAATTTAGAAGTTAGCACCAGAATTGGACTCCCTGTAAATTAACGAGGCTCACCAATCCGCAAACTCTTCTGCGAAAGTGGAAAATGCTTCGTTACTCAAAATGTGAGGACTTGATCAGATGTGCAGTAGCAGTTGGCTTTTGTACCCATTTTAATGTAATCACTTCTCTGCGTGGCGGTTACGCTTTAACAAGGGACTAAGCTCAAATACATTTGAGAAGAGTCATGCCATGAAGGAGAGGTTATTGCAATAATGTGAAACCAGAACATAAGCGAACAGGGAAATGTACTCTGTGTGTGTGTGTGTGTGTGTGTGTGTGTGTGTGTGTGTGTGTGTGTGTGTGTGTGTGTGTGTGTGTGTGTGTGTGTGTGTGTGTGTGTGTGTGTGTGTGTGTGTGTGTGTGTGTGTGTGTGTGTGTGTGTTCATGTGTGTGTGTGTGTGTTTGTGTGTGCGTGTGTTTGTGTGTGCGTGTCCATGCATGAAAGCGTGCTTGAGTGCGTGTGTAAGCGCCCATACTCATAATGCACTGGTGAAATCAGTATTTTTGCATGCTTGTGTTTGTGTATTGGTCCATGCATCTTGCAGTGTTCAGTGCTCACCGCGGGGGGCAGGCACAGTAATACACCACACACTGCCTGTGGGGAGGGGGTTGGGGGCGCAGCATTACACCACATACTGCCTGTGGTACAGTAAGTGATACTTATTCTGCTGTTAATTTCAGGGCGAGCCCGGATTCTTGGGTCCCCAGGGAGAACCCGGGCTTCCAGGGCTCCCAGGAACCAAGGTAGGTTTCTGTGAATCATCAACAGTCCTATGCTGCATGTAAAAGCGGTGTTGTACAAGTACATGCATGTACAACAGTGTTGTACAATGCACATCACTGTTTAAAAAAATAGTTAAACCCTTTCACACTTTTTCGAGATGTTTTGAAAATGGCAGACCTACTGTGAGCTGGGGAGGTACCCAATTTGTATCGCTGTTAAAAAGAGACTTATCGGGTACTGGGCCCGGTTGATCGAAGGAAAAGAGAGTAAACTGAGTCGAATAATGTACGACTGTCTGCTTAACCTGTTCAACACAGGTGCCCATGTGTCACCTTTGGTTTGCACAGGTGAAGAAAATACTGGATGACTGTGGTATGTCTTACATTTGGTTGGCCCAGAAATGTAATAACATTGACTGGTTGAAGCGAACTGTTGAACAAAGATTGAAAGACCAGTTTTTGCAAAAGTGGCAAAGTGAACTCAATAGTATGACTTCATGCGACATCTATGTTGAATACAAACAAGAGTTCAAACTAGAAAAATACCTTCTATGTGAAAACCGTAAGTATAGACAGGCTATTTGCAACCTTAGGCTAAACAACACAAGAATCCCAAAGGTCATCGGTAGATATAAAGGATTGGAAAGAAATCAGAGGATTTGTAACCTATGTAATGAAGCCAGAATTGGAGATGAGTATCATGTTTTGTTGGAATGTAAGAATACTGGCATTATGAATTTCAGGCAAAAATACCTGCCACTTAATTTTTTTACCTACGTACCCTTCTATGTTTAAACTAATTGCATTACTAAAATCGGAAAAACAAAAAGTAATCTATAAATTGGGTGCTTTTCTGAAAAATGTTCTTCCACTGTATAAATAGGGAAAGCCTTCCGATATGTCTATGACTCTATGTATATCGTGTAATCTGTAATGTATTGTATACTTTCGATTGTATACTTTTATGAATCTGTGCTCAAAACCATGTGATCATGGTCGTGAGTTAAATAAATGATGATGATGATGATGACAAGCTCACAAGCCATTGCATCGCGGCACCTTGTGAATTTGTAGATCTGCTATTTTATATACAGTAGGTTTAAAGTGGTTTACACTAGGACCCCACTTTAAGAAACACTGGTGTATATGAAGAGTCAGGGTTTGTAATGAGTCTGGGTACTCCTACTCTCTTCAGAACACTTTTTAGTATCAAGTCGACAGTGGTGGAAAAACTATTAAATAGTTTTACTTAAGTACAAGTATAAATACTGCAATGTAGATGTACTCCGTTACAAGGAGAAGTCCTGTATTAAAAATGTACTTGAGTAAAAGTACAAAAGTATCGGCATCAAGTTCAAAATGTGTGCAAAATCTTTTTGAAAATAGCCGCTACGCATTCTGAGCTTATAGATCTGCTATTTTCAAATGGTCGAAATGTATATAGTGCTGAAGTGGTTAATGTATGTTTTTCTAAGCAAAATCTAAATTTACAAACTAAACTAAACTTTCAAAATGTTGTAGTGGAGTAAAAGTACAAATTTGGAAATTGGAAATACTCAAGTAAAGTACAAATACCTCAAATTTGTACTTAAGTACAGTACCTAAGTAAATGTACTTGGTAGAACCTGAAACTGGCACAGACGGTTTGGTGGCATGACTTGGTGGTGATGATGGAGGGAAATCATCTCATCATCTTTGGCCTCTTTGTCTGATGGTTGCACTCTGGAAATGCTGGCAGGGTAATTTAGACTGAACATTCAAAAATGTTCAATTGCATTGTTCATGGTCTAAAGCATTGTGTAATGCACTGTATGCTTCTGAACCTACTGGAGTCCAACTCTATGTGTTCATGGTCTGAAGCATTGGGTAATGTACTGTATGCTTCTGTATGCTACTATGCATACATTGCATAGTAGCATAGTAATGTACTGTATGCTTCTGAACCTACTGGAGTCCAACACTATGCATAGTAGCATAGCATACCCAAAAATACAGTAGCATAAACCTTTGGAGTACATACATTTGCTGTCAGGCTTTGACCACTTTGTCGGTCTTTTGCCAGAGTTTAGGAGAATAAGAAATCATCTTAATATCGTTGGCCTCGTCTGATCACACCAATGTGTTGTCAATATTCCTTTCACCAATCGAAAGGTCACAGTGTTCGTTCTTCCTGCTCTTCATTGTTTGTTTATCTCATCTGTCATAATATGCAACGGCATGATGCCATTCAAAGCATGTCTTTTGTTAAAATGATGTATCCTCTCCTAGTTCATTCATTTTTCAATTTGTGATCTGTGGTCACTGTTATCCACCACAGAATGTCACTGACTACTTGAAAGAATTTACAAAAGAAAACAGATGCAGAACTGATGAGACAACTCTGGTCAGTGGTCATTGATGCTATAGTTCAAGTTAGTTCAGTGCGTCAGAGCAGTGATGGAAGGTCTGGATTGCAGTAAGCTGTACCACACCCCCCTCTACTGGCCTCTTTTAGCCAACCTTGAGAGGAAATGAATGCACAATGCATGGTTTTCAGACTTTCAATCTTGTCTGCAACTGCACTGTCTGGGGAAGTGTCTTACTACAAAGGTTTCACATAATATGAATGAATGACAATTTTCTCTAATCTGGTGAATAAGTATTTTTCTTTTCTATTCATAATGCTATACGAGTCATCACATTCACCATAGCCTTTTTATTTCTGGGAAGGATTCACCATTACTCATAGGGGTAACATAGGCCTACTTTTTCCAAACATGAGCTGAAAAGGTGCAGTGAAAAGCCTGATTTAACAGAAATTCAGTTTTCAGAATCACAATCCAATAAGGTGTCGTTCCAAGAATGATTGGTCAATCTGAGCAATAACACATTTAGCGATCCGATATTATTATTGGGATGCATGAAATGGTGAGGGCATTTCATGCATCCTGAATTAATGGATGGTGGATTGTAGAGCAGCAGCTTCCACAGACACATCTCAACCATATAATTTGAATTCATCTGACGTAGTCTACTAAGGCCTTGACTATACTTATTCATCAAGTGGTCTAAGCCTTGACAATTATGCATCAAGTGGTTCAAAATGTATCTTGAATCACTGGCTACAGATTCACCTGTTCATATTGAGCATTAAGTACGACAGGAATGATTTGAGTGAAAAGATTAAACAAAAGATATATTTGGTTAATTTGGTGTTTTTTTTCTCCATAGGGTGAAAGAGGAGATCGTGGGCTAACAGGCAAGGGTGAACGAGGAGACATCGGACCAGTTGGCCCTAAGGTTAATTTGTGTGTGTGTGTGTGTGTGTGTGTGTGTGTGTGTGTGTGTGTGTGTGTGTGTGTGTGTGTGTGTGTGTGTGTGTGCGTGTGCGTGTGTGTGTGTGTGTGTGTTTTGTGTATATATGTTTTCATAATGTTTCCTGTTACAGTATACTGTGTTATTAGTATTTTTGGGGGGCTTTTCTAGCCTTTATTCAATAATCATTGTAGAGAGACAGGACACGGAGAGACAGTAGGGGAGTGATGTGATGCAGCAAAAGCATCCGGCTGGGAATTAAACCTGGGATTTGCTGTCTACCATTTGACTGTTTGGTCGAATGGTTAAAAAAGGGGGAAAAAGAAGAAGAGAGAAAACATAATTTTATTTGTATATTGTCAAAGACTACTTTGAATGATCACAGCTGTCCTTTCATATGATATTTCCCATCCTTCTCATTGGTTTTTGCTGCCATCTGCAGACGTTTTCCCCTAAACACATACTGAAAGTGGGAACAAACTCCAACTCAGTGAGTATGGGCAGAGTAGAATGTGATTCCGAAGCATTCATCAAGTATTCAGCCCTTTGCGCTGAAAGACAAATACCCATTATGTGCAATAAAGTGTTATAGGGCATTCCCCAGAGTGCAAACAGACTGAACATGATATGAATGAGCTTAACCATTGTTTATAAGTGGCGCTGACCTGACAGGTGGCTTAATCTGCAGTCTAAACCGAGACGATCTGTATGGCCTTTTCATATCCTGTGGGAACCCCTGAAGGAATAACCATCACCATTTAACCATCACATTTCAAATAAACAATTCCTCCATTTTCCCTGTGGTAATTGCACATGGAACGCACGTCTTTTTTTCCCCCTTCTTCTTCTTTTGTGGGAGATTGAAACTAAACATGCTGCTCTTAAGGGCAGAATAAGAGAAGTTGGTGTTATTTCCTCTGCGAAATGATGCGTTGAAAATTAATGGAGGGCTGCGCCAGTTGCTAAGTGGATTGTGCGTTGACCACATAATTGCAACGATCCCTGTTCAATTCCTTTGTGGAGACCGGTGTTTCACCCTCCTTTTGTGGAGACCGGCGTTTCACCCTCTCTGCCCTTGCTCAGTTTCCTGTCTCTACTCTATCCTCTCTATCCTAAATAAAAACAATGTATTTATTTTCAAAGAGTGAAGTTCGAAGCCATGGGTATAGAGCACCGAAGTCCTGACGTAACTCGCTCATCCCTTCGATTCCCCTGGTTTGCGGAAGTAATTTCTCTATGGAGAATAAAATGGGGTGATCTTAATATCGTCTACTATAAGCGTTGTGGTCCAAAAATAAACAAGATGTCTCGGCGTTATTGTCAGGAAGGTGTCTCTGTATCGTTTGCAACAGTCAGTCACTCATATTATGATACAGTCTGCTTCTAGCGAAAATGTAACTAATTCAGTAGCAGTAACATTAGCGTTTTCTCTCAGTCAGTTGATTCTTCATATCCATATGAGTGAAGCTGCCGGGACGACATGTTTATTTTTCAAACACAGTTCTTATATGAGGAGATTTAAAATCGAGAGACAGCGAGATACCTAAAATCCCCCTATGGGGATTACAATGCAAATAAAAAGTACATGAACCTGTGGATTTGCGCCCTCTACCGATATTGACGTCAGACTTCGGTGCTCTATTCCACGTGTTTATTGTGTTCAGAATGTATGTACGTGTATGTATCTCTTTTTGCTCACTGTAGTTTCTTACCAATTGCAGGGATTTCAAGGCGAGGCTGGCATGCCTGGCTTCAAAGGTTCAAAGGTAATCAAAGCATCTCCTATGTATAAGTAACAGTACAAGTATCTCCATTTATGGATATATGTCAGAACCTGTTCTGTTGATCATGTTGATCCTTCCCCATCCATCCTTCCTCGACTGATACCTGTCCCCGACCCCGACTGATACCTGTCCAAAGTGTCCATTTAAACTTTAGACTGGCCTGCCCCAAAGTTATTAGTGCAGCCGCGCCCGGCAGCCGGCGAAAACTAGAGTTCTCAACAGGCCTGAAAATTAAGTCCCTGCCCTACCTGGGCCCTCATCAAACCCTGTACACTCAAGAGAATGTCACCGCTACCACCCTTAGATCTCCATATACTGTATGGAGCTTGTAACGGTTTGTTATAGATCATGGATCTGGGGTGCCAGCCAGGCAGTTGTATCCTGACAAAATGTTAGTTAAGAGGGTAAACCGTTGCATAAGGCTGTGCAGCTTAATGTGGTCCGCACCACACTGCACACCCTGTAGGCACAATAAACACAGACACGGTAGATTGCAGTTAATAAGTTGTATATATTGAAATGTTCCACCACAGTTCAGTTCAGTAATCAGTTCCCTTCGTATATCCAGCCCGTGCACAAACCCGACAGTATGTTTCCTGTACCCGCACGGTATCCGTTAGGTTGTAACCCCGAACCCCTCAGCTGTTCTGTTGTGTCTCTTCGTTTGTTACTCACTGACGTACAAGTGTGGTGTTAAATCCCCACTGTTCCAAGGTGCCCGATCCAAACGATCGCCGGGAAGTCCTCCTCTGTGTGATCCTCTCCACAATGTATATCCAAAACGACAACGCTCCGAGCGCACAACGATTCATAAACTTAAAGGGTTACTGGCTAAACAACCGTAACTACGAGTTGCAAGCAAAACACCTCCAGCCTCCGCGGCTGCCACAGCACTTCCTCCTGCCGCTAGCCAGGTGCGTGACGTCAGGGCATAAAAAGAACCTATCGGTCTGGAGTGAACTGACGGCACAAATGGGCGTGCGTGGCGACGCACAGCTAATCGCCACAAGCTGACCTGTTCTGACATTCCACATGTTGATCTGACCTCATCAAACCCTGTACACTCAAGACATGCTCCTTAAATGGCCAGTACATAATTCATTCCATATGTTGATCTAACCCCCCCCATGCCAACGCGCCATCGCTCGCCCAGCAGTCTGCCGTCAATGAGGCGGATGCATGCAAGCGACCTCGCCCTATAGGGAGAGGTCGCTTCTCGCCATCAAGTGTCTTACTGGTAATTATGTCTGATGATGTTTGACTTTTTTTTTTTTTTTTTGTACCTTGATCCAGGGAGAGACTGGGGGTAAGGGAGATTTGGGCCCCACGGGCCTCAAGGTAAGCTATGAACATACTGTAGTACAATTATAATAATAACTTGAATTTATATAGCGCCTTTCAAGAAACCCAAGGATGCTTTACAATACAGGAAAAAATAAACAAACAAATGAATTGCCAAAAGCCTGAGTAAACAAATCTCTTCAGTGCAGACTATCATCATTAACAACAACAAGAGTATCAATCAACAGCTTCTCTTAGACCAGTTTGCAGAGCATTGTTTTTTTAGCTCACATAAATTGCATGCTGATGCATATCGACTCAATTTGACTGTATAACTTTTCTTTCTGTTGACTGTTCAGTTAAAAACTAACGTATTTAGTAGAGACACCTACTGTAGATGACGTGGCTTCGACACATAAATAAAATCTAACTTAAAATTACCTGAACTAACACAGCAGGCCAGATGCAACTGGCTGCAACTTTTAATGCCGCCACAAGGGGGCTCTTTCATTCTTTTAATCACTCCTTTAATGTGTTGCCTTTTGAGGCACACAATCATGGGTTATTAGCCAGGCTAACACAATCACACTTCACAATGAATTAAGTACAATTACATTTTGGAAACCACATAAGACTGTAGTTTGGCTGTTTCTGGCAAAGAGATTGAGTGTAGCGAGGATACAAGGAGGCATGGCCAAGGAGAGACCGCTGGGGATCTTGGTCAACAAAATATATAAAGGGTTTGAGTGGTTCATTAATTCCTACATCATCATTCATTACTACAACCAACCAATAGTAAGAGGGGCAACAACCCAGGCCATTGCACCTAAAGACACATGATGTCATTAGTGAGGGATTGAATGAGAACAAACAAAGTCTAGTTTCTTGTTTTTGGCAGCATAGAAAGCCATAGAGTTATGATTAAAGCAGACGTGATGTGTTTAAAACAATATGTGTCTCTTAATGCCATCCATCTCCAGGGCACCGCTGGGCAGAAAGGAGACCAAGGGGCCACAGAGATCATCGATTACAATGGGAACATCCAGGAGGCCTTGCAGGTCAGACACACGATGCATTACTAAGATTGCTCTAAAAGTTAGTGTAAGTGATTTTCTTAAAAATAAGTGTTAAAAAGCTCTATATTGTGATGGTACTCATTGCTATAGAGCAGAGTCTCCATGTCTCTCCAGCTTTTTATTATACAGAAAATGCATTTTCACAAAATGTGACTGTAAATGAAACTGGGATAGAGAACTCAGTCAGGATACTGATTAAACAAGTGGAATTGTAAGTGATGACACAAAGACCTCCATGAGGGGCGAGCTCCAAAAGTGGTCTTTGGCATGTGCCAAAGACCACTCTCTACATTCTCTACAAAAAGTGGTATATATAACACTTTTCAAAGCGAAATGAACTGGGACACTATAAAAAGTAAGCTCATAAATAGCTACTCTCTCCTGCTTGCCTGGTAATTTGTCACCTACCTGAACATGTATTTTCTGTTTATTAAAGAGCAGGGAGACGACTGTTGCGGAATATACACTGTAGCAATGATTACTATCAGAATATAGTGATTTAACCTTTTAACAAAAAACGTTTTGTTTTAACCACACAAAATCTCTACTTTATAATTAAAAAATATATCAGGGTCACTGCTTAATACTTAATACCTCTATATGTCTGTAGCAATGTTTGTTTTCTTAACCTTTAATAACCCTACGCCAAATTGGGTAAACTTTTTCTTGGCGTGGCTTATAAAAGACATTATAAACCAAGACTGTAAACGTAGACTTTCACCCCGCTTGAAGTGCAGAGCTCATAAATGCTCTCAACTAGCATGCAGTTCAGATTCTGTCAACAGCAGAGACCATGTTCATTATGAGAAGTGTCCGTGTGCGAGTGCGCTGACAGGCTGGTTTGTCGACTTGAGTGACCTATGGTGCAATCTTATCTATCTCCTGCTTTCTTCTCTTCTCCTCCTTTGGCCGAACACAGAAGATTACCACTCTTACAGTGACGGTAATTTACTCTCACGCTGTCTGTGTCATATATTCACAAGTTCTACTCTATTGTCCCAGCATGGAACCACCTAAAACTGCCTCAGACCTACCCTGCCATTTCCAGTTTCACCCATTTCCCTTGTGCAATATTGCTTAACAGTCAACATTCCCTACACACTAAACAGACAATTTAGTGATTTATAACTAAACTAGTGCAAATATAACCAAACTGACTCTTACGGGCTCATTTGGTTACATTTGTACACCATCAGAGCTAAATTATCACTCAGGATTTTACTGTGTTTGTGTGATATCTTGAATGTTTATCTTGCTGGCGTGCAATCTAGCACTGAATCAGACTGCCTTTGTCAGCTACTGAATCATTCCAAGCTTTTCAGAGAGTATGTGTTAGCATGTAGTGAAAACCATTACTCACCCACAAATACCATACCAGCATTATGCTAACATTATATTATGCATATGCATGAACTAAATCTATCTAGACATGGTAAGTCGTGTATATATAGTATGTGGAAAGTAAGCCATCTGAAAACAGAAGTAATGGCATTCCTTAGCATACAGCATAGCTTGTTCACCACTAAATCAAACACTACTTTTTATATTGTTGGACTGGCATGAGTTCAACTTGTAGTATCCTTCACATTACTGCTGGCCATTTCCCAAAGCATACTGTAGTTTGTCTGGTTTTCAAGGAAGCAATTTGATTAAATTTATTTCAGTACCTTTCAGTAGTCTACAGTAGGAAAAGCAACTTGAACAGACTTGAAACTTGCTTGAGATAGGTAATCCAACGTACTAATTAATCTATTATTTCATAATGATAGAACAAAGTCATAAAATATGGAACAAGAAAAACAAACAAGAAATAATTGATTATTTTTGCATTCTCTACAACTAACACACAGCTGTTTTGTGTGTGTCGTTGTGTTATATGTTGTCGTGTTGATGATGCATACAAGGTATTTCTTAAAATTGTTGTGTATAGTGTGAATTATTTCAGGGTGACAGCCAGGCAATTCCGTTGAAGTTGATGCACTTCAGGGGCACGGTGGCACAGTCGGTAGTGCTGTCGCTAGGGCATTAAGCAACTAGTCGATTAGTAAATTCACTAGTCGACCTTGTTGGTACTAGTTGAGTAGTTGTTCTAGTGGAAAGGGGGGGGGGGGGGTTTGTTAGTTTTTCCCCCCAATTTTGTAGGCCTCAAGATCAGGTATAGTTATAGTCACCAATGTATACAGTTTTAAATGTACAAATATTTGTTACAAAAAAAAAAAAAAAAAATCGACTAGTAAACTAGGCAACTAGTCAACTAGTAAAAATGACTAGAAGTGACCTAGCTGTCGCCTCACAGCTAGAAGGGTCCTGGGTTCCATTCCCGCTGGGGAAGCTGTGGGCGGGTTCTCCCCTCCGCGTCATCAGTGCCCATACCCGCGGCGGGCCTTTCTGTGTGGAGTTTGCATGTTCTCCCCGTGTCCCCTAGGGTAGGTACCCGCACAAAAGTCATGCAGTATAATCCTGGTCTCTAAACTACCTCCCCCTGGCCAGCCTGATGGAGGGGAAAGGAACTGGTCGGAATAACGTGTTCCTTGCACGCGCTACATCCGGCCGGGGAAACTCTCCCCTGTCAGGTGAAAAGAAGCAGCTTGGACTCCTCATGCATAGAAGGAAGCATGAAGTCAGTCCGCTGCAGGCCCCCCAGGTTGGCAGAGGAAGTGTAGTGCCCAGGATTACATTAGATAATTGACAATGGGTTGCAAATTATTAATTAATTAATTAAAAAATAATAAAATTGATGCACTTCAATTCATGAGCTGTGTTTACCTCGGGCCTTTGCTGTACTCTGGACTTGGATTGTCATGGAATTGATGTCATCCCCAGTCAAAAGTAGACCTAACTGTGTTGACTCTGTTCATCTAGGGTCCCGCCGGGCCTCCCGGGCCAATTGGACCACAGGGTGGAAAGGTAAATTAATTATTAATTATTAATCTGCACAACAGAAGACAATCCGCACACTAGACAAATGCATAATCCATTACAGATTAGTTTATTTCCACCATGTGACATTTTGTCATGTCTGATAAAGAGCTCATTCTAATAAATTAATTGCTGGGAGCATTTTCTACCGTGTGGACTGTGGACATTTTCATTGTTTTTTTTCTACACCTAGTATTTATTGTTTGGATGTGCTGCTTTCACATAATGTTTGAATGCTCTCTGTTGCTATACAAAGATTGAATCTCAGTTACAGATGTGTGTTTCATTTGTTTATTTCTTTGCCGTCAGGGGGATCAAGGCATGCCTGGACTGCCTGGGCTGGATGGTGAAAGAGTGAGTTGATTTGTATGCATTTTATTATAAATGTCTAGCTGAAATACAGCTGCTGTATATTTGTGAATGAAATTCAATAGAATTGTTTAATCATGCAGAGAGGTGTAGTCAATGGCATTACAATGTTTATGCAATGAATGATAATAGCCAAAGCTGTGAAAGTTATGTTATGTTTATTTTATTTGACATTGGACGAACCAGATGCATTTTTAAAATGCATATAGCAGGATTGCAAGCACCTTTCCACAGGAGCCATTTCTATATAGCAGGCTTAGGTTATAGTGTTTATAGTGGTGTAGGCTAAGTAAAATAAACAATGTATACATTATCATTAATTTATCATCAATCTCAATATTTATATTTATACATGGAAATTACGATGTTTACCTAATTAACCTCAGGGTGAACAGTCAAAATAGTCTTGAATGTTTGAGTTCATGTATAATCATCTCTGTCCACTGTGTTCAGGGTTACAAAGGTTCCAAAGGAGACATGGGAATCCCTGGCTCGTCAGGAGAAAAAGGCACAACTGGTTTACCCGGCTTGCCAGTAAGACACCATTAATTAAAGTAATCAAGCCAAGCCAATATTATGTTGCTGCAGATACAGCATTGCCGAATGCTGCATGCCTGCAGCATTCGGCACACAATATGTATTTTGAATACGGGACTTGTAACAGAGTACTGTATATCTATATTTGCAGTAGATCTACTGATACTTTTACTTAAGTATAAAATAGCATATTTCTTCCCCCATTCACCACAACTAAGACTTGAGTGCCACCCATTCACCCAGTAAGTTTACATGGCATGCAGGGGTGGATTAGACACACCCCTGTTGTTTTACACAGAACTTAATGGTTCCTTCTTCCTCAGGGTGTGAACGGGTTCAAAGGGGATAAGGGAGAAGCTGGTCTGGCAGGTCCTGAAGGTTCCTCGGTATGTCACTACGCTTAATTCATTCCCTTTCTTCCCAATGGCGTTCCCTGCCAAAGACGTATTTGACGTCTTGTGGAGTTTTTATTGATTCAGAATAGCCTCTCTTAGATCTACCGTATAGTCGTCCGTCAATTAAATGTTTCCCCGCCGTCCACTTCCACTATATAAGCGTGATCTTAGGCCGTGTTTTTCTCTGAATTGAGGTGATTGAACAGAACGTCCATGTTAGTGGCTCATTAAAACAATCGGCGCTACGTCGCGGTTACAATTTGAACGCTTCTGATGACTTTTAAAGTTACGACGCTACATTAGCTATAGGCGATTTTGCTTCGGTTCATTTGGGGTGAATTTGGGGGTTCATCCGGGCCGGCAGGAAACGACAACGTAGAGGTTCAATGACGGTGGTCAACTGACACTTAACATTATTTAGGTGACATAACATGTTTTAAAAAATAAGGATAGAACCCCCCACACAAAGCTATGGTTTAGGCTTAATTATTTAGGTATTTTCCCATAATAAAGAAGTCTAAACCATACAGCAATGTGGTTCTATCCTTAAACTTCGTTCTGCTTTTAACCCAGCACCCAACGATGTGCGTATAGTCAGCCCTTCATTAAAACTCAAAAATAAAATACATTCTCTCTCATCTGTAGATCACTGGCCACCCAGGGCCTCCAGGGCCTCACGGACCTCCAGGGCCCATGGTGAGTTTGTCCATCTCCAAATGATCAGAATGCTCATCAACGTATCTTATGTTCATGCATCCTATGCTGTGTGCATTTATTTTGCGTAACATGAAATGGTGGATGGTAATGTGCATGTCGTCTTCAGTGTGAGGCAACATAATATGTAATAACTTAGAGCAGTGGTCCTAAAGCTAAATTATTGTAAATTAATTAATTAATGCAGATGTTTGACAATAATTTAACTCTTGAGAGTGTAAAATAAAACTAGATGGACCCGGGAGGGTCCATTTGGTTTCATTTTACACTCTCTCATTCATGGTGTTAACATGTTTGATTGTGCTATTTTGTCTTAAATAAAAAACATTTGAAAATATAAAAGAGTTAAAGATCTAAGGGTCCATTTGGTTAACAACTCTCCATCATTTAGCTGGGGACCACCTGGAACCCCCTCAGGGATCACTGGTGGCCACCAGACGTAGAGGATCACTTTGTCTTAGAGGACACAGTGTGATACAAGACGATCCACCCTGTAAACTATGAATGTGTCATACTCATTCTCAGGTCATAACCTTTGCTTATTCATTCTGTATACTGCAGTAGCTACTGAGCGAGGCAGTGGCCCAAACGTGTTTGGCTGTACATAAAATAGACATCATTTTGGGTGGTTCATCTTTGAAAAGATGTACTGTATATAATTTTTTCTAAAATCTAAAAGTAATTCCTGAGTGCATATTTAATTTCATTGGAGTCTGAATTGAATCAGAATATCGGCAACTATAATCACATTACACAAATTTGCATAATTGTTTATGTAACAAATAAATAAATAAATATCTGTCACCACATTTATCTTTCCGGCAACAAAGGTCATCATTGCGAACGCAGTGAGCCACTTACTATGACAGCAGGGGCTGAGTGTCTGTGTGTGTGTGTGTCACGCTGTGTGGTGTCACGCTGTTACACCACCGGCCCGCCACCAGAGGGCGCAGCTGTGGCACGCACGCACGCACACACACACACACACACACACACACAGGGCGCAGCTGTAGCACACACACACACAACCACACACACACGAGCTGCGTTCGCTTCACGCGTTTGCGCGTCTTACTTGTGAGTAAGGCCGGCTGTCGGTTATGGGAGGATAGGTTGTCTAGTGACCTTAATTGTTGTTAGTCAGAGTTTACGACTACTGATTGTGGGGTGTGATGATGCAATAGGCTAAATTGTCTTGACTGCAATTCTATGATGGCGCTTTAGTCACGTGCACGTAGTAAAGTGTTCATCATAGCAACTCAACTGCGTACAGTAACTTATATGGATGCAAACTGAACTGGTTCTTTTTTATATATATAATCTTTATCCCACAATTTTGTAACCCTGTTTTTTCAATTATCGAATGTAATCCTGGGGCGGCGGTGGCTCAGGGGTAGAGTGCCTGGATGGTAACCGTAAGGTTGCCAGTTCAAACCCGGGCTCCCCCAGAGTTACTGTCGAAGTGTCCTTGAGCAAGACACTGAACCCCTAATTGCTCCCGATGTGCTAGTTGGTGCCTTGCATGGTTTCCGCTGCCATCGGTGTATGAATGGGTGAATGTAATGCACAATCTCTGTAAAGCGCCTTGGATAAAGGCGCTATATAAATGCACCATTTACCATTTACCATTTTAGCTATACTTCCTCTGCCAACCTGGGGGGCCTGCGGACTGACCTCATGCTTCCTTCTATGCATGAGGAGTCCAAGCTGCTTCTTTTCACCTGACAGGGAAGAGTTTCCCCGGCCGGACGTAGCACGTTATTCCAACCAGTTCCTTTCCCCTCCATCAGGTGCCCCGGCAGGTAGTTTAGAGACCAGGATTTTTGTGAGGGTTTTTGTGAGGGTACCTACCCTAGGGGACACGGGTAGAACATGCAAACTCCACACAGAAGGGCCCTTTCGCCAACCCTGCCTCGGGTATGGGCACTGAGGGAGGCCAGGACACACCCCCAGCGCCCACAGTGTTCTTTAAGTATTGGAAATAATATATTAGCTTCTTTCCAACTAACATTATTGTATTTCTTTTCAGGGTCCTCATGGCTTCCCTGGACTGAAGGTAATTCTCAGAAAGGGATTTACAATTACAACCTTCCTTATCTACATTGTAAACATGATCATAAAGGGCCGCAATTTAGACATTATCCACGTTATCCTGTTGATTATGGTGCGTCAGATGTATGTTTGTTACAGATGTATGTATATGACATAATCTCATAATTTCATGATCAATATTGACATCTATCAGTCAATCATAATTTATAGCACATCACAACAGGATGTACTGTTTCCACCTCCATGCCTAGGACTTTATGATTTTCTTTGAGGGGGAGACCCAACCCAGTGGTATCAAATATCAATAGAGTCTGCAGAAAAATGTCATAACAAACTATACCATATTAATAATACATTTTACATTTAATGTCAAACTTCAAGTCTTGCTTTCTGCCCCGTGAGCTAATTCCTGTTCATCTTTCCACCTAGGGTGACGGGGGGCTTGGTGGCACAAAGGGTATCCGTGGGGAGTCAGGTCACAAAGGGGACCGCGGACCCTTGGGTCTGCCTGTAAGTAATGTGCATATAGCTGTGCACCCTCGGATATCCCCAAAAACACACATCCCTGCCCGTCACTTCTTCATTTCCTCTCTCCCTCCTAACTTATATTTCCATCTCCTCTCCCATCACAGTTTCTTGTCCGTGTGTGTGTGTGTGTGCGTTAGCACAAATATGTGTGTATGTGCGCGCGTCTGCGTGTGTGCTCGTCTGTGTGTCTGTGTGTGTGTATATTCAGTGTGCGCGGCAGCGTGTGTCGTAATGCTTCACCGCTTTACTTCTCATTCCCTTGAGCTGACCTCTGTAACATGTAATTTTAATAGATGTATTACCCTGCCATCCACCTGCCCCCAATAACAGCAATTAAGTGTCTGTTATCACTTGTGATCATCTTGTACTAATCCCGCCTTGTTCATGTCACTCATACCTCCATAACCACGCAGGGAGCTTCTGGCTTGGACGGCAAGCCCGGAATTATGGTGAGTGTCATTTTGACCAAAGACATCACCACCCAACCTCTATCTCCTTATATCTCCAGTGTTGATTTGAATTATGGTGAGTGTCATTTTGACCAAAGACATCACCACCCAACCTCTATCTCCTTATATCTCCAGTGTTGATTTGAATTATGGTGAGTGTCATTTTGACCAAAGACATCACCACCCAACCTCTATCTCCTTATATCTCCAGTGTTGATTTGAATTATGGTGAGTGTCATTTTGACCAAAGACGTCACCACCCAACCTCTATCTCCTTATATCTCCAGTGTTGATTTGAATTATGGTGAGTGTCATTTTGACCAAAGACGTCACCACCCAACCTCTATCTCCTTATATCTCCAGTGTTGATTTGAATTATGGTGAGTGTCATTTTGACCAAAGACATCACCACCCAACCTCTATCTCCTTATATCTCCAGTGTTGATTTGAATTATGGTGAGTGTCATTTTGACCAAAGACATCACCACCCAACCCCTATCTCGTTATATCTCCAGTGTTGATTTCCTCGACTAATACTATGACGAAAAATGTTCGTCGACTATACCTTTTTCCACTGAGGAAAACTAAATGGAAATTAAATGAAAAAAACTAAGACTAAATATATTGACAATTTCGTCATAAAATAAATACTAGACTGAAAGGAAGTCATTTTACACTTGGTTGCATGCTGAAAATAGCAGATCTACAAGCGACGCGTTGTGTGCTTGTAGAAGTGTAAAATCATTCATTACGATAACTGTAGATTTAGTCGACTAAAATCTTATGATATTTTAGTCGACTGAAACTAGACTAACACTAAAACATTCCAGGTGACTAAAATGTGACAAAAACTAAATGGAAACTATTCAAGAGACTATGACTAACTAAAATCAACATTTGCTGTCAAAATCAACACTGGGTATGTCCCCTCTCACCTTCCACTCCCTCCCCCTTTTTCCCCTGCAAATCATTGTTGATGTCACCCCCCATCCTCTGATATAAGATATAAGGTTATGCAAGGTTCCAGTGACTTCTGAGAACCTTTCTCTGCTTTTTTGAGTGCTCAGATCTCTTCTTCTGTTTAAGCCTGCATTCCAGTTGATCCTATGAGAACCTGCAGTATACTTTTTACACTTACACTTTTTTAAATCTAGCACCTGGTTAGCTTCTGTTTTGTTTGTTTTTTATACTTCTGAGAACTTGTTTGGATATTACGTCTGATCTAGTCTGAATCTTGAATTAGGCCGTGCACAAGTTGAGTTTAAACCCTTACTGTAAAAGCCCTATTCTCAAAAATAGCAAAAATAATCGAACTACAAGCTCACAGCGTGTTTCGGTGTGACATGTTATGAGCTTGTAGATAATTATGGTTGGTCACAGCTGTGACAGGAGGCACTTCAAGGCTCTTGTTTGTCCTGTGTGCCATTAACACAGCATTGTCAGCATTGTCTCTTGTATTGTCTCTTGTGGTCAGTGCATGTAAATTACAGTAGCAGTGGTTCCCTTTGTCAGTCTCTTGAATACTGAGAATGATACAATATAGCCATGTCATCACTTGCTTTTTTGTAGCAATACATTTACAACACCTGTGTAAATGTGACTACTGAACATGAAACTTGATTTCCACTTCAGGAATTTGTTGAACAGGCAATCGTAATCAGCATTACTTTGCAGTTTGAATTGAGCAGTAAAGACTCACCGTGTCAATGTTCATTTTTGTAGGGCATGGATGGACCGGCTGGGCCAGCTGGTCCTGCTGGGCCAAAGGGTGACATAGTAAGTGAAATTATCCGTAATTTCAACATTATTTCTGAGCTTTCTCTTCAATTATAAGAGTTGCTTTATTAAAGATACAATCTGACGTTATTGTAAATAATCTGTATTGTAGAATATGCTAAAACAATATTGTTGGAGAGGTGGTGCTGAGACAGCTATATTGTAGTTTGCACATCGTTCGTTGCATTTACCTCTTTCCATGGGGAGAAGAAGACAGTGGACGAATAATCTATGGTTTGCAGGTTGAAGCTTAACAAGCTTAACTTGATGAGTAATAGCTAACTTACTGCCCCAGAAGGTTGTAATGTTGACTTCATTCATCATTCAGTATCATTAATTCAAATGTAACGTTGTTGTTTTTTTTGTATCAGGGTGAGAAAGGTGCATCTGGGGAACCTGGACCAAGGGGACCCTATGGATTACCTGTGAGTTTGTTCCCATGTTTACCATGTGGAAGTCTTGATTGTCTAGTTTGTTGCTGTTTAGAAATCTTGGCTGAGTGTCTCAGCTGTCACAAATGGATCTCAGGTTACTTTTGGCTTAGAATCATTCTAAAGCATTAAACCCAACACCAATGTTCTCTAGACTAACCAAATGACATTATACAGTACAAAGGTAACAACCAAGCAAATCATAATTAAGTAATTGTTTCTTTGCTTGCAGGGTTCAGCTGGACAACCAGGCTTGGATGTGAGTCTTTAATGTCCGTTGATATGTCCACCAAAGCTAGTATGGAAGACAAATAATGTCTAGCTAACAGAGTTTATTGCTAAAAATATACTATATGTGTAGTGTGGTATATTTGTGGTATATTTCAGCAATTTATTTTATTTTTCCTCCTGTTACACATCCCTTCACTTTCTCCTGTGCTTTCCTTCATGTTTTGTTCTTCTTTCACTCTCCCTCTTCTGGCTTCTTCTTCTTTTTCTATATTTATACGCGGGTATTGGAAAAGGAAAGCGTAATGAACTGGAGTTGTACTTTTGCAAAACTTTGCAGGGGTCGCCAGGCTTAAAGGGAGACAAAGGTGACCTTGGGGAAAGAGGAGAAAAGGTAGACGTACTGTAGCGATGCTTGTCAACTCCTTAACATTACAGAGAAGGACTGATGTCAATGGACAGTGACTGTCAGGGTTTATGGCTGGTATTGATCTAATCACTATGCTGGATTTTTATCCAAATATAGTATATAGGCTAGATATTGTTTTTCTTAGCGGATATGTTGGATGGTTGGTTGGTTGGTTGGTTGTGGTGTACAGTACATCATTTGGAAGGGGTGTAGGGTAGATGCTGTTGATTACATTTGTTTCCTGACCATATTGGGGTGCTGGGGTTATGGTAAGATATAGTACTTCAGGTACATTTGAATTCTTACTCAGGAACGATGTATACATTCTACCTTTATTCTGCCAAAGATGTCATCTAGATTTGAACAACTGTAATAAGAGAGCTATTTTTTATTTCATGTAAATACATACTGTCAAGCCAACTTCTGTTCTGCACCATTGATTTGCCATCTCATCTATCAGAATCACATACTGTTTATAAAAATCACATTTTGAGACATCCAAAAGTGATTTAAAAACATTGTTTTTGTTCTTAATACAGATAGCCAGTGATGTTCAGTAGAATTAGATCCAGTCCATTGACAACAGGCAGTTTAAAACTCACCTTTATGGTTTATGATTTGTTCCTGTTTTTTTGTTATTTTATGGATCCATGCATGGGCACATGCACATACAGTAACCCATCCCACCACTTTATTTGCTTTGGTCTGTCAACAACCCTCCCCTTGCTTGAGTAGCATATATACTGTATTTGTTTGCCTTTCTAAAAACAATCACTTCCAAGTATTGTGTGTGTACATTAGACTGGATAACAATTAACGGTTGCTTCGCAAACTACTTCTCAGCTCTCAAACGTGTTTTCAAATGTAACGGCATTGTTTTATGTTTATATCATATAGCATAATTTACGTAATAGATAATATTACTTGCAACTAATGCTGTTCCAGCTAATTATTCAGAGCTGTCTAGACTGAATTGGACAGTTGGTCTTATGTTGCACACAGGTGCTTCTTTTCAAACTATAAGCTACATTTACGGTAAATTCAGGAAGTCCAATTTTAGTTAACAGTTAACAGAGTTGTTATAGCACATGCATGCATAACTACTCAGTTTTCTCTTGGATCACTTTACAAGAAAATGTGCTACTCTGAACTGTCTGATGTCTTGTTTCCAGTCTTTCTCTCTTGTTTTGCATGTGTTGAATGGTTCAGTTAAGAATCTGTGTATTGTTGATTTGACTTGATTTGAGAGTAATCTTTTCACTCATTGAGGTGACATGATTCTGAGGTGGGAACTTTGACTGTTAGAAGTTTTATATGAGCTTGTATGGACTCATACAGTATACACAGAGTGATCATACAAGTCAATTTTCACACTGGTAAGGACCATGGATCAAGATACAGTTTTACCTCAGTTTCAGTTGACCATTAATGACCATTGATGCGCTCTGTTCCTCTGGAGGTGTTTTCCTTGCTTCCTTATCTCTTCCCCTGTCGTCTTGACACCCCTTATAGTGACCACTTCTCTCCTCTACTGCCTCTTACTTCTTCCCCTTCGTTGTTACCCTTCTATCCTACAAGTAATATTCTGGAGCACCCACTTCTAACACTGAACATGCCTTCCCTCCGCTGTGGGCTTCTAGCCTCCCTATTTAATCCCTCTCCCCTTCTAATCGCAGTTCTGTCCCCAATGTTTGAAATTGACTTTTTTTTTTACTTCACCAAACTATTGTATCCACAGGGGGAGAAGGGAAAGAAGGGGAAAAAAGGGCCTAAGGGAGAGAAAGGAGAACAGGGTGCCCCTGGATTAGATGCACCCTGCCCATTGGTATGTCCCAGCTGTGAGCTGGAAATCACCTCCAAGCCACCTTAGAACAGTGGATCCAGAGAGGAGAAGCGAGTCGCTGAATAACCTGACACCCGGTATCCCGCCGCCACAGTCTAAAAATCACCAGAGCCAAGCGAACTAGCCATTTAGCTAGTTCCAGAATCTAATCCACAAAATAAATCTATATTGTCTAGTCCTTTTTTAGAACAAACAAGACATTTTTTCCACTGATGTGTCTCAAATGTACAGACCTCAGGTTGGCCTCACTGCGGTGTCAGCGAGCTCAGGGGCCAGCTTCTCCTCTCCCCTCTTGCTATCCCTCCAGAGTGGACGGATGCATGGGTTTAGAACTGGCCACTTCTCTCCCAGTTAACACTCCTAGGTCGTCTTTACAAACAGGGTTTCCGGGGCTTTAAGGGTGAAAAGGGGGAACCAGGGCAGCCTGGTCTGGACGGGCTGGATGCCCCATGCCAATTGGTACGGTATTTCTCTTTTCCTGTCTACCTCCTTCCCACCTGCATGCCACTCACTCACCCTTTGACCGCCCCTGAAGCTATGCAGGGGGGACATTTCATGCTGCCACTGCATGACATTGCTCCACACCTGCGCATGTGGACATGCCCTCACTTCACCCAGACAGCTTAATTGGTAAAAAAAGATCACAACCATTATCCTATAGCACACCAGTATGCTCCACGTTTGCCGTACAAATCACCTTTCCAAACACATAACTAACCCTCCTGACTGCAAGCAGCCCATTTTTTAATGTACACGGCATACACTTCTAGTGTCATTTTCTATTAATAATGTGAAATTAATACAATATATAAAATAAAATAAAAAGAATATAGGAATTTGCTTAAATCCCATTCCCGCCCAGCTGATTCCCAAGTGGACTGTTTCCCCATGTTAACTCGATGCTAACACAGACTAGCAACAGCCCTGACTTGTTCCTTACTGATGATGATCTATCCACGCACTAGAAACGTGGACCCCTTCCTCTCCTCTGTTAACTCCTCTTTTACCCCTTGACTATATTTGTACCAATTGGGCCAGACCGTGACCAAGGAGAGAAGATCAATAATATCTTATGAACCATGCCCTTTTCAACAGTGGACACAAAATGATTTATGCTTTATATGTTTATTTGTGGTTGTGTGGTTTTAGTGTCCTTAAACCATTGCAGTGTGTTGCATGAACACAATAACATCCTATATTAAGGACACTTCATTTAAATGGGTGATGTAGACGTTTGTGTGCTATACACGTTTCAGATCTTTGCTTTAATTACAGATAAAGACATAACGTAATGTTCATATTGACTTGAAAAAACTTAAGGGAATGCAGTTTTTTATGTATAATTAATCTAATGTATTACCATAATTAATCATATTCAACCCATTGTTTTTTTTGTTCCATTTGTTTTCATTAACTTAGATTTTTCTTTAAAAAAAAGAAAAGAAAAAAAAACTAATCATTGCATGATTTAAAAATGTATTTGAGCAAATTGCATGCATGAGGTATACATGTTGCAATGTATACAATTGACAATGTATTGCTTATTCACTGGTAAGTTCAAACTGCATATTAGGAATAAATATTTATATTCTATATTCCATCTCCTTTGATGAGATTTGATTAGTTTTTTGTAAGCAATACCAATACAGCAAATCAAGTGTAAAAAAGGCCATTTTACACTGATTTAAAGTTAAAATATTAAAATATTATAGTTCCTATACCATTGCTTCAACCCAGTATTGAGTAACTATGACTACCATTCGACTCGACTACCATTTTTCACTGATGAAAACGAAATGGAAACTAAATGAAAACTAAGCTATGATAACTAAAACTAAGACAAAATATATCGACAATTTTGTCAACAAATAAAAACTAGACTAAAATGTAAGGAAAGGACTAGTGACCTTGTGAGCTTGTAGATCGGTAAGTGTAAAATCAGTCATTACGATGGCCTCAAGGCCCGCCAAAATACATTTTGTCAACTAAATCAACTGTAGATTTAGTCGACTAAAATCTTATGACATATAGGGCTCCATTTTCGTCACCGCTAAACCCCTTATCCCTAAACTTCTTTGCCTTTTTTTACTTTTTACAAAATAGTCAAAAAGGCAAAGAAGAAAATGGAGCCCTTAGTCGACTAAAACTAGACTAACACTAAAACACTCCAGGTGACTAAAATGTGACTGAAACTAAATTAAAACTATTCAAGAGACTATGACTAAAACTAAAATCTAAATTTGCTGTCAAAATCAACACTGCTTCAACCATTCTCATTGCTTCTAATCAAACCTATCTTCCCCATTGCGCTTTCCTCATCAGGGTCCTGATGGACTACCGATGCCTGGATGCTGGCAGAAGGTGAGAGACATTTACAGCAATATCACATGCTTCAAAAGCACAATTACTGTATGTCGTTATACAAATACACAGTGGTGGAAAAAGTACACAAATGTTTTACTTAAGTAAAAGTACCAATAGTGCAATGTAGATGTACTCTGTTACAAGTAGAAGTAGAAGTGCAAATAATGTACTTAAAGTACTACAAGTAAACGTACTGATATCGCAGAGTGTCTCATTTCACAAGTTCAAAATGTGTACACAATCTTTTGAAAATAGCAGATCTACAAGTTCACAATGCGTCGCATTGTGATGCATTGTGAGCTTGTAGATCTGCTATTTTCAAATGGCCTAAATGTATATAGGGCTGAAGTGGTTAATGTATGTTTTCCTAATCACAACTAAAAAAAAGTAACTAAAGTTTTCAAATTATTGTAGTGGAGTAAAAGTACAATATTTATGTACTCAAGTACAAATACCTCAACATTGTACTTGTACTTAATGTACAGTACTTAAGTAAATGTACTTAGTTACTTTCCACCACTGCAAATACGCAAAATATTCAGACCACAGTTGCTTGAATGTTTAGTTGCAGCCCACTCTGCAGAAGCCATCTCTCAGTTCTGTCAAGGCTCTTTGTTTGACCAGTGGTCTCACTCACACCTTTCGGTCTAGCATACAACATTGATGCATGCTAGATGTAAGCAAGATGTAAGTGTCATGGCCGCCCCAATGCATTTCAAATGGAAGTCACATGGTTTGATACAACATTTTGGACTACAAGCTGTTGTATGGCTTTCGGCTGTGTTTCGACTGCCCCGCTCCCCCTCATACAACACAAATGTTGTGTCAAAACCATGTGACTCCCATTGGAAATGCATTGGGGCAAGATGTATCACACCCTTTGTATACAACAAGCATACATCAGTCTGTTGCGAAGGTGTGAGTGAGGCCTTACCTCCATAATCCATATGCGTTTTATGGAATTGTAGTCACTTATCCAGAGTGATTTATAATGCTGAATGTAGAATGGCACCTATGGCAAAGTACCCCCCTTGATATATAAATAGTAATAGCCTAGAAAGCAATTATATTTGTCATATGGCTAATAGCAAAAATAGCCAATATATAAGCTCTGGTGTGTGTGTGTGTGTGTGTGTGTCTGTGTGTGTGTGACTGCGTGCGTGTGTGTGTGTGTGTGTGTGTGTGTGTGTGTGTGTGTGTGTGTGTGTGTGTGTGTGTGTGTGTGTGTGTGTGTGTGTGTGTGTGTGTGTGTGTGTGTGTGTGTGTGTGTGTGTGTGTGTGTGTGTGTGACTGTGTGTATATATATTTAAATTTGAGTTTTCTGAATATTTTGTACATTTGTTGTGCATTCAAGTTCATTTCACTGGTGTGGTCTTAAATCTTACCCATCCCAAAACCTGCATGCAGTTAATCTCAAATGAATGTCACCTCGCAATGACGTGAAAGATTTCTGTGTCACTGTGTCAACTGTCAACACATGTCTTACTCCAACTTGATATCATTCATCTCTACCATCTCTATCTCTCTTGTGTTTTTTTCTTCTTGCAGTGATCGCTCTAACCTGAACCGCATGGAGTTTGTAAATAATGCTTCTTATATGTATTTATAGTTTTTGTAATGGAAGAAAAAACAATCTCACGCGAAAACGAAATCAATGATAAGGAAAAGAAAAAGAGCAAAACATCCCAGAGTGTCACATCCTAAGCTGCTTCTACTCACCTCGCCGTGTGGAAAACTTTGTGTGTGTCCCCGCTCACTCTGTGGAGTTCAGACCCCCCACGGCCAGTGGCAGAACTTGTCTCCTAGTCTTTGCATGGCGCAGACTGGGAGCGTCACAAGCCGGTCTGGTTCGATGGGGGCTGGAAGGAAGAAATTGGAGGATGAGGATTGAGCAAGTGGAGGAGGAGATGTTTGCAGGGGTCTGGACTGGCTCTCTCTAACACCAAGCGCTAGGTGTTATTTTGTGTGTGTGTGTGTGTGTGTGTGTGTGTGTGTGTGTGTGTGTATGTATGTGTGTTCTTTATGCTGTCAACAAAGCTCACCATCCATTCATGCCACAAAGGACTAAAAAAAATACAAAAAAAACATCTCAAATTGAGCATTGCATCCCTGCTCCCCCTCCCAAAAGCATGAGCCCCAATACTGAAACTATATATTTATATGTATTGTACATACATATGTTAATTGTTGTGTGGTTCAAATATGGCTTCTGCAAACAAAAAGACAAAAGGTAAAGGGAAAAAAAAGAAACACTAACATTTTGCTATTAGCAAAGAAAAATCACCAGAGCTCTGAATTAGTAATCTGTGTACCTCTTGCTTTCTTCTAATCTTCCCAAGGGAGTCACGCCATGGCTGGTAGCCTGAAAAAAACAGTTGATCCCCCAGAAAGTAAAAGAGATGAGTTGTTGGGTTATTGTTACTTTATTGAGGTGATGCCTGCAGTGGGATTCTCCCAAGCTTCTGCAGATTGCTCCGCTGGTGCACTATAGCATGGTCCAGGGGACAGCGTGTCGAAGACCCCCCTCACCCCATGTCTATACTTCTGACTGAGCCAGCGGTCCCTACTGTCGCGGGCCGGGCGAGAGGGAAAGCTCAGAAAGGTTTAGTGCACTGATCAGGAAAACAAATTATGACCAACCAGGACTCACAGAGATTGGACTGGCCTGCTCTGGATTCCTCTAGAGCAAAAGGCAACTGGATCGTTGGAGAGTTGTTCATAGTTTGTTTCCTGCAGATCGATCTCCATGGTGACTGATCAGCTAAAGCATTCGCGTGTTGTCAGAGACGGCGCTCGAGAGCGTTTGTAGAATGCTGTCTTTTTTAATTTTTATTTGTATTATTGTTATTATATTTTGAATTTTTACTCCTTGTTTTTACTCATCATTGTTTATATTGTATATGATAGCCTTTGGTGCCTCAAGCTTTTGTTATTCATTCCTTTATATGAAATGTACAAGTTTTTAATCATAATTTGAGTTATTGGAATTGGTGATTTACCCCAAGGACAGTAAGTGTTGTCACGGTGTTACGAATACACTATAGCAACGCACTGTTGTTAATGTGTATTGAGCATTGATTTTACTGAATGTTTAAACAGCATAGTAACTGCAACAAGGTCGTGTTAATATGTGCAACACAAAGGGAATTTGGGTTGGTGGTCCTGGATATTCAACCATATTTCAATACAGTATACAGTACACACAGCCACTGATCTTGCGCAACATTCGAACAATATTTGTACAAGCACTGACACGCCTGGTGTTTATGGTAAATAAGATACTTGTTCATTGTAAAAAAAAAACGTATACGGAATATTGTTGGTACAGTGTTGTAAATTCACTGCATGGAATACTATTTCTTGGACTTATATTGTGCATTTCTTGATTTAACAGAATTACACTGACAGATGTAACATAATGTCTAAGTTTCAGTTCCTTTTCGCGAATATAAGTATTTTGATCAAGTCCATTTATTTTTCAGCAAACGCAAAAATACTGCTTTTGCTGCAACCTCAGTTGGGTTAGCACTCATTTGCAGGACTGACTTAATTGTGTAAACTAAAGTAACAAATGAAACCAGATACTATAAATGCAGGCTAGCTATATGAATATGACACAAAAATGCTCATCTCATATGTTTGGGCATGCTTCCATTTCTAAACCATAATGTGATGGGTGGCCAGTTAAGTCACATTCCATGTCAAATAGATCAAAGTGGTGGAGCAGTGTTGCGGCATACTGTACACTCCCACTCAAGGTATATCAATTTTATGAATTATGTCATGTTATTTATGATGCGGATGCCTTTTAACAGAGTAACACCTATGCAAAGTGGTGATTAAAACATTTGATTTACTGTAATTTCTAAGAATTGTTAAAAGGAGCACATCACCCATTTTCAACATTCATAGAATTGGTCCTCACTAATGCTAATTAATTAATTAATAATGAATGCTTATAATTAATTTGATAAGATGGCACCAGTTCTCTACTCAATCTGCAGCTCCCAGTTGGACTGCATGCGGACAGTTCAGAAACCTGCTTACTATCAATCAATGGGGATTCTAAAGTAATGGAAACTACAGCCTTTGTCTCCCTGAGTCCTTGGAAAGTTAGCAATTAGCATGCATGAAAATAGAAGACATTGTTAAAACAAAATGGAAAGAAAAATAGAAATTGTGCTCTTGTTTGAAATGACCAACCTGCCTACCGATGATTTCCCTCGTTTAGCAGATTTCTGAACTGTCAACACCCCACCTCTGAGACACAAAATGGTACCACCGTATATTGAACATTAACGAAGATCAATGATATGAAGTAATGATTAGAATGGGTGAAGCATGCAGCAAGTTTAAGCAGCAAGACAGTTTGATTCATACAAGCATATTTCCACATGGTTTATAAAATTATAATTGATTGTACAACTGTTATGTTATACATGAGAGGTTCATCTGAATTTTATCCTAATAATGGTGCTATTTGTTAAATATGTTAACAATAGTTCGATCAGTGCACTTCACCAGTGGCAAGACCCCGATAATAGGGTTTTGTGTTCATTTGTTTGTTTTGGATTTTCTTTGTTTTGTATGTAACAATTTTAAGTATTCTTTGTGCATATACTTTTATATTTGTTTCACAATTGTAAGTGGTGCATTATTTATTTTTCTATTCTTAAAGAAAGCATTGTTGGTTCCTCCAGGCATTCCTTTCAAAAGGCAGCAGTTTTGATAATCTGAAGTCAGTTTCCATCGTGTAAGTGTTGACACGATGGATTCTCCGGATCACGCCAAGGCTCAGTGAAAGAGTAGCTTATAGAAATTAGAAATGGTACAATGTGAAGGAAGTTGGTCACCATTATGAAACCTACAGTTGAGCTTGAGTTTGACTTAGCACACCTTACCATGGTACTCATTTGGTTTTTATATTATGTGAGTGTCCAAACACTAAAGAATATGCCTAGCAGCAATTGACGGGCTGAGTGCTTGTCAGGTCATATAGCCAACACAACAGCAGATGTAAGTTAAAGTTATTGCAATTCTCCACATCTCTTTATTCTCTCTCTCTCTCTCTCTCTCTCTCTCTCTCTCTCTCTGTCTCTTTATTGAATGTAATTTGATATATGTATAGTGGATAATGTACTGTTGAAATATATGCTCATTTTGACAAAAAAAGTGCAATTCATACTTTTATTGATGTGTGCAAAATCAAATGCAGCTCAAAAATATGATCACCTGAGCGTGTTTTTATATAGTGCCATTTTTTTCCTCATGTTATTCTCGAACTACCACTATACCCTGACAAAGAATTATTTGCCTAAAGAACAAACAAAATTATGTAAATACTGACCTTTGACCTGGAATTGGTTTGATTTGTTTTCGCCTTCAAAATTGGTCCCTTTAATCATGTTTCAAAGTTGTATTGTATTGCCGAATGTTCATTGCATTTATTTTAAAAAATTTTGTCTATTGATTTCCAGCCATTGTCACAGTACAATCATTTGCTATCCAAAGGCACTGTGCTAGGAGTGTCAGCAGCTACTTATTTTTTGCTTAATGTATTGTGACATAACGGTTGTTTTTTCCTATATTTTCACAAATTGTGCTAGTTCATCTGCAGAAATGCCAAACAATATGACACATTCATTTACATCTCAGTATTACTTAAGAAAAACCTTTACAATGTCTCCACCAGTTGTCTTCTTCAATTTGTCTTGAAATAGACCTGCCAGGACAGATATTTTCTTTTCTTTTCATTTGTATTTTGTATTTCTTTCCCTTAAGAAATATCACTGTGTATAAGACCACAAAGGATCAAGAGTCACATCTCAAGTCATTTGAGCGTAAATGAGTTGATTTAGGATTACTCTTAACTCACAGGTCATTCTTCTCAAATATAATCTGAATCCTTATAAACCTGATCCTTGATCCTTATAAGTCTCTTAAAGCATAATTTACAGTACAGTACTCCATGTAGATCAGTTCTTGTCGGAAAGCAACATCATAGTATTATGGAATATACATTTGGTGTAACAGTTCTATTTTCCGATTGAGGTACAGTCAACACTAAGTAACATTACATTATTCTGGTAGTAGCTTGCATATGAATGTGGGAAAGTACAATAATGCTGATATATGCCTAATTGTTTGCCGGTGTTGCGAACCGAAAATAGCTGATCTACAAACTCACAGCGCATCATGATGTGAGTGGCGCAACGACTCATTAACAATAAGTACTAATGCTATTGTTGTGTACACAGTGTATAGTAGGCTACTTTCATTGATGTAAGAGGTTGTACCAAGATTTAAACAGTCAATACTCTCAAATAATCACTCAAATTAATAACATTTTCAAACTTGTGGCTTTCAAGATTTGCTTTTCGGAAGTGCTAGTGAGTTTATTTTCAGTTCTACATTTGTTACTCTTTTTCCTTAAATATTGATTGAAATGTATTGTAAGTTCTTGTTGCACATTTCACGGTAACCTTTCATTTGACTGTAGCCTACTGTTGGAGCCAAATAAACAGTCTTTCAAATACACTGTGAATTAAGTCTTTTGAACCTTCACTTAATGTGGCCCGCAGGTTAATATCTGAATATTGATATATTATTGATTTCAGCTGTTACAATTCCAAACATGCAAACATGACCCCAGCCATGTCTGGCTTTACATTTCAAATTTGACACACGTTCCACACCCCCACAGGGAGTTCACAGTGCAGTGCCCGGTGTCGAGTCGGTCGGACCCACGGTTGTCCAGGACCGCCACAAAAGGCCTCTGCCCAGGCTCTGGACAGGACCCCAGCTCAGGTTCCATATGGAGCTGGCCTGTTCTGACATCACACCACTCCATATTTGGGCATCCCTAGTCCTTGCTTCTTCTTGTTTCCATTCAGATCCTGGGTATTCAATTCATAATCATGACATGAAAAATAACAAAAATCTAATCATCATAAAAGGTAAAAATACCAAAACTATGTACAGGTTGGGGAACAAAGAAGGGGTTATAAGTCACTAGACTAGGCATGCTGAAAGGTGGATTTTTAGGCCTGTTTTATAGGACACCAGCGTTTTGCATTTTTTGAGGGAGGGGTTCAGGGCATTCCACACTTGGGTGGCAGTGCTGTAGAAGGAGAATTTCAGTAATGGAGGAATGGAACACCTTACCAGAATGGAATTTCATGTACTGTACTTTTAGGCAGACATAGCAGAATAGTACAGGAACAACAACAAATTTCAGTAAGAATGGAGGAATGGAACACCTTTCCAGAATAGAATTTCCAGAACATTGGAGGGGGTGAGCCATTCATTATCCTTGCATTATTTTCATTTGACCAACAACAACAACAACAAACTGGTTCTAAATGTTCTCCTTTGACAAACAACATTGATTCTAAATGTTCTAATATGAGAAATAAGGTAAAAATAAACACGAAATAAACATGGGGCGAGATATCCGTGCTTTGGGGCGAGATATCCACGCTGTGGGGCGAGATGTCCATGCTTTGGGGGTGAGCTGTCTTAACTTTTTGAAATTCCGGGGCGGGCCGTCTTCAGTTTTCGCGGGGGCGAGTTGGCAAAGGGGCGAGATGACCTGTTACCCTGCAGCTCATTTCTGAAAAATGAATTAAATGTTTTTCCATTTCCTGCAAAATTAAGATTTTGGAGTTAAGAAGATTCCTCCCGACAGCAGAGATATATAGAAATACAGTTACATGAACATATTGAGTGAACACGATGACAAAATAATTTGAAAGGAGGATCTCGACTCACTTGACTTGATCACCAGATAGCATGGCAAATTATTATTGTGACGCCTAGGGGGCATAGGAGGTCGCACATATAGAGCCTAGTGTGAGAGAGGCTCTGCCGTGCGTGTGTGAGTGCGCGTGCGCGCCCTTGTGCATAACAAGGACCAATAAGTGAGCGAGACTGTGCACGATCTTGCGGTAGGCTCAGCTGCTCCGCTGCTGTCAAGCTGTCCGTCCGTGACCGGTCCGTGCATATGAGAGACAAGAGTTTATTGTTTTCGGGAAAATTCGGTTCGCATTGAACAACAAACATCAGGATGACGACGGAAGTTTTCAACAAAAGCGAGACCATCGACTTGAGGAAGAAGCACGTCGGGTATGGAAACGCATTATTTCTATATGGATCATGTGTTAACTGCATGGAATGCATGTGCGCGTGTTACATTGAAGTAAAAGTTTTGAACGGTCATGCACAAATCAATCTCCACGTTCAAGTGCATGACAATCAACAGACAACATGACATGTCCTATAGGCAAATATAGGAGGATACCATCAAGAACCCCAAATACAATTAAAATTAAGTGTTTAAAGTTTAAGATTTTTTTTTATCTATAGCCTACCCAAACAAAACATTAAACAATCTACAAGCTTGTTGTGAGCTTAATTGCAGATCTGCTATTATATATTCAGTTCCTTTTAATCTTTAAATTAGATTTTTGTATTTATCTAGGAAATTATTTTGAAATACCGGTATGTTTGAATGTTGAATTTGTTATTGAAAATTTGAGAAACAAAAATTGAAATAATAATTCAAATTCAACAAAATGTATAGGAAACCAAAATTACAGGAATATTTACCATAAAAATTGGTACACAACCCCCAGGTCCTCAATGTTTGGAAAACAGTGCTCTATAGCTTCTGTTGTATTTTCACCTCTAGTAAACACCTGCCATACCACCACAGACCACACCACAATGGCTGCATGCTGCCCACCCCACACATGCTTCTATAGACTGAGAGGGTATAACGTTATCTCACAGTTATATCCCCTGTGGTTCTCTAAGGTTTTTGAAGTAGGCCATAACCGTTTTAAAGTCAGCTCAGATGTTTTAGCCTTTGTAGTAGCCTTTGTCTCATTAAGCCTCATTACATTTACTAATGATGTCCTGTGCTTTCAAAATCGTATGGCTATGTAGGATATATAGCCTACTGCAGTGGTTCCCAAACCTTTTCATGTCAAGGACCCCCAAATCAACATTTATTAGGCCACGGACCCCCCATTTGACCCCGATATGGGAGGATTTTTACGGCTCTAGCAGTGATTCGGAAACATATTAATTTCATGGACCCCTCAGTTTCACACGCATTAGGTTACGGACCCCCCGATTTAATGGCATTTCTATCTCTGGTACCCCAATTTATATTGTAAAACCACTGTTAATTTAACTCTGAGAGGGTCCATTTGGTTCCATTTGTACACTCTCTGAGTTACAGACCCATAAGGGTCCATTTCCATTTGTACACTCTCTGAGTTACAGACACATGAGGGTCCATTTGGTTCCATTTGTATACTCTCTGAGTTAGACCCATAAGGGTCCATTTGGTTCCATGTGTACACTCTCTGAGTTACAGACACATAAGGGTCCATGTGGTTCCATTTGTCACTCTCTGAGTTACAGACCCATAACGGTCCATTTGGTTCCATTTGTACACTCTCTGAGTTACAGACACATAAGGGTCCATTTGGTTCCATTTGTATACTCTCTGAGTTACAGACCCATAACGGTCCATTTGGTTCCATTTGTACACTCTCTGAGTTACAGACACATAAGGGTCCATTTGGTTCCATTTGTACACTCTCTGAGTTACAGACACATAAGGGTCCATTTGGTTCCATTTGTATACTCTCTGAGTTACAGACCCATAACGGTCCATTTGGTTCCATTTGTACACTCTCTGAGTTACAGACCCATAACGGTCCATTTGGTTCCATTTGTACACTCTCTGAGTTACAGACACATAAGGGTCCATTTGGTTCCATTTGTCACTCTCTGAGTTACAGACCAATGAAGGTCCACTCCATTTGGTTCCTATATTGAGCTATAGGTACCCCTGGAACTCGCTTTGGGAACCCATGGCCTGTAAGATACTTAAAATGAAAAATAGAAATTCTACATGGTGCAGGTTAGTAGCAGGGACGGATTAACACCCACAAGGGCCCTGGGGCGAGATTTGGGGGGGTTTCTGTTTTCTTTTCTTTTTTTACCTAAATTTAACACAATCAACAGCAAATGATGGTCCCCAGGAGCCCTTTTCAGGGCTTCAAACCCAGTACAGCGCATTCCGAGGGCCAAGGGCCCCTGGCCCGCGGCCCCACCGGCCCAATGGCTAAGTTGGCCCTAGTTAGTAATAGTACAACAACAACAACAACAACAACTGTCTGGGTGCAGCCAAAAGTATGTGGAGTATGGTATTTGTCTGCTATCGGGCTACACAATAAAACAAGACAAGACATGTAGACATGTAAAAAACCTGAACTTTTAACATTCAGTATAGATTTTCTGTGATCTGGGGTTTTCTGGCTCAAACAAGTGCTCAAATCCCATACATTTGCCTGTTTCCATTGCAGCTCAAAAGGCTTCACAGACACAGAGAAGATCCCAGACCACAGAAAATCCACTGAATGTTCAAAGTTCCGTTTTGTTGGGTGTAATTGAGGTCATAAAACCTCAAATAAAAAATAAAAATAAATGAAAAATAATGTAATGAAACCTATTTTATTAGTCTGGTTGCCCAAAGGGCAACCAGACTCTAGTAACTGTAACACTTTACGTACAGTATTACCTATTATTATTTCACTGGAGTAGTCTTTAGTTTGACGCATTATACCTCCCACAGTTTTGACTGTACGCACTTGAGCCATATGTCAAATTGACCGGAATCGTGTGCTTGTATTTTGTTAAGAGAAATGTTGTATAGTTTAATTGATATGAATTTATTAGTGAATTAAATTTCCCCATTGACATGAATGGGAAAAGGCAAAAAATCACATTCAAGTATTTTTTCCTCGGAGACTCTAATCACTATAGTTACAAACCTTGGAGGATAAATTCAACATTATCACTAAAATTATTTAACATTGAAATGTTATCGGTCGGCCTCATGGTGGCGCTATAACAGCCCACTTTACCTTTTGGCTTATAACTCTTGAACCGTAGGTCGTAAAATCAAAATGATTTTTTCCCTGGATTCCTTGGGTCATGACGCATCTCCCCAATATAGGCCACGCCCATTTCCGCCATGATAGATTTTCCGCCATTTAGATTTTTGTCCAAAACACACTTTTTGCTTTTCCTCCTACAGATTTTGTCCAAATCTCACAGAAATCGGCACACATGATCTCTGGACCTATCCGATTAAAACACCAACTGCAGAATTTTGGTAGTGCGTATCGTTCGGCCGTAATCGTCTTCCGAAGTTAGTAGAATGGGCCTATATCACAAAAAATTCCATAAATCACGAACGGAATGTCCAATCCATCCCAAATTTGAATCACATGTCCGGGGTGGTTCAATCAACCAAGTTCTAAAAGCAAATCCATTTTCATCCATAGGGGGCGCCGTAAATGCGAGAAATGTAACCGTTTGTCGCATAAACATGAATTTTGGGGGTTAAATCCCTTCCGAATTACTTACACGTGATCTAAGGTGTGACTTGAAATTGTAATTGGCTGGCAATATTAGTGGGAGGGGCATATGTAAGCCACTGCGGCAACCACACTCTGCAATTTTTTTAAATTGCGAATTTTCTAGTTCTTCCTGTTCTGACAATGATGGATAGTGATCCAAATGTGAGAAAAACACTGGTGGCATCCTTTCAGCTTTTTTCCCTCCACGTTAAGCATTATCTACTATTATGAAGTTGTAAACCCTGCTACACATACATACCAGTATACAAGTAAGACGCGCGAACGCGGGAAGCGAACGCAGCTCGTAAATTTAGTGGGTTTTTTTAAGATTTATTTTTAAAGTTACGTTTTTTTTAAGATCTTTTTTTAGTGTGTGTGTATGTGTGCATGCGTGTGTGTGGTTGTTTTTGTATATTTTCTTTAAGTTTCTTAAAAAAAAATTAAGTTACGTTTTTGTGTGTGTGTGTGTGTTTGTTTTGTGTGTGATACAGCTGCGCCCTCTGGTGGCGGAAGGGTGGTGTTACAGTGTGACACACAGACAGACAGACAGACAGACAGACAGACAGACATGGGTCTCATAGTTAGTGCTCATTGCATTTGCAATCATTGTGGATCTTCCATTGCAGGCCATCTTGCAAGGTGTTCTTCAGCCATGACCCAATCAAGATTGTGCGAGCCAAAGGCCAGTACATGTATGATGAAAAAAGGGAGCGTTACTTGGATTGCATAAACAACGTAGCCCATGGTAAGCTCACACCCGCATTTTGCAAGAGGTGGAGGAAGTACTCTTATTTTTTACTTAAAGCGCAAATAACATGCATTTTAAAACTGCTTTTAATATTTAATAATCATATTGTCTATGTCCCTCAAAGTTATTTATAATTTATAAATCACCACTCTGATATAACCAGGCCTTGTCAATTCTTTCTGGACTTTGAAAGCAGTTTTAGCTGCAGTACCACACTGTCCTGAGGTGGAGAGGGTACTGATATGCAGATTATTTAATATTTGAGTCATTATAATACTCATGCTAGATAAAACCAGGCTTGTTTCCATTCCATGCCAGCTTTGAAAATCAACAATGGTGGACATTGTAAACAAAGTGGAAATGCAAATTTGCAACTGAAGACTGAAGAAATGGAGGAATTATACAAAGTAGGGTGACATTGATGACATCACGATGAGGCCAAAATCAGATGAGCTGTTTCTGAGAGCAATTTCCATTAAAACACCCATATGACATGAAGGCCTGATTGTTCAAAATTGGTTATTTGTGGGGATAGAAAACACACATGGGAGCCCCAAAAACACAAAAGAAATTGAAAAAGTTGAATTTTATGTTATAGGTCCTTTAAGCAAAAGTATCAATACTACAGTGTATAAATAGTCAAGTTACAAGGGAAAGTCTGTAGACTCAGATTTTACTTAAAGGTGATATAGACAAGTTTTCAGCCATAATTTAAAATATATATAAATGTATTCTTTTGGCCTTTTCCCCCTGTATCTTTTCCTATATTATGATGCTGAGGTGTTCTCCTGCAACAGCACACTCCCCCTTTCCCCCCCTGTGGCTGAATGCGCTGTTTATATCCACTACAGTTTACTACTCGGGACGTCGGAGGGGATTTAAACTTTTAGCCAATTGCAGCGCGAGGCTGTGACGGTGTGTTCAACCCAGCACTGCAGTATTATAATGAAAACGCGATGCGATTTCAATTGCAATGTATAATATTATCAACAGGCAACAAGCCATCACAATTTCCATATTGTGACAGTCACATATGGAAATTGTGGAGAGGTGTTCTGCCACGCAACTTACTACTATATGTTACACATGTTCAACATACAGTACACATGTTCCTGGGAAACCGCCATTACTGCCCACAAGACAACATGGAAATGGATGTGTCTGAAGTATCGACTTGTGTTTGCTACAAAGCGTTTGGAAGTGCATGTGTGCTCTAATCCTCGTGTTCTTTCATTGATTCCTCAGTGGGCCACAGCCACCCAGATGTTGTGAAGGCTGGGGCTGAGCAGATGGAACTGCTGAACACCAACTCTCGCTTCCTACACGACAACCTTGTAAACTACGCCCAGAAACTTCAAGCCACACTACCTGACAAGCTCTCTGTCTGCTACTTTGTTAACTCTGGGTATGTGCATGATTTCTTTACCCTTACATTTGAGATATCTCTCCTCTGTGAACGTTTACCTGATGTGGGCATAATCCTGCTAATGAAATTAATTAATTAAATAATTTAACTTAAGAGGTAGGGTAAGTTATAGTGCTGTTAGTTCAGTAACGGGGTCTCCCTCTCTCTACAGCTCTTTAATAAGAAATAAATGTTCAGGTGCATTGAAAAATGTAAGCCAATTAGGAGAGAGTATCCATTTATCATCTCTGTTACAGTTCTGCTCATTTCACTTGTTTATCCTGTAACCTGTATGACCTGAAAATTCCTTTTCTGTTTGCTGAAGTGTTGGAGAGTCAGAGACACCCCTATTACTGAACAAACACTCTATAGCTATAAGTACTATATCAAAATAGTACTTACTTACTTATCCCCATTTACGCCGGCTGGCGCATAGGGCAGCAACAGAGTTTCTCCACTTGCATCTGTCTTTGGCCATCTTCTCTATGGTCCCCCAGCTCTGATATTGTTGCTGGAGCTCCTCTATCGTCCTACGCCATGTCATTTTAGGCCTCCCTTTCCTTCTCTTGCCTTCTGGGGTCCAGTGTAATGCCACTTTTGGGATTGTGTTGACATGGCCAATCCAGGTCCACCTATATTTATTATCTCCACCAGTGTGTGGAGTATGTTTTGCACTCCATCCGCCCGTCCGTCCGTCCGTCCGTCCGTGTGTGTGTGTGTGTGTGTGTGTGTGTGTGTGTGTGTGTGTGTGTGTGTGTGTGTGTGTGTGTGTGTGTGTGTGTGTGTGTGTGTGTGGGTTCGTACGTACGTACGGCATACTATAGCGTATATTAGCATGTCGTTTTTCGTGATTTTGGAGGATTTAGTTCATGGTTTCGGACGGCATACTATGAAGCCATTTGACTTGTCACAATCACAAGGGACACTCTGTCGGAGCCAGGACTTGAACCTGTGGATAAACAACAGCACATACAAACAATAGAGAGTATGCACATGCATGATTTTCCCATCAGGACACGCCCCCCTCATCTAGACTGAGTGGCAAAACAGTGTTGGAGTTTGGAAGCGCTCATTGGAAATCACTCAACCGTCCTGCGTACCACCTGTTTCTAAATGTCGCATAATGGGAGGCAGCAAAATGTTGTGTTATTGAAAACAAGCACTTCCAAACTCTAATCAAATGCAGGGCATTTCTTGACAGAAAGTAGCTCATAACGTTTCTATGGTGGATTTTCATGAAACAAAAACTTTGCAGATAAAAAGAGGATAATTCAAGCTTTTCGTTCAGCTGCAATGTTGGTGAGTTTAACATTTGCAATCAGACAGGACTTTTCTGTTTGGATGAATGGGCTTTTTTGACACTCAGTGGGCGTTCCCGCATAACTTCCAGGTACGATGATGTCACGCGCATACCTCTATAGACAAATCTCCTTTTTTATTTATTTTATTTTATTTTTGTATCAATGTTGTTACTCAAAGGCAAAGGAAGAGTGTGTTGTGGCAGGTAGCAAGTAGGGCAGTGAGTTAGCACTCTGGCTACATGACCTGGAGGTTGTGGGTTCAAACCCCCCTCAAGTATTTACTTTCAAGACCGATTTAAAAAAGAACAACTTCAAAAACAAACAAAAAAGCAGTGTGAATTGGCTGCTACCAATGGCACAGTGGCCTAGTCATATATTATGACACCACAGAATACCTTTTTTGTGTGGCTTTTAACCTTTATTTTGTATTTTTTGAGTGGTGCAACCACTCGTCGTGGCAGCGGTGGCCGAGTGGATTGCGGAGCGGGCTAGATATCGGAAGGTCGCCAGTTCGAATCAGCGGTCCGACACGTTAAAATTACCACCGTTGAAGTGCCCTTGGACAAGGCATTGAACCACTACCATGAAATGCTCCATGTGGGCCTGGCTGTAAACAAGTATCTGATGCTTAGTCCAGTTACCCTTGGTAAACTTGATTTACCAGAACGCATTTCTTCTTCTCTTCTCCAAGGAACAGCAATGTCCGTGACATGTGTTGGTTGGTTCACCTATGTGACGTTAATGAGCACCAGTATGTACCAGTAGGGGCCAGTAGGGCCGCCAGAAACAGAGAGAGAGAGAGACAGTGCTGCTGCTGCTTGCTAATGAGAGAGAGAGAGAGAGAGAGAGAGGGGAGTGGCACCACTCGGTTCACACGGGTGTGATTTTTTATAGAGGGACAGACTGTACAGTAGGCTGACAGGAAATGGGGGAGAGAGATGGGGGAGTGACATGCAGTAAAGGCCGTCGGGATATGGAATCGAGCCCGCGTCACACTGCCAGGCTCGGGCTGCCGACCAAGGTGCCTGGACCGCTGAGCCACAGCCCAGGCCTGAAAATGCCATTTTGACGTGCCAAAGTCTGCCATTGACCCCCTTTATATATTTCTAAATTTGAAATCACTATATTTCTAAAACTATGCAACCTTTCAAAGATTCATTTTTAGGCAAACATCAAATCAAAGTTTGAATGGCGTTTCTAGGTGTAAGTATGTGGGACTAGTAGCATGCCAAAGTTTGTGCTATTGCCATTGAGAATGCATTGGGCGTTTAAGTTAAATAACTCAGAAACTACAAAACATTTCAAAGTAAAATGTTCCAGCATGTGTCTCCACAGTAAGCTGAATTATAAAAAGTGTGAACGGAGTTTATAGGTGAAAGTGACTTTTTGACGTGCCACTATCTGCCATTGAGCCCAATTGTAAATTTCTCAAATTTGAAAGCACTATATTTAAACTAAAACTATGAAACATTTCAAAGATTCCTTTTCGGGCAAACATGTCCACCGTAAGATGAACCTAAATAGTTGGAATGGGGTTTCTAGGTGTAAGACTGTACTGTAGGACTAGTAGCATGCCAAAGTCCAGTGAATGCCGGACCTTGAAGCCAACCCTGCAGAAGTCTCTCGATGGGTGCTACACCAGAATGTTGCGTGCAGTACTCAACATCAATAAGAGCACACATGTTACCGACACAAATCTGTATGATGGAATGCCAAGGGTGAGCCAGAAAATAGCAGCCAGGAGAATGAGACTAGCAGGACACTGCCAAAGACACCAAGAGCTGCCAGCCAGTAAACTAGTGCTGTGGGATCCAACACACGGGCACCGGTCACGAGGTAGTCCCACGCTAACATACAGTACGTGGATGTACTCAAGAACGACGCAGGAGCGCAAAGTACCAACGAACTGGCCAGATGTATGGAGAACCGGGATGACTGGAAACGACGATGGAGGGCTCGTCTGAGGACGACCTAGAGAGAGAGAGAGAAAGTTTGTGCTATTGCCATTGAGAATTCATTGGTTGTTAGGTGAAAGTGATTTTTTGACGTGCCACTATCTGCCATTGAGCCCCATTGTAAATTTCTCAAATTTGAAATCACTATATCCTTTTCAGGCAAACATGATGACAAGTCTCAGCAGAACCTTATCCTGAGGAACATGCACATTCTTAGGACATGAACTTTTTCAAATACTTCATCAGAGTTGTCCAGAAGATGGGGCAACACCCAATTTAAATAAGCAGGTTCCATGGTGTAACGGTTACCACACACGACTCTGAATCCTGGGATCGGAGTTCAAATGTCAGTGGAACCTTTGTATATATGTATTACTGAATCTGCAATCCTGCACATATAGGCCCTCATTTATCAACCGTGCGTACGCCAAAATATGGGTGCACGCCGAAATTACCGACATTTTCGACATTTACCATTTCCGCCGAAGCTTGAAATTGAACTTGACAAAGTTCAAAACTCACGTCTGGTCGGGAGCTGTCGTACGCTTTGTCCTCACTTGTTTTTCTGTCGTAGAACGGCGGAGCAGCATTGTTTGACCAGCTGAGAGGCTGCCAAAGGCATCGAAACGTATTCACTCCTAAAATGTTAATATAAAACTGTGTATGTATATGGGCTACATGTAAAAAAAAAAAAGAAAAAAAGTAATAGGCCTACATCAACAATGTGTCTTTGTGTCATATGAAATTAGTAAAGGATTTCCAACTTTACAATTAAAATCGTGCTTGATGCTTAAGCCATTTAAACAGTGTTTTGCATGAGCGCATGCCGGTGCCCCCCTGCAATCTATAGCCATGTCTTTCTTGAGTTACATCTCGCCGTTTTAAGGATAAACCTGACGTGTCGCTCGAATGCCAAATGTGCTGTGCCGGCGTGCCAGCGTAAGTACAGGGGACCGTCCGACCGCATCGGAGATAGGTAGGCTAACCCAGCCAGCCAGGCTGCCAGCCGACCAGTGCCAGTGCAGAGGCTGGTTTAGGCTGCACATATTGACAGACAGCCCAGCCACTGCATAGATTGTCATAAACGTGCATGGTCACGGTGTCATGAACGGACCACAGTGATAGAGACAGACAGACAGGTCAGGAGAGGAGGAGATGTTGCAAAACAGCAGCGTGTGTGTGCGCCTATTTGTTTTTTAATTAATGGTTCACATGCAGGTTCAGGTTTTCGTTCACAAATATATTGTTGTATAGCTATATTAAATGAATAAATAATGTAATCATTTAATATAGGCTACAACTAACAACACACAGCATGCGCGTAGCGTGGATCAAATGATTGACTGGGCAAATTAGCATGCGGGGGGGCAGCACATCCCCGGCCGATAGGTGTGAAGTGTGAACGGTTTGGGGGACCATTAACAAAGGCGGCTTGCATGCTGTGGTTTACTAACATGCACAAGGCTCGAAGTTAAACTGGGCCAGCTCTAAACTGACTGGGCCACGGCCCGTGGCCCAATGGACCCTACGCCGGTGACACAGTGACAATTGCTTGCAATTAAGTTGCGATATGTGCGTGCGTGTGTGTGCATGGGTGAGGCGGGCAGCAAGGCAAGCGAGGCGAGAGGGGAAAAGTGTTCGTTCTTTATTTATTTAACACACCATGGGCTTGCAAGTTGCGTGTGTGTGCGTGCGTCTGTGTGTGTGTATGAGAGGGAAACGTTTTTATTGACTTTTTTCGTCATGTAACCATGGTTTCCACAGGTCGTATTGCATGTGTTCATGTCGCAAAAACGAGGGCGAGGCTTGATTTCATAAGGGCGTGCCAGATAGATTTCAGCCGTCATTTATTAACGTCAGAACGAAATTAAGGAAGGATCAGCTGTTTGCGATCACTTTATAAATGCCGTGGCGACGTGGGTGTACTACGAAACCTGCACTCGAATCTGTGGCAGATTTTACACTCGATTGATAAATGAGGGCCATAGAACGTTGCTGTACCCAGTCTTGTGCAGATACCCATTGATTAACAATGTTCTTAAAAGCCACAAGTCCTTCTGTTCCTGCAAGACCACAATTTAGTCGCTTATCAAAGTGGTCCAGAAGATGAGAACAGGCTATCTGAGCTAAAACAATGGTTACCACTCAGGACTCTGAATTCTGCCATCCGAGTTCAAGTCTTGGCAGAACCTTATCCTGAAGAACATGTACATTCTTAGTACAACTTATTCAAACATTTCATCAGAGTTGTCAAGAAGATGAGGCAATACCCGATTTAACAGAATCTGGGTTCCATGGTGTAACGGTTAGCACTCAGGACTCTGAATCCTGCGATCCCATTTCAGATCTCGGTGGAACCTTAACCTGAGGCCAATGTGTGCACACTGCCATTGATTAACGATTTTGTTGTAAGCGACATGCACTAGCCATCCTGTGAGAGTACCATTACTGGCAATCATTCTGATGTTAATGAAAAACACAGAAGCACAACTGGATGAAATACAATGATTCTTCAACTTTATTTTCTTAATTTTCACTGTTTTGGAGGTATTATTAATATAATTGACCATTCAGGTTTTTTGTATACTGTTTTGAGAAATGCCTTTGACTTACTGTCACCAACAACATTAGCCCCCACTATTTACCATGTGTTTGTATTTTGCACTGCTGCTGAAAGCACCCACCTTTTGCTGGATAACCTGTGCTGCATCATCAATATTATTACTAAGGTGACTAGGTGAGTAACCTACCAGTCTGCAAGGATAAGATTTGGATAGATAGATTATTCTTATAATTCACAATAGTGCAGTGATATTCAAACTATTCAAATCATTAAGGTTAGGGTTCATTTAATCTATCGTCCACTTGTGTTATCAAACTCTTAAAGGTGCTGTAAGAGAATATTCCGCTTCATAACTTGAACCCTAGCCTACATATTCTGGGGGAACATTAGCCAAAAAAGAATACCCGATCTACAAGCTCACAATGCATTGCAATGTGAGCTTGTAGATCGGCTATTTTTGGCAAAGAAAGCAGTAAAAGAATTAGCCGCAATTTGCAACTCTAGACTTTTCATAATGTTTCTAGAGTTGCAATACCCTCCATTGACTCACCAGTCATCCAATTTGCGTTTGCGATCTGCTTGTATTAAACAACGTTAAACTCAACAACATTGCAGCTCTAGGCCAAGCTTGCCAAGCTTTTGTTTCATAAAAATAATGAAATAAAATAAGAAATAAGAAATTCTGTGCAGGTGTTAATTGTTTTTATTATCGGGCTGCTGCCTCCTGCATTATGTGCACATTTGAAACAGGTGGTACGAAGGGCCGTTTAGTGACTTCGACGAGTGCTTCCAAACGCCAACAACACCACCAGTATCAAGAGTGCAGACGAGGGGATTTCTCGGCCTCCAGTGGGCTTTCCACAGAAAAGTCAGGCATTGAGTGTTGGACTGAAGATCTAAAGGTCCCTGGTTCAATCCTGGGTTTCGGCAATTGAAATGTATTTAGATATTAGATATAGAAAACCGTATGACTCTCAGGCTGATTTGCCAGAGGGAAAACAGTATGAGTTTATTTGTTTAACAAGTAAAAATAAATTCTGGCTATAAAAGAATAGTATTGTAGAGCAGTGGTTCCCAAAGTGGCGTCTGGTCCTTGTGGGAGTTCCAGGGGTCCCCAGCTAAATGATAATTTGGAACCAAATGGACCCTTACAGGTCTGTAACTCCGAGAGTGTACAAATGGAACCAACACTCTCAGAGTAAAATCAACATTGATTTTACAATATAAATTGGGCAACCCAGAGATAGGCTGTGACGTAGACACAGGCAGTTAGCTCAGCAAGATGGGTGCTGTCCTAGTGATGCAAAGGTCCTGGTTTCAAATCCAACATTATTCTTTACTGTGACACTTTGCTTTCCACACTGACATCAAATGGCAGAGACAGGCTGTGTTGTAGACACAGGCATTTAGCTCAGCAAGATGGGCCCTGTCCTAGTGATGCGAAGGTCCTGGGTTCAAATCCAACATTATTCTTTGCTTTCTACACTCACATCAAGTAGAACAGAAAAGCTCTGTTGTATTAACCAGCAGTTAGCTCAGTGTGATGGGTGCTGACCTTGTGAACCACAGGTCCATGGTTCAAAACCAACATTAATCACTTTGCTGTGAAACTTTGCTTTAAACACTGACATCCAGAAGGACAACTTTAAAGCAGCACTGGAATTCCATGAGAATTGTGAGCCGTTAATGGCCCAACGGGTAAGTCAGATACCTGTAGAATATCTAGTAGAAGTTTGCTGGTTCAAACCCAACATATGACAGTGCTGGTTCAAATCACCAACACCTAGAGTAGGAGTGGCCCAGCGGCTAAATCAGATGATATCCATAGAATACCTAGTAGAAGTATGCCGGCCGACATACTCCTAGTAGGGTGGTGCTGGTTCAAATCACCAACAGTAGTTGGTTGTTTCTAAAGATATAAAGTATATACAGTAGAGATATCAGATAATATCCATAGATTACCTAGTAGAAGTGTGCCGGTTCAAACCCGACATACAGGAAGGTGCTGGTTCAAATCACCAGCACCTAGAGTAGGAGTGGCCCGGTGGATGAATCAGATAATATCTGTAGAATACCTAGTAGGGTGGTGCTGGTTCAAATCACCAACACCTAGAGTAGGAAGGGGGTCAGGTAAGAGTAGGTAGGTAGGTAGGTAGGTAGGGGCAGAGGGGGAGAGTAGGCGAGGGGCAAGGGGGGGTCAGGCAGGGGGAGAGCAGGGGAGGGGGCCCCAGGCAGGAGGAGAGTAGGCGAGGGGAGGTCAGGCAGGAGGATAGTAGGCGAGGGGGGGTCAGTCAGGAGTAGAGTAGGAATCACTTTCACCTAGAAACTCCATTCACACTTTTTATTATTCAGCTTACTGTGGAGACACATGCTGGAACTTTTTTACTTTGAAATGTTTTATAGTTTCTGAGTTATTTAACTTAAAGGTATTATGACATGATTTATAACATAATTTTAAAAACATTAAAAGTCTTGGCCATGGTCCTTCAAACGTGTCTAAAAAGTTTGAACACTCAACTCCACTCCAGTATTTCTTGACAGGAGTTTTTGTGTATGTGTAAAGTTCATCCTGGGAAGCCATGGAAAAACACATTCTTTTAGCCTGTAGATGTCGGTAATTCCCCCTTTCCTGTCAACCCAAGATGCGCTTATTTGACAACTTGGTAGGAACGTCACCGTCAAAAATAAATGAGTCATCTAGACCAGTTGGTATCCAGTGTAAGGACTTGTGTTGATTGACACAGCCAACAACAGAGCAGATAGATTTTTCTCTAGAAGCCATTATTACTGAAACAAACAAAGTCGCGGTCACAATGAGGAAGAAGAGAGGAGAGGAACGAGGGGGAGGAGAGGAGAGGGGCGGGGAAGAGAGGAGCAGGGAGCAGAGGGGAGGGGGCGGAGGTTTAGCAGAGATCTACGTATATCTCTGCCGTCCAACCAGATGAGACATTTTTGCATAATTATTCACAAAAGTCCAGACAGCAGAGAATACACTGAATGTTCAAACTTCGTTTTTTTTTGGTGAAATTGATGTCAAGAAAAGCCAAAAAATCTACAAAAATGTGTTTTAAATGTCACAATCCCTTTAAACGCGCAATGCATTCTCTATGGCAATAGCACAAACTTTGGCATGCTACTAGTCCTACATACAAAATGATGAAAAACAAGGATGAATAAAATTCAAAAAACGATAACCCATCGTTTTTTTTTTTTTTTCAAAATTTTAAAATTTTAATTTTTTTCAAATCCTCAAAAATGATGAAAAACTGCGTGCTATAGTATGCCGTACGGTATGGGCTATAGCCCATGTTCAAAAATGATGAAAAACGAGGTTATTTTTTTTTTCAAAAATTCAAAAAACGATGGGCTATAACCCATGTTTTTTTTAATTTTGAGTTTTTTTCAACTGCCCCTACCGTACGGCATACTATAGCACGCCGTTTTTCATCATTTTTGAGGATTTGAAAAAATTTCAAAATTTCAAAAAACATGGGTTTTTATTTATTTTGATTTTCTTTTTAACCTAATTTTTCATCATTTTTGAACATGGGCTATAGCCCCTACCGTACGGCATACTATAGCACGCCGTTTTTCATCATTTTTGAAGATTTGAAAAAAATTATAAAAATAAAAAAACATGGGTTATAGCCCAAAGATTTTAGAATTTTTGAAAAAAAAATTAACCTCGTTTTTCATCATTTTTGAACATGGGCTATAGCCCCTACCGTACGGCATACTATAGCACGCCGTTTTTCATCATTTTTGAGGATTTGAAAAAAAATTCAAAAATCAAAAAACATGGGTTATAGCCCATCGTTTATTTATTTATTTATTTTTTAACCTCGTTTTTCATCATTTTTGAACATGGGCTATAGCCCCTACCGTACGGCATAATATAGCACAAAGTTTTTCATCATTGTTGAGGATTTTAAAAAAATTCAAAATTTCAAAAAACATGGGTTATAGCCCATCGTTTTTTGAAATTTATTTTCATCATTTTTGAACATGGGCTATAGCCCCTACCGTACGGCATACTATAGCACGCCGTTTTTAATCATTTTTGAGGATTTGAAAAAAAATTAAAATTTAAAAAAACATGGGTTATAGCCCATCGTTTTTTGAATTTTTGAAAAAAAAATGAACCTCATTTGTCATCATTTTTTAACATGGGCTATAGCCCCTACCGTACAGCATACTATAGCATGCCGTTTTTCATCATTTTTTAGGATTTGAAAAAATTTCAACATTTCAAAAAACATGGGTTATAGCCCATCGTTTTTTGAATTAAAAAAAAATTAACCTCGTTTTTCATCATTTTTTAACATGGGCTATAGCCCCTACCGTACGGCATACTATAGCACGCCGTTTTTCATCATTTTTGAGGATTTGAAAAAATTCAAAATTTCAAAAAACATGGTTTATAGCCCATAGTTTTTTGAATTTTTGAAAAAATAATTAACCTCGTTTTTCATCATTTTTGAACATGGGCTATAGCCCCTACCGTACAGCATACTATAGCATGCCGTTTTTCATCATTTTTGAGGATTTGAAAAAAATTCAAAATTTCAAAAAACATGGGTTATAGCCCATTGTTTTTAAAATTTTTGAAAAAAAAAATTAACCTTGTTTTTCATCATTTTTGAACATGGGCTATAGCCCCTACCGTACGGCATACTATAGCACGCCGTTTTTCATAATTTTTGAGGATTTGAAAAAAATTCAAAATTTCAAAAAACATGGGTTATAGCCCATCGTTTTTTGAATTTTTGAAAAAATAATTAACCTCGTTTTTCATCATTTTTGAACATGGGCTATAGCCCCTACCGTACAGCATACTATAGCATGCCGTTTTTCATCATTTTTGAGGATTTGAAAAAATTTCAAAATTTCAAAAAACATGGGTTATAGCCCATCGTTTTTTGAATTTTTGAAAAAAATAATTACCTCGTTTTTCATCATCTTTGAACATGGGCTATAGCCCCTACCGTACGGCATACTATAGCACGCCGTTTTTAATCATTTTTGAGGATTTGAAAAAAATTCAAAATTTCAAAAAACATGGGTTATAGCCCATCGTTTTTTGAAAAAAAAAAAAGAAACTCGTTTTTCATCATTTTTGAACATGGGCTATAGCCCATCCCGTACTGCATACTATAGCACACCGTTTTTCATCATTTTTGAGGATTTGAAAAAATTAAAAAATTTAAAAAACATGGGTTATAGCCCATCGTTTTTTTTATTTTTGAAAAAAACTTTAACTTTAAACTCATTTTTCATCATTTTTGAACATGGGCTATAGCCCCTACCGTACGGCATTCTATAGCACGCCGTTTTTCATCATTTTTGAGGATTTGAAAAAAATTCAAAATTTAAAAAACATGGGTTATAGCCCATCGTTTTTTTAATTTTTGAAAAAAACCTTTAACCTCATTTTTCATCATTTTTGAACATGGGCTATAGCCCCTACCGTACGGCATTCTATAGCACGCCGTTTTTCATCATTTTTGAGGATTTGAAAACATTTCAAAATTTCAAAAAACATGGGTTATAGCCCATCGTTTTTTGAATTTTTGAAAAAGAAAATTACCTTGTTTTTCATAATTTTTTAACATGGGCAATAGCCCCTACCGTACAGCATACTATAGCACGCCGTTTTTCATCATTTTTGAGGATTTAAAAAAAAATCAAAATTTCAAAAAACATGGGTTATAGCCCATCGTTTTTTGAATTTTTGAAAAAAGAAATTAACCTCGTTTTTCATCATTTTTGAACATGGGCTATTGCCCCTACCGTACGGCATACGATAGCACGCAGTTTTTCATCATTTTTGAGGATTTGAAAAAAAAACAAAATTTCAAAAAACATGGGTTATAGCCCATCGTTTTTAGAATTTTTGATTTTGTTTTAACCTCATTATTCATCATTTTTGAACATGGGCTATAGCCCCTACCGTACGGCTTACTATAGTACGCCGTTTTTCATCATTTTTGAGGATTTGAAAAAATTTCAACATTTCAAAAAACATGGGTTATAGCCCATCGTTTTTTGAATTTTTGAAAAAATAATTAACCTCGTTTTTCATAATTTTTGAACATGGGCTATAGCCCCTACCGTACAGCATACTATAGCATGCCGTTTTTCATCATTTTCGAGGATTTGAAAAAAATTAAAAATTTCAAAAAACATGGGATTTTTGAATTTTGTACGGTAGGGGCTATAGCCCATGTTCAAAAATGATGAAAAACGAGGTTAATTATTTTTTCAAAAATTAAAAAAACAATGGGCTATAACCCATGTTTTTTGAAATTTTGAATTTTTTTACAATCCTCAAAAATGATGAAAAACGGCGTGCTATAGTATGCCGTACGGTAGGGGCTATAGCCCATGGTCAAAAATGATGAAAAACGAGGTTAATTATTTTTTCAAAAATTCTAAAAACGATGGGCTATAACCCATCTTTTTTGAAAAAAATTAAAATCCTCAAAAATGATGAAAAACGGCGTGCTATAGTATGCCGTACGGTAGGGGCTATAGCCCATGTTCAAAAATGATGAAAAATGAGGTTAAAAAAAATCAAAAATTCAAAAAACGATGGGCTATAACCCATGTTTTTTGAAATTTTGAAATTTTTTCAAAACCTCAAAAATGATGAAAAGCGGCGTGATATAGTATGCCGTATGGTATGGGCCATAGCCCATAGTCCAAAATGATGAAAAACGAGATTATTTATTTTGTCATCAAAGTTTTTTAATGATTTTAAATAAAGCATACAAAATCCACATGACTTACACAAAAGAAAAAGACAAGAAAAAACAAACAAACAAAACACACCTAGCAGTCAAAAAAAAGAAAACCCCTGGACAACACCCCTCCACACTCTGTTGTTGACACTCGTGGTTATATCATATGTAATGTACAAATACGAAATGTTACATATTCAAAAAACGATGGGCTATAACCCAAGTTTTTCTTTTTTTTTCTTTTTTTTCAAATCCTTAAAAATGAGGAAAAACTGCGTGCTATAGTATGCCGTACGGTATGGGCTATAGCCCATGTTCAAAAATGATGAAAAACGAGGTAATTTTTTTTTCAAAAATTCAAAAAACGATGGACTATAACCCATGTTTTTTGAAATTTTGAATTTTTTTCAAATCCTCAAAAATGATGAAAAACGGCGTGCTATAGTATGCCGTACGGTAGGGGCTATAGCCCATGTTCAAAAATGATGAAAAACTAGGTTAATGTTTTTTTTCAAAAATTCAAAAAACGATGGGCTATAACCCAAGTTTTTTGAAATTTTGATTTTTTTTCAAATCCTCAAAAATGATGAAAAACTGCGTGCTATAGTATGCCGTACGGTAGGGGCTATAGCCCATGGTCAAAAATGATGAAAAACGAGGTTAAAAAAAAAATTCAAAAATTCAAAAAACGATGGACTATAACCCATGTTTTTTGAAATTTTGAAATTTTTTCAAATCCTCAAAAATGATTAAAAACGGCGTGCTATAGTATGCCGTATTGTAGGGGCTATAGCCCATGTTCAAAAATGATGAAAAACGAGGTTAACTTTTTTTTTCAAAAATTCAAAAAACGATGGGCTATAACCCATGTTTTTTGAAATTTTGAATTTTTTTGAAATCCTCAAAAATGATGAAAAACGGCGTGCTATAGTATGCCGTACGGTAGGGGCTATAGCCCATGGTCAAAAATGATGAAAAACGAGGTAAATTTTTTTTTTTTTTAATTAAAAAAAACGATGGACTATAACCCATGTTTTTTGAAATTTTGAATTTTTTTCAAATCCTCAAAAATGATGAAAAACTGCGTGCTTTAGTATGCCGTACGGTAGGGGCTATAGCCCATGTTCAAAAATGATGAAAAACGAGGTTTTCTTTTTCTTTCAAAAATTCAAAAAACGATGGGCTATAACCCATTTTTTTGAATTTTTGAATTTTTTTCAAATCCTCAAAAATGATAAAAAACGGCGTGCTATAGTATGCCGTACGGTAGGGGCTATAGCCCATGTTCAAAAATGATGAAAAACGAGGTTTTCTTTTTCTTTCAAAAATTCAAAAAACGATGGGCTATAACCAATTTTTTTGAATTTTTGAATTTTTTTCAAATCCTCAAAAATGATAAAAAACGGCGTGCTATAGTATGCCGTACGGTAGGGGCTATAGCCCATGTTCAAAAATGATGAAAAACGAGGTAATATATTTATTTTTTTTCAAAAAACGATGGGCTATAACCCATGTTTTTTGAAATTTTGTATTTTTTTCAAATCCTCAAAAAAAACAAGGTTAAAAAATATATAAAAAATTAAAAAAACGATGGGCTATAACCCATGTTTTTTTTTTTTCAAAACCTCAAAAATGATGAAAAGCGGCGTGATATAGTATGCCGTATGGTATGGGCCATAGCCCATAGTCCAAAATGATGAAAAACGTGATTATTTATTTTGTCATCAAAGTTTTTTAATGATTTTAAATAAAGCATACAAAATCCACATGACTTACACAAAAGAAAAAGACAAGAAAAAACAAACAAACAAAACACACCTAGCAGTCAAAAAAAAGAAAACCCCTGGACAACACCCCTCCACACTCTGTTGTTGACACTCGTGGTTATATCATATGTAATGTACAAATACAAAATGTTACAACAATCCTTTGATATACAAATAAAAATAGTCCCATATCTCATGGAACTTCCCTTTGACGTTATTCCTCCTGGCAATTGAGTATTCAAAGGATGCCGCTTCAGTCATAAGTTGGGTCCAGTCTGTGATCTCTGGCGTAGCAGAGCTCTTCCAGTTTCTCAGTATCAACCTAGCTGCAGTAATAAGGCCTGCAGTCACCAATGCATGTTGTGGAAAAACGAGATTTAAAAAAATATATAAATATTTTCAAAAAACGATGGGCTATAACCCAAGTTTTTTTTTTTTTTCTTTTTTTTCAAATAGTTAAAAATGATGAAAAACGGCGTGCTATAGTATGCCGTACGGTATGGGCTATAGCCCATGTTGAAAAATGATGAAAAACGAGTTAATTTTTTTTTCAAAAATTCAAAAAACGATGGGCTATAACCCATGTTTTTTGAAATTTAGATTTTTTTTCAAATCCTCAAAAATGATGAAAAACGGCGTGCTATAGTATGCCGTACGGTAGGGGCTATAGCCCATGGTCAAAAATGATGAAAAACGAGGTTAATTTCTTTTTTTTTAAATTCAAAAAACGATGGACTATAACCCATGTTTTTTGAAATTTTGAATTTTTTTCAAATCCTCAAAAATGATGAAAAACGGCGTGCTATAGTATGCCGTACGGTAGGGGCTATAGCCCATGTTCAAAAATGATGAAAAACGAGGTTAATTTTTTTTTCAAAAATTAAAAAAACAATGGGCTATAACCCATGTTTTTTGAAATTTTGAATTTTTTTCAAATCCTCAAAAATGATGAAAAACGGCGTGCTATAGTATGCCGTACGGTAGGGGCTATAGCCCATGGTCAAAAATGATGAAAAACGAGGTTAATTATTTTTTCAAAAATTCAAAAAACGATGGGCTATAACCCATCTTTTTTGAAAAAAATTCAAATCCTCAAAAATGATGAAAAGCGGCGTGATATAGTATGCCGTATGGTATGGGCCATAGCCCATAGTCCAAAATGATGAAAAACGAGATTATTTATTTTGTCATCAAAGTTTTTTAATGATTTTAAATAAAGCATACAAAATCCACGTGACTTACACAAAAGAAAAAGACAAGAAAAAACAAACAAACAAAACACACCTAGCAGTCAAAAAAATGAAAACCCCTGGACAACACCCCTCCACACTCTGTTGTTGACACTCGTGGTTATATCATATGTAATGTACAAATACAAAATGTTACATATTCAAAAAACGATGGGCTATAACCCAAGTTTTTCTTTTTTTTCCTTTTTTTTCAAATCCTTAAAAATGATGAAAAACTGCGTGCTATAGTATGCCGTACGGTATGGGCTATAGCCCATGTTCAAAAATGATGAAAAACGAGGTAATTTTTTTTTCAAAAATTCAAAAAACGATGGACTATAACCCATGTTTTTTGAAATTTTGAATTTTTTTCAAATCCTCAAAAATGATGAAAAACGGCGTGCTATAGTATGCCGTACGGTAGGGGCTATAGCCCATGTTCAAAAATGATGAAAAACGAGGTTAATGTTTTTTTTTTGGACTATAACCCATGTTTTTTGAAATTTTGAATTTTTTTCAAATCCTCAAAAATGATGAAAAACGGCGTGCTATAGTATGCCGTACGGTAGGGGCTATAGCCCATGTTCAAAAATGATGAAAAACGAGGTTAATTTTTTTTCAAAAATTAAAAAAACAATGGGCTATAACCCATGTTTTTTGAAATTTTGAATTTTTTTCAAATCCTCAAAAATGATGAAAAACGGCGTGCTATAGTATGCCGTACGGTAGGGGCTATAGCCCATGGTCAAAAATGATGAAAAACGAGGTTAATTTCTTTTTTTTTAAATTCAAAAAACGATGGACTATAACCCATGTTTTTTGAAATTTTGAATTTTTTTCAAATCCTCAAAAATGATGAAAAACGGCGTGCTATAGTATGCCGTACGGTAGGGGCTATAGCCCATGTTCAAAAATGATGAAAAACGAGGTTAATTTTTTTTTCAAAAATTAAAAAAACAATGGGCTATAACCCATGTTTTTTGAAATTTTGAATTTTTTTCAAATCCTCAAAAATGATGAAAAACGGCGTGCTATAGTATGCCGTACGGTAGGGGCTATAGCCCATGGTCAAAAATGATGAAAAACGAGGTTAATTATTTTTTCAAAAATTCAAAAAACGATGGGCTATAACCCATCTTTTTTGAAAAAAATTCAAATCCTCAAAAATGATGAAAAGCGGCGTGATATAGTATGCCGTATGGTATGGGCCATAGCCCATAGTCCAAAATGATGAAAAACGAGATTATTTATTTTGTCATCAAAGTTTTTTAATGATTTTAAATAAAGCATACAAAATCCACGTGACTTACACAAAAGAAAAAGACAAGAAAAAACAAACAAACAAAACACACCTAGCAGTCAAAAAAATGAAAACCCCTGGACAACACCCCTCCACACTCTGTTGTTGACACTCGTGGTTATATCATATGTAATGTACAAATACAAAATGTTACATATTCAAAAAACGATGGGCTATAACCCAAGTTTTTCTTTTTTTTCCTTTTTTTTCAAATCCTTAAAAATGATGAAAAACTGCGTGCTATAGTATGCCGTACGGTATGGGCTATAGCCCATGTTCAAAAATGATGAAAAACGAGGTAATTTTTTTTTCAAAAATTCAAAAAACGATGGACTATAACCCATGTTTTTTGAAATTTTGAATTTTTTTCAAATCCTCAAAAATGATGAAAAACGGCGTGCTATAGTATGCCGTACGGTAGGGGCTATAGCCCATGTTCAAAAATGATGAAAAACGAGGTTAATGTTTTTTTTTTGGACTATAACCCATGTTTTTTGAAATTTTGAATTTTTTTCAAATCCTCAAAAATGATGAAAAACGGCGTGCTATAGTATGCCGTACGGTAGGGGCTATAGCCCATGTTCAAAAATGATGAAAAACGAGGTTAATTTTTTTTCAAAAATTAAAAAAACAATGGGCTATAACCCATGTTTTTTGAAATTTTGAATTTTTTTCAAATCCTCAAAAATGATGAAAAACGGCGTGCTATAGTATGCCGTACGGTAGGGGCTATAGCCCATGGTCAAAAATGATGAAAAACGAGGTTAATTATTTTTTCAAAAATTCAAAAAACGATGGGCTATAACCCATCTTTTTTGAAAAAAATTCAAATCCTCAAAAATGATGAAAAACGGCGTGCTATAGTATGCCGTACGGTAGGGGCTATAGCCCATGTTCAAAAATGATGAAAAATGAGGTTAAAAAAAATCAAAAATTCAAAAAACGACGGGCTATAACCCATGTTTTTTGAAATTTTGAAATTTTTTCAAAACCTCAAAAATGATGAAAAGCGGCGTGATATAGTATGCCGTATGGTATGGGCCATAGCCCATAGTCCAAAATGATGAAAAACGAGATTATTTATTTTGTCATCAAAGTTTTTTAATGATTTTAAATAAAGCATACAAAATCCACATGACTTACACAAAAGAAAAAGACAAGAAAAAACAAACAAACAAAACACACCTAGCAGTCAAAAAAATGAAAACCCCTGGACAACACCCCTCCACACTCTGTTGTTGACACTCGTGGTTATATCATATGTAATGTACAAATACAAAATGTTACATATTCAAAAAACGATGGGCTATAACCCAAGTTTTTATTTTTTTTTATTTTTTTTCAAATCCTTAAAAATGATGAAAAACTGCGTGCTATAGTATGCCGTACGGTATGGGCTATAGCCCATGTTCAAAAATGATGAAAAACGAGGTAATTTTTTTTTCAAAAATTCAAAAAACGATGGACTATAACCCATGTTTTTTGAAATTTTGAATTTTTTTCAAATCCTCAAAAATGATGAAAAACGGCGTGCTATAGTATGCCGTACGGTAGGGGCTATAGCCCATGTTCAAAAATGATGAAAAACGAGGTTAATGTTTTTTTTCAAAATTTCAAAAAACGATGGGCTATAACCCAAGTTTTTTGAAATTTTGATTTTTTTTCAAATCCTCAAAAATGATGATAAACTGCGTGCTATAGTATGCCGTACGGTAGGGGCTATAGCCCATGGTTAAAAATGATGAAAAACGAGGTTAAATTTTTTTTTTAAAAATTAAAAAAACGATGGACTATAACCCATGTTTTTTGAAATTTTGAAATTTTTTCACATCCTCAAAAATGATTAAAAACGGCGTGCTATAGTATGCCGTACGGTAGGGGCTATAGCCCATGTTCAAAAATGATGAAAAACGAGGTTAACTTTTTTTTTCAAAAATTCAAAAAACGATGGGCTATAACCCATGTTTTTTGACATTTTGAATTTTTTTGAAATCCTCAAAAATGATGAAAAACGGCGTGCTATAGTATGCCGTACGGTAGGGGCTATAGCCCATGGTCAAAAATGATGAAAAACGAGGTTAAAAAAAAAAAATAAAAATAAAAAAAAACGATGGACTATAACCCATGTTTTTTGAAATTTTGAAATTTTTTCAAATCCTCAAAAATGATGAAAAACTGCGTGCTTTAGTATGCCGTACGGTAGGGGCTATAGCCCATGTTCAAAAATGATGAAAAACGAGGTTTTCTTTTTCTTTCAAAAATTCAAAAAACGATGGGCTATAACCCATGTTTTTTGAAAATTTGAATTTTTTTCAAATCCTCAAAAATGATGAAAAACGGCGTGCTATAGTATGCCGTACGGTAGGGGCTATAGCCCATGGTCAAAAATGATGAAAAATGATTTATTTTTTTATTTTTTTTAATTCAAAAAACGATGGACTATAACCCATGTTTTTTGAAATTTTGAATTTTTTTCAAATCCTCAAAAATGATGAAAAACGGCGTGCTATAGTATGCCGTACGGTATGGGCTATAGCCCATGTTCAAAAATGATGAAAAACGAGGTTAATTTTTTTTTCAAAAATTCAAAAAACGATGGGCTATAACCCATGTTTTTTGAAATTTTGAATTTTTTTCAAATCCTCAAAAATGATGAAAAACGGCGTGCTATAGTATGCCGTACGGTAGGGTACGGTATTGCCCATGGTCAAAAATGATGAAAAACGATTTTTTTTTTTTTAATTCAAAAAACGATGGACTATAACCCATGTTTTTTGAAATTTTGAATTTTTTTCAAATCCTCAAAAATGATGAAAAACGGCGTGCTATAGTATGCCGTACGGTATGGGCTATAGCCCATGTTCAAAAATGATGAAAAACGAGGTTAATTTTTTTTTCAAAAATTCAAAAAACGATGGGCTATAACCCATGTTTTTTTAAATTTTGAAATTTTTTCAAATCCTCAAAAATGATGAAAAACTGCGTGCTATAGTATGCCGTACGGTAGGGGCTATAGCCCATGGTCAAAAATGATGAAAAACGAGGTTAATCTTTTTTTTTTTAATTCAAAAAACGATGGACTATAACCCATGTTTTTTTAAATTTTGAATTTTTTTCAATTCCTCAAAAATGATTAAAAACGGCGTGCTATAGTATGCCGTACGGTAGGGGCTATAGCCCATGTTCAAAAATGATGAAAAACGAGGTTAATTTTTTTTCAAAAATTCAAAAAACGATGGGCTATAACCAATGTTTTTTGAAATTTTGAATTTTTTTCAAATCCTCAAAAATGATGAAAAACGGCGTGCTATAGTATGCCGTACGGTAGGGGCTATAGCCCATGTTCAAAAATGATGAAAAACGAGGTTAATTTTTTTTTCAAAAATTCAAAAAACGATGGGCTATAACCCATGTTTTTTGAAATTTAGAATTTTTTTCAAATCCTCAAAAATGATGAAAAACGGCGTGCTATAGTATGCCGTACGGTATGGGCTATAGCCCATGTTCAAAAATGATGAAAAACGAGGTTAATTTTTTTTTCAAAAATTCAAAAAACGATGGACTATAACCCATGTTTTTTGAAATTTTGAATTTTTTTCAAATCCTCAAAAATGATGAAAAACGGCGTGCTATAGTATGCCGTACGGTATGGGCTATAGCCCATGTTCAAAAATGATGAAAAACGAGGTTAATTTTTTTTTCAAAAATTCAAAAAATGATGGGCTATAACCCATGTTTTTTGAAATTTTGAATTTTTTTCAAATCCTCAAAAATGATGAAAAACGGCGTGCTATAGTATGCCGTACGGTAGGGGCTATAGCCCATGGTCAAAAATGATGAAAAACGAGGTTAATTTTTTTTTCAAAAATTCAAAAAACGATGGGCTATAACCCATGTTTTTTGAATTTTTGAAATTTTTTCAAATCCTCAAAAATGATGAAAAACTGCGTGCTATAGTATGCCGTACGGTAGGGGCTATAGCCCATGGTCAAAAATGATGAAAAACGAGGTTAATTTTTTTTTTTTTTTAATTCAAAAAACGATGGACTATAACCCATGTTTTTTTAAATTTTGAATTTTTTTCAATTCCTCAAAAATGATTAAAAACGGCGTGCTATAGTATGCCGTACGGTAGGGGCTATAGCCCATGTTCAAAAATGATGAAAAACGAGGTTAATTTTTTTTCAAAAATTCAAAAAACGATGGGCTATAACCAATGTTTTTTGAAATTTTGAATTTTTTTCAAATCCTCAAAAATGATGAAAAACGGCGTGCTATAGTATGCCGTACGGTAGGGGCTATAGCCCATGTTCAAAAATGATGAAAAACGAGGTTAATTTTTTTTTCAAAAATTCAAAAAACGATGGGCTATAACCCATGTTTTTTTTAATTTAGAATTTTTTTCAAATCCTCAAAAATGATGAAAAACGGCGTGCTATAGTATGCCGTACGGTATGGGCTATAGCCCATGTTCAAAAATGATGAAAAACGAGGTTAATTTTTTTTTCAAAAATTCCAAAAACGATGGGCTATAACCCATGTTTTTTGAAATTTTGAATTTTTTTCAAATCCTCAAAAATGATGAAAAACGGCGTGCTATAGTATGCCGTACGGTAGGGGCTATAGCCCATGTTCAAAAATGATGAAAAACGAGGTTAATTTTTTTTTCAAAAATTCAAAAAACGATGGGCTATAACCCATGTTTTTTGAAATTTTGAATTTTTTTCAAATCCTCAAAAATGATGAAAAACGGCGTGCTATAGTATGCCGTACGGTAGGGGCTATAGCCCATGGTCAAAAATGATGAAAAACGAGGTTAAAAAAAGAAATCAAAAATTCAAAAAACGATGGACTATAACCCATGTTTTTTGAAATTTTGAATTTTTTTGAAATCCTCAAAAATGATGAGAAACGGCGTGCTATAGTATGCCGTACGGTAGGGGCTATAGCCCATGGTCAAAAATGATGAAAAACGAGGTTAAAAAAAAAAAAAAAAAAATCAAAAAACGATGGACTATAACCCATGTTTTTTGAAATTTTGAATTTTTTTCAAATCCTCAAAAATGATGAAAAACGGCGTGCTTTAGTATGCCGTACGGTAGGGGCTATAGCCCATGTTCAAAAATGATGAAAAACAAGGTTATGTTTTTTCTTCAAAAATTCAAAAAACGATGGGCTATAACCCATTTTTTTTTTAATTTTGAATTTTTTTCAAATCCTCAAAAATGATGAAAAACTGCGTGCTATAGTATGCCGTACGGTAGGGGCTATAGCCCATGGTCAAAAATGATGAAAAACGAGGTTAAAAAAATAATTCAAAAATTCAAAAAACGATGGACTATAACCCATGTTTTTTGAAATTTTGAAATTTTTTCAAATCCTCAAAAATGATTAAAAACGGCGTGCTATAGTATGCCGTACGGTAGGGGCTATAGCCCATGTTCAAAAATGATGAAAAACGAGGTTAATTTTTTTTCAAAAATTCAAAAAACGATGGGCTATAACCAATGTTTTTTGAAATTTTGAATTTTTTTCAAATCCTCAAAAATGATGAAAAACGGCGTGCTATAGTATGCCGTACGGTAGGGGCTATAGCCCATGTTCAAAAATGATGAAAAACGAGGTTAATTTTTTTTTCAAAAATTCAAAAAACGATGGGCTATAACCCATGTTTTTTTAAATTTAGAATTTTTTTCAAATCCTCAAAAATGATGAAAAACGGCGTGCTATAGTATGCCGTACGGTATGGGCTATAGCCCATGTTCAAAAATGATGAAAAACGAGGTTAATTTTTTTTTCAAAAATTCCAAAAACGATGGGCTATAACCCATGTTTTTTGAAATTTTGAATTTTTTTCAAATCCTCAAAAATGATGAAAAACGGCGTGCTATAGTATGCCCTACGGTAGGGGCTATAGCCCATGTTCAAAAATGATGAAAAACGAGGTTAATTTTTTTTTCAAAAATTCAAAAAACGATGGGCTATAACCCATGTTTTTTGAAAATTAGAATTTTTTTCAAATCCTCAAAAATGATGAAAAACGGCGTGCTATAGTATGCCGTACGGTAGGGGCTATAGCCCATGGTCAAAAATGATGAAAAACGAGGTTAAAAAAAAAAATCAAAAATTCAAAAAACGATGGACTATAACCCATGTTTTTTGAAATTTTGAATTTTTTTGAAATCCTCAAAAATGATGAGAAACGGCGTGCTATAGTATGCCGTACGGTAGGGGCTATAGCCCATGGTCAAAAATGATGAAAAACGAGGTTAAAAATAAAATAAAAAAATTCAAAAAACGATGGACTATAACCCATGTTTTTTGAAATTTTGAATTTTTTTCAAATCCTCAAAAATGATGAAAAACGGCGTGCTTTAGTATGCCGTACGGTAGGGGCTATAGCCCATGTTCAAAAATGATGAAAAACTAGGTTAATTTTTTTTTCAAAAATTCAAAAAACGATGGGCTATAACCCATGTTTTTTGAAATTTTGAATTTTTTTCAAATCCTCAAAAATGATGAAAAACGGCGTGCTATAGTATGCCGTACGGTAGGGGCTATAGCCCATGGTCAAAAATGATGAAAAACGAGGTTAAAAAAAAAAATCAAAAATTCAAAAAACGATGGACTATAACCCATGTTTTTTGAAATTTTGAATTTTTTTGAAATCCTCAAAAATGATGAAAAACGGCGTGCTATAGTATGCCGTACGGTAGGGGCTATAGCCCATGGTCAAAAATGATGAAAAACGAGGTTAAAAAAAAAAATCAAAAATTAAAAAAACGATGGACTATAACCCATGTTTTTTGAAATTTTGAATTTTTTTCAAATCCTCAAAAATGATGAAAAACGGCGTGCTTTAGTATGCCGTACGGTAGGGGCTATAGCCCATGTTCAAAAATGATGAAAAACGAGGTTAATTTTTTTTTCAAAAATTCAAAAAACGATGGGCTATAACCCATGTTTTTTTAAATTTAGAATTTTTTTCAAATCCTCAAAAATGATGAAAAACGGCGTGCTATAGTATGCCGTACGGTATGGGCTATAGCCCATGTTCAAAAATGATGAAAAACGAGGTTAATTTTTTTTTCAAAAATTCCAAAAACGATGGGCTATAACCCATGTTTTTTGAAATTTTGAATTTTTTTCAAATCCTCAAAAATGATGAAAAACGGCGTGCTATAGTATGCCGTACGGTAGGGGCTATAGCCCATGTTCAAAAATGATGAAAAACGAGGTTAATTTTTTTTTCAAAAATTCAAAAAACGATGGGCTATAACCCATGTTTTTTGAAATTTTGAATTTTTTTCAAATCCTCAAAAATTATGAAAAACGGCGTGCTATAGTATGCCGTACGGTAGGGGCTATAGCCCATGTTCAAAAATGATGAAAAACGAGGTTTTCTTTTTCTTTCAAAAATTCAAAAAACGATGGGCTATAACCCATTTTTTTGAATTTTTGAATTTTTTTCAAATCCTCAAAAATGATAAAAAACGGCGTGCTATAGTATGCCGTACGGTAGGGGCTATAGCCCATGTTCAAAAATGATGAAAAACGAGGTAATATATTTATTTATTTTCAAAAAACGATGGGCTATAACCCATGTTTTTTGAAATTTTGTATTTTTTTCAAATCCTCAAAAAAAAACAAGGTTAAAAAATATATAAAAAAATAAAAAAACGATGGGCTATAACCCATGTTTTTTTTTTTTCAAAACCTCAAAAATGATGAAAAGCGGCGTGATATAGTATGCCGTATGGTATGGGCCATAGCCCATAGTCCAAAATGATGAAAAACGTGATTATTTATTTTGTCATCAAAGTTTTTTAATGATTTTAAATAAAGCATACAAAATCCACATGACTTACACAAAAGAAAAAGACAAGAAAAAACAAACAAACAAAACACACCTAGCAGTCAAAAAAAAGAAAACCCCTGGACAACACCCCTCCACACTCTGTTGTTGACACTCGTGGTTATATCATATGTAATGTACAAATACAAAATGTTACAACAATCCTTTGATATACAAATAAAAATAGTCCCATATCTCATGGAACTTCCCTTTGACGTTATTCCTCCTGGCAATTGAGTATTCAAAGGATGCCGCTTCAGTCATAAGTTGGGTCCAGTCTGTGATCTCTGGCGTAGCAGAGCTCTTCCAGTTTCTCAGTATCAACCTAGCTGCAGTAATAAGGCCTGCAGTCACCAATGCATGTTGTGGAAAAACGAGATTTAAAAAAATATATAAATATTTTCAAAAAACGATGGGCTATAACCCAAGTTTTTTTTTTTTTTTCATTTTTTTCAAATACTTAAAAATGATGAAAAACGGCGTGCTATAGTATGCCGTACGGTATGGGCTATAGCCCATGTTGAAAAATGATGAAAAACGAGTTAATTTTTTTTTCAAAAATTCAAAAAACGATGGGCTATAACCCATGTTTTTTTAAATTTAGATTTTTTTTCAAATCCTCAAAAATGATGAAAAACGGCGTGCTATAGTATGCCGTACGGTAGGGGCTATAGCCCATGGTCAAAAATGATGAAAAACGAGGTTAATTTCTTTTTTTTTAAATTCAAAAAACGATGGACTATAACCCATGTTTTTTGAAATTTTGAATTTTTTTCAAATCCTCAAAAATGATGAAAAACGGCGTGCTATAGTATGCCGTACGGTAGGGGCTATAGCCCATGTTCAAAAATGATGAAAAACGAGGTTAATTTTTTTTTCAAAAATTAAAAAAACAATGGGCTATAACCCATGTTTTTTGAAATTTTGAATTTTTTTCAAATCCTCAAAAATGATGAAAAACGGCGTGCTATAGTATGCCGTACGGTAGGGGCTATAGCCCATGGTCAAAAATGATGAAAAACGAGGTTAATTATTTTTTCAAAAATTCAAAAAACGATGGGCTATAACCCATGTTTTTTGAAATTTTGAATTTTTTTCAAATCCTCAAAAATGATGAAAAACGGCGTGCTATAGTATGCCGTACGGTAGGGGCTATAGCCCATGGTCAAAAATGATGAAAAACGAGGTTAATTTTTTTTTCAAAAATTCAAAAAACGATGGGCTATAACCCATGTTTTTTGAATTTTTGAAATTTTTTCAAATCCTCAAAAATGATGAAAAACTGCGTGCTATAGTATGCCGTACGGTAGGGGCTATAGCCCATGGTCAAAAATGATGAAAAACGAGGTTAATTTTTTTTTTTTTTTAATTCAAAAAACGATGGACTATAACCCATGTTTTTTTAAATTTTGAATTTTTTTCAATTCCTCAAAAATGATTAAAAACGGCGTGCTATAGTATGCCGTACGGTAGGGGCTATAGCCCATGTTCAAAAATGATGAAAAACGAGGTTAATTTTTTTTCAAAAATTCAAAAAACGATGGGCTATAACCAATGTTTTTTGAAATTTTGAATTTTTTTCAAATCCTCAAAAATGATGAAAAACGGCGTGCTATAGTATGCCGTACGGTAGGGGCTATAGCCCATGTTCAAAAATGATGAAAAACGAGGTTAATTTTTTTTTCAAAAATTCAAAAAACGATGGGCTATAACCCATGTTTTTTTTAATTTAGAATTTTTTTCAAATCCTCAAAAATGATGAAAAACGGCGTGCTATAGTATGCCGTACGGTATGGGCTATAGCCCATGTTCAAAAATGATGAAAAACGAGGTTAATTTTTTTTTCAAAAATTCCAAAAACGATGGGCTATAACCCATGTTTTTTGAAATTTTGAATTTTTTTCAAATCCTCAAAAATGATGAAAAACGGCGTGCTATAGTATGCCGTACGGTAGGGGCTATAGCCCATGTTCAAAAATGATGAAAAACGAGGTTAATTTTTTTTTCAAAAATTCAAAAAACGATGGGCTATAACCCATGTTTTTTGAAATTTTGAATTTTTTTCAAATCCTCAAAAATGATGAAAAACGGCGTGCTATAGTATGCCGTACGGTAGGGGCTATAGCCCATGGTCAAAAATGATGAAAAACGAGGTTAAAAAAAGAAATCAAAAATTCAAAAAACGATGGACTATAACCCATGTTTTTTGAAATTTTGAATTTTTTTGAAATCCTCAAAAATGATGAGAAACGGCGTGCTATAGTATGCCGTACGGTAGGGGCTATAGCCCATGGTCAAAAATGATGAAAAACGAGGTAAAAAAAAAAAAAAAAAAATCAAAAAACGATGGACTATAACCCATGTTTTTTGAAATTTTGAATTTTTTTCAAATCCTCAAAAATGATGAAAAACGGCGTGCTTTAGTATGCCGTACGGTAGGGGCTATAGCCCATGTTCAAAAATGATGAAAAACAAGGTTATGTTTTTTCTTCAAAAATTCAAAAAACGATGGGCTATAACCCATTTTTTTTTTAATTTTGAATTTTTTTCAAATCCTCAAAAATGATGAAAAACTGCGTGCTATAGTATGCCGTACGGTAGGGGCTATAGCCCATGGTCAAAAATGATGAAAAACGAGGTTAAAAAAATAATTCAAAAATTCAAAAAACGATGGACTATAACCCATGTTTTTTGAAATTTTGAAATTTTTTCAAATCCTCAAAAATGATTAAAAACGGCGTGCTATAGTATGCCGTACGGTAGGGGCTATAGCCCATGTTCAAAAATGATGAAAAACGAGGTTAATTTTTTTTCAAAAATTCAAAAAACGATGGGCTATAACCAATGTTTTTTGAAATTTTGAATTTTTTTCAAATCCTCAAAAATGATGAAAAACGGCGTGCTATAGTATGCCGTACGGTAGGGGCTATAGCCCATGTTCAAAAATGATGAAAAACGAGGTTAATTTTTTTTTCAAAAATTCAAAAAACGATGGGCTATAACCCATGTTTTTTTAAATTTAGAATTTTTTTCAAATCCTCAAAAATGATGAAAAACGGCGTGCTATAGTATGCCGTACGGTATGGGCTATAGCCCATGTTCAAAAATGATGAAAAACGAGGTTAATTTTTTTTTCAAAAATTCCAAAAACGATGGGCTATAACCCATGTTTTTTGAAATTTTGAATTTTTTTCAAATCCTCAAAAATGATGAAAAACGGCGTGCTATAGTATGCCGTACGGTAGGGGCTATAGCCCATGTTCAAAAATGATGAAAAACGAGGTTAATTTTTTTTTCAAAAATTCAAAAAACGATGGGCTATAACCCATGTTTTTTGAAAATTTGAATTTTTTTCAAATCCTCAAAAATGATGAAAAACGGCGTGCTATAGTATGCCGTACGGTAGGGGCTATAGCCCATGGTCAAAAATGATGAAAAACGAGGTTAAAAAAAAAAATCAAAAATTCAAAAAACGATGGACTATAACCCATGTTTTTTGAAATTTTGAATTTTTTTGAAATCCTCAAAAATGATGAGAAACGGCGTGCTATAGTATGCCGTACGGTAGGGGCTATAGCCCATGGTCAAAAATGATGAAAAACGAGGTTAAAAATAAAATAAAAAAATTCAAAAAACGATGGACTATAACCCATGTTTTTTGAAATTTTGAATTTTTTTCAAATCCTCAAAAATGATGAAAAACGGCGTGCTTTAGTATGCCGTACGGTAGGGGCTATAGCCCATGTTCAAAAATGATGAAAAACTAGGTTAATTTTTTTTTCAAAAATTCAAAAAACGATGGGCTATAACCCATGTTTTTTGAAATTTTGAATTTTTTTCAAATCCTCAAAAATGATGAAAAACGGCGTGCTATAGTATGCCGTACGGTAGGGGCTATAGCCCATGGTCAAAAATGATGAAAAACGAGGTTAAAAAAAAAATTCAAAAATTCAAAAAACGATGGACTATAACCCATGTTTTTTGAAATTTTGAATTTTTTTGAAATCCTCAAAAATGATGAAAAACGGCGTGCTATAGTATGCCGTACGGTAGGGGCTATAGCCCATGGTCAAAAATGATGAAAAACGAGGTTAAAAAAAAAAATCAAAAATTAAAAAAACGATGGACTATAACCCATGTTTTTTGAAATTTTGAATTTTTTTCAAATCCTCAAAAATGATGAAAAACGGCGTGCTTTAGTATGCCGTACGGTAGGGGCTATAGCCCATGTTCAAAAATGATGAAAAACGAGGTTAATTTTTTTTTCAAAAATTCAAAAAACGATGGGCTATAACCCATGTTTTTTTAAATTTAGAATTTTTTTCAAATCCTCAAAAATGATGAAAAACGGCGTGCTATAGTATGCCGTACGGTATGGGCTATAGCCCATGTTCAAAAATGATGAAAAACGAGGTTAATTTTTTTTTCAAAAATTCCAAAAACGATGGGCTATAACCCATGTTTTTTGAAATTTTGAATTTTTTTCAAATCCTCAAAAATGATGAAAAACGGCGTGCTATAGTATGCCGTACGGTAGGGGCTATAGCCCATGTTCAAAAATGATGAAAAACGAGGTTAATTTTTTTTTTCAAAAATTCAAAAAACGATGGGCTATAACCCATGTTTTTTGAAATTTTGAATTTTTTTCAAATCCTCAAAAATGATGAAAAACGGCGTGCTATAGTATGCCGTACGGTAGGGGCTATAGCCCATGGTCAAAAATGATGAAAAACGAGGTTAAAAAAAAAAATCAAAAATTCAAAAAACGATGGACTATAACCCATGTTTTTTGAAATTTTGAATTTTTTTGAAATCCTCAAAAATGATGAGAAACGGCGTGCTATAGTATGCCGTACGGTAGGGGCTATAGCCCATGGTCAAAAATGATGAAAAACGAGGTTAAAAAAAAAAAAAAAAAAATCAAAAAACGATGGACTATAACCCATGTTTTTTGAAATTTTGAATTTTTTTCAAATCCTCAAAAATGATGAAAAACGGCGTGCTTTAGTATGCCGTACGGTAGGGGCTATAGCCCATGTTCAAAAATGATGAAAAACAAGGTTATTTTTTTTCTTCAAAAATTCAAAAAACGATGGGCTATAACCCATTTTTTTTTTAATTTTGAATTTTTTTCAAATCCTCAAAAATGATGAAAAACTGCGTGCTATAGTATGCCGTACGGTAGGGGCTATAGCCCATGGTCAAAAATGATGAAAAACGAGGTTAAAAAAATAATTCAAAAATTCAAAAAACGATGGACTATAACCCATGTTTTTTGAAATTTTGAAATTTTTTCAAATCCTCAAAAATGATTAAAAACGGCGTGCTATAGTATGCCGTACGGTAGGGGCTATAGCCCATGTTCAAAAATGATGAAAAACTAGGTTAAATTTTTTTTTTTTAAATTCAAAAAACGATGGACTATAACCCATGTTTTTTAAATTTTGAATTTTTTTCAATTCCTCAAAAATGATTAAAAACGGCGTGCTATAGTATGCCGTACGGTAGGGGCTATAGCCCATGTTCAAAAATGATGAAAAACGAGGTTAATTTTTTTTCAAAAATTCAAAAAACGATGGGCTATAACCAATGTTTTTTGAAATTTTTAATTTTTTTCAAATCCTCAAAAATGATGAAAAACGGCGTGCTATAGTATGCCGTACGGTAGGGGCTATAGCCCATGTTCAAAAATGATGAAAAACGAGGTTAATTTTTTTTTCAAAAATTCAAAAAACGATGGGCTATAACCCATGTTTTTTTAAATTTAGAATTTTTTTCAAATCCTCAAAAATGATGAAAAACGGCGTGCTATAGTATGCCGTACGGTATGGGCTATAGCCCATGTTCAAAAATGATGAAAAACGAGGTTAATTTTTTTTTCAAAAATTCCAAAAACGATGGGCTATAACCCATGTTTTTTGAAATTTTGAATTTTTTTCAAATCCTCAAAAATGATGAAAAACGGCGTGCTATAGTATGCCGTACGGTAGGGGCTATAGCCCATGTTCAAAAATGATGAAAAACGAGGTTAATTTGTTTTTCAAAAATTCAAAAAACGATGGGCTATAACCCATGTTTTTTGAAATTTTGAATTTTTTTCAAATCCTCAAAAATGATGAAAAACGGCGTGCTATAGTATGCCGTACGGTAGGGGCTATAGCCCATGGTCAAAAATGATGAAAAACGAGGTTAAAAAAAAAAATCAAAAATTCAAAAAACGATGGACTATAACCCATGTTTTTTGAAATTTTGAATTTTTTTGAAATCCTCAAAAATTATGAGAAACGGCGTGCTATAGTATGCCGTACGGTAGGGGCTATAGCCCATGGTCAAAAATGATGAAAAACGAGGTTAAAAATAAAAAAAAAAAAATCAAAAAACGATGGACTATAACCCATGTTTTTTGAAATTTTGAAATTTTTTCAAATCCTCAAAAATGATGAAAAACGGCGTGCTTTAGTATGCCGTACGGTAGGGGCTATAGCCCATGTTCAAAAATGATGAAAAACTAGGTTAATTTTTTTTTCAAAAATTCAAAAAACGATGGGCTATAACCCATGTTTTTTGAAATTTTGAATTTTTTTCAAATCCTCAAAAATGATGAAAAACGGCGTGCTATAGTATGCCGTACGGTAGGGGCTATAGCCCATGTTCAAAAATGATGAAAAACGAGGTAATTTTTTTTTTCAAAAATTCAAAAAACGATGGGCTATAACCCATGTTTTTTGAAATTTGGAATTTTTTTCAAATCCTCAAAAATGATGAAAAACGGCGTGCTATAGTATGCCGTACGGTAGGGGCTATAGCCCATGGTCAAAAATGATGAAAAACGAGGTTAAAAAAAAAAATCAAAAATTAAAAAAACGATGGACTATAACCCATGTTTTTTGAAATTTTGAATTTTTTTCAAATCCTCAAAAATGATGAAAAACGGCGTGCTTTAGTATGCCGTACGGTAGGGGCTATAGCCCATGTTCAAAAATGATGAAAAACAAGGTTATTTTTTTTCTTCAAAAATTCAAAAAACGATGGGCTATAACCCTTTTTTTTTTTAATTTTGAATTTTTTTCAAATCCTCAAAAATGATGAAAAACTGCGTGCTATAGTATGCCGTACGGTAGGGGCTATAGCCCATGGTCAAAAATGATGAAAAACGAGGTTAAAAAAATAATTCAAAAATTCAAAAAACGATGGACTATAACCCATGTTTTTTGAAATTTTGAATTTTTTTCAAATCCTCAAAAATGATGAAAAACGGCGTGCTTTAGTATGCCGTACGGTAGGGGCTATAGCCCATGTTCAAAAATGATGAAAAACAAGGTTATTTTTTTTCTTCAAAAATTAAAAAAACGATGGGCTATAACCCATTTTTTTTTTAATTTTGAATTTTTTTCAAATCCTCAAAAATGATGAAAAACTGCGTGCTATAGTATGCCGTACGGTAGGGGCTATAGCCCATGGTCAAAAATGATGAAAAACGAGGTTAAAAAAATAATTCAAAAATTCAAAAAACGATGGACTATAACCCATGTTTTTTGAAATTTTGAATTTTTTTCAAATCCTCAAAAATGATTAAAAACGGCGTGCTATAGTATGCCGTACGGTAGGGGCTATAGCCCATGTTCAAAAATGATGAAAAACTAGGTTAATTTTTTTTTCAAAAATTCAAAAAACGATGGGCTATAACCCATGTTTTTGAAATTTTGAAATTTTTTCAAATCCTCAAAAATGATGAAAAACGGCGTGCTATAGTATGCCGTACGGTAGGGGCTATAGCCCATGTTCAAAAATGATGAAAAACGAGGTAAATTTCTTTTTCAAAAATTCAAAAAACGATGGGCTATAACCCATGTTTTTTGAAATTTGGAATTTTTTTCAAATCCTCAAAAATGATGAAAAACGGCGTGCTATAGTATGCCGTACGGTAGGGGCTATAGCCCATGGTCAAAAATGATGAAAAACGAGGTTAAAAAAAAAAATCAAAAATTCAAAAAACGATGGACTATAACCCATGTTTTTTGAAATTTTGAATTTTTTTGAAATCCTCAAAAATGATGAAAAACGGCGTGCTATAGTATGCCGTACGGTAGGGGCTATAGCCCATGGTCAAAAATGATGAAAAACGAGGTAAAAAAAAATAATCAAAAATTAAAAAAACGATGGACTATAACCCATGTTTTTTGAAATTTTGAATTTTTTTCAAATCCTCAAAAATGATGAAAAACGGCGTGCTTTAGTATGCCGTACGGTAGGGGCTATAGCCCATGTTCAAAAATGATGAAAAACAAGGTTATTTTTTTTCTTCAAAAATTCAAAAAACGATGGGCTATAACCCTTTTTTTTTTTAATTTTTAATTTTTTTCAAATCCTCAAAAATGATGAAAAACTGCGTGCTATAGTATGCCGTACGGTAGGGGCTATAGCCCATGGTCAAAAATGATGAAAAACGAGGTTAAAAAAATAATTCAAAAATTCAAAAAACGATGGACTATAACCCATGTTTTTTGAAATTTTGATTTTTTTTCAAATCCTCAAAAATGATTAAAAACGGCGTGCTATAGTATGCCGTACGGTAGGGGCTATAGCCCATGTTCAAAAATGATGAAAAACTAGGTTAATTTTTTTTTCAAAAATTCAAAAAACGATGGGCTATAACCCATGTTTTTTGAATTTTTGAATTTTTTTCAAATCCTCAAAAATGATGAAAAACGGCGTGCTATAGTATGCCGTACGGTAGGGGCTATAGCCCATGTTCAAAAATTATGAAAAACGAGGTTAATTTTTTAGCCCATGGTCAAAAATGATGAAAAACGAGGTTAATTTTTTTTTTCAAAAATTCAAAAAACGATGGACTATAACCCATGTTTTTTGAAATTTTGAATTTTTTTGAAATCCTCAAAAATGATGAAAAACGGCGTGCTATAGTATGCCGTACGGTAGGGGCTATAGCCCATGGTCAAAAATGATGAAAAACGAGGGTAATTTTTTTTTTCAAAAATTCAAAAAACGATGGACTATAACCCATGTTTTTTGAAATTTTGAATTTTTTTCAAATCCTCAAAAATGATGAAAAACGGCGTGCTTTAGTATGCCGTACGGTAGGGGCTATAGCCCATGTTCAAAAATGATGAAAAACGAGGTTATTTTTTTTTTCAAAAAATCAAAAAACGATTGGCTATAACCCTTTTTTTTTTAATTTTTAATTTTTTTCAAATCCTCAAAAATGATAAAAAAACGGCGTGCTATAGTATGCCGTACGGTAGGGGCTATAGCCCATGTTCAAAAATGATGAAAAACGAGGTTAATTGTTTTTTTCAAAAATTCAAAAAACGATGGGCTATAACCCATGTTTTTTGAAATTTTGAAATTTTTTCAAATCCTCAAAAATGATGAAAAACGGCGTGCTATAGTATGCCGTACGGTAGGGGCTATAGCCCATGGTCAAAAATGATGAAAAAAGAGGTTAAAAAAAAATTCAAAAATTCAGAAAACGATGGACTATAACCCATGTTTTTTGAAATTTTGAAAATTTTTCAAATCCTCAAAAATGATGAAAAACGGCGTGCTATAGTATGCCGTACGGTAGGGGCTATAGCCCATGGTCAAAAATGATGAAAAACGAGGTTAAAAAAAAAATTCAAAAATTCAAAAAACGATGGACTATAACCCATGTTTTTTGAAATTTTGAATTTTTTTCAAATCCTCAAAAATGATGAAAAACTGCGTGCTATAGTATGCCGTACGGTAGGGGCTATAGCCCATGGTCAAAAATGATGAAAAACGAGGTTAATTTTTTTTTTCAAAAATTCAAAAAACGATGGACTATAACCCATGTTTTTTTTAATTTTGAATTTTTTTCAAATCCTCAAAAATGATTAAAAACGGTGTGCTATAGTATGCCGTACGGTAGGGGCTATAGCCCATGTTCAAAAATGATGAAAAACGAGGTTAATTTTTTTTTTAAAAATTCAAAAAACGATGGGCTATTACCCATGTTTTTGAAATTTCGAATTTTTTTCAAATCCTCAAAAATGATGAAAAACGGCGTGCTATAGTATGCCGTACGGTAGGGGCTATAGCCCATGTTCAAAAATGATGAAAAACGAGGTTAATTTTTTTTTCAAAAATTCAAAAAACGATGGGCTATAACCCATGTTTTTTGAAATTTTGAATTTTTTTCAAATCCTCAAAAATGATGAAAAACGGCGTGCTATAGTATGCCGTACGGTAGGGGCTATAGCCCATGGTCAAAAATGATGAAAAACGAGGTTAAAAAAAAAATTCAAAAATTCAAAAAACGTTGGACTATAACCCATGTTTTTTGAAATTTTTAATTTTTTTGAAATCCTCAAAAATGATGAAAAACGGCGTGCTATAGTATGCCGTACGGTAGGGGCTATAGCCCATGGTCAAAAATGATGAAAAACGAGGTAAAAAAAAAAATTCAAAAATTCAAAAAACGATGGACTATAACCCATGTTTTTTGAAATTTTGAATTTTTTTCAAATCCTCAAAAATGATGAAAAACGGCGTGCTTTAGTATGCCGTACGGTAGGGGCTATAGCCCATGTTCAAAAATGATGAAAAACGAGGTTATTTTTTTTTTCAAAAATTCAAAAAACGATGGGCTATAACCCATGTTTTTTGAAATTTTGAATTTTTTTCAAATCCTCAAAAATGATGAAAAACGGCGTGCTATAGTATGCCGTACGGTAGGGGCTATAGCCCATGGTCAAAAATGATGAAAAACTAGGTTAAAAAAAAAATTCAAAAATTCAAAAAACGATGGACTATAACCCATGTTTTTTTTAATTTTGAATTTTTTTCAAATCCTCAAAAATGATTAAAAACGGCGTGCTATAGTATGCCGTACGGTAGGGGCTATAGCCCATGTTCAAAAATGATGAAAAACGAGGTAAATCTTTTTTTCAAAAATTCAAAAAACGATGGGCTATAACCCATGTTTTTTGAAATTTTGAAATTTTTTCAAATCCTCAAAAATGATGAAAAACGGCGTGCTATAGTATCCCGTACGGTAGGGGCTATAGCCCATGGTCAAAAATGATGAAAAACGAGGTTAAAAGAAAAATCAAAAATTCAAAAAACAATGGACTATAACCCATGTTTTTTGAAATTTTGACATTTTTTCAAATCCTCAAAAATGATGAAAAACGGCGTGCTATAGTATGCCGTACGGTAGGGGCTATAGCCCATGTTCAAAAATGATGAAAAACGAGGTTATTTTTTTTTCAAAAATTCAAAAAACGATGGGCTATAACCCTTTTTTTTTTTTAATTTTGAATTTTTTTCAAATCCTCAAAAATGATAAAAAAAACGGCGTGCTATAGTATGCCGTACGGTAGGGGCTATAGCCCATGTTCAAAAATGATGAAAAACGAGGTTAATTGTTTTTTTCAAAAATTCAAAAAACGATGGACTATAACCCATGTTTTTTGAAATTTTGAATTTTTTTCAAATCCTCAAAAATGATGAAAAACGGCGTGCTTTAGTATGCCGTACGGTAGGGGCTATAACCCATGTTCAAAAATGATGAAAAACGAGGTTATTTTTTTTTTTTTAAATTCAAAAAACGATGGGCTATAACCCATTTTTTTGAAATTTTGAATTTTTTTCAAATCCTCAAAAATGATTAAAAACGGCGTGCTATAGTATGCCGTACGGTAGGGGCTATAGCCCATGTTCAAAAATGATGAAAAACGAGGTAAATCTTTTTTTCAAAAATTCAAAAAACGATGGGCTATAACCCATGTTTTTTGAAATTTTGAAATTTTTTCAAATCCTCAAAAATGATGAAAAACGGCGTGCTATAGTATGCCGTACGGTAGGGGCTATAGCCCATGGTCAAAAATGATGAAAAACTAGGTTAAAAAAAAAATTCAAAAATTCAAAAAACGATGGACTATAACCCATGTTTTTTGAAAATTTGAAATGTTTTCAAATCCTCAAAAATGATGAAAAACGGCGTGCTATAGTATGCCGTACGGTAGGGGCTATAGCCCATGTTCAAAAATGATGAAAAACGAGGTTAATTTTTTTTTCAAAAATTCAAAAAACGATGGGCTATAACCCATCTTTTTTGAAATTTTGAATTTTTTTCAAATCCTCAAAAATGATTAAAAACGGCGTGCTATAGTATGCCGTACGGTAGTGGCTATAGCCCATGTTCAAAAATGATGAAAAACGAGGTAAATCTTTTTTTCAAAAATTCAAAAAACGATGGGCTATAACCCATGTTTTTTGAAATTTTGAAATTTTTTCAAATCCTCAAAAATGATGAAAAACTGCGTGCTATAGTATGCCGTACGGTAGGGGCTATAGCCCATGGTCAAAAATGATGAAAAACGAGGTTAAATCTTTTTTTCAAAAATTCAAAAAACGATGGACTATAACCCATGTTTTTGGAAATTTTGAATTTTTTTCAAATCCTCAAAAATGATTAAAAACGGCGTGCTATAGTATGCCGTACGGTAGGGGCTATAGCCCATGTTCAAAAATGATGAAAAACGAGGTAATTTTTTTTTTCAAAAATTCAAAAAACGATGGGCTATAACCCATGTTTTTTGAAATTTTGAATTTTTTTCAAATCCTCAAAAATGATGAAAAACGGCGTGCTATAGTATGCCGTACGGTAGGGGCTATAGCCCATGTTCAAAAATGATGAAAAACTAGGTAATTTTTTTTTTCAAAAATTCAAAAAACGATGGGCTATAACCCATGTTTTTTGAAATTTTGAATTTTTTTCAAATCCTCAAAAATGATGAAAAACGGCGTGCTATAGTATGCCGTACGGTAGGGGCTATAGCCCATGGTCAAAAATGATGAAAAACGAGGTCAAATTTTTTTTTCAAAAATTCAAAAAACTATGGACTATAACCCATGTTTTTTTAATTTTTGAATTTTTTTGAAATCCTCAAAAATGATGAAAAACGGCGTGCTATAGTATGCCGTACGGTAGGGGCTCTAGCCCATGGTCAAAAATGATGAAAAACGAGGTTAATTTTTTTTTCAAAAATTCAAAAAACGATGGGCTATAACCCATGTTTTTTGAAATTTTGAAATTTTTTCAAAACCTCAAAAATGATGAAAAGCGGCGTGATATAGTATGCTGTATGGTATGGGCCATAGCCCATAGTCCAAAATGATGAAAAACAAGATTATTTATTTTGTCATCAAAGTTTTTTAATTATTTTAAATAAAGTATACAAAATCCACATGACTTACACAAAAGAAAAAGACAAGAAAAAACAAACAAACAAAACACACCTAGCAGTCAAAAAAAAGAAAACCCCTGGACAACACCCCTCCACACTCTGTTGTTGACACTCATGGTTATATCATATGTAATGTACAAATACAAAATGTTACATATTCAAAAAACGATGGGCTATAACCCAAGTTTTTCTTTTTTTTTCTTTTTTTTTCAAATCCTTAAAAATGATGAAAAACGGCGTGCTATAGTATGCCGTACGGTATGGGCTATAGCCCATGTTCAAAAATGATGAAAAACGAGGTTTATTTTTTTTTCAAAAATTCAAAAAACGATGGGCTATAACCCATGTTTTTTGAAATTTTGAATTATTTTCAAATCCTCAAAAATGATGAAAAACTGCGTGCTATAGTATGCCGTACGGTAGGGGCTATAGCCCATGGTCAAAAATGATGAAAAACGAGGTTAAAAAAATTTTCAAAAATTCAAAAAACGATGGACTATAACCCATGTTTTTTTAAATTTTGATTTTTTTTCAAATCCTCAAAAATGATTAAAAACGGCGTGCTATAGTATGCCGTACGGTAGGGGCTATAGCCCATGTTCAAAAATGATGAAAAACGAGGTTAATTTTTTTTTCAAAAATTCAAAAAACGATGGGCTATAACCCATGTTTTTTGAAATTTCGAATTTTTTTCAAATCCTCAAAAATGATGAAAAACAGCGTGCTATAGTATGCCGTACGGTAGGGGCTATAGCCCATGTTCAAAAATGATGAAAAACGAGGTTAATTTTTTTTTCAAAAATTCAAAAAACGATGGGCTATAACCCATGTTTTTTGAAATTTTGAATTTTTTTCAAATCCTCAAAAATGATGAAAAACGGCGTGCTATAGTATGCCGTACGGTAGGGGCTATAGCCCATGGTCAAAAATGATGAAAAACGAGGTTAAATTTTTTTTTCAAAAATTCAAAAAACGATGGACTATAACCCATGTTTTTTGAAATTTTGATTTTTTTTGAAATCCTCAAAAATGATGAAAAACGGCGTGCTATAGTATGCCGTACGGTAGGGGCTATAGCCCATGGTCAAAAATGATGAAAAACGAGGTAAAAAAAAAAATTCAAAAATTCTAAAAACGATGGACTATAACCCATGTTTTTTGAAATTTTGATTTTTTTTCAAATCCTCAAAAATGATGAAAAACGGCGTGCTTTAGTATGCCGTACGGTAGGGGCTATAGCCCATGTTCAAAAATGATGAAAAACGAGGTTATTTTTTTTTTCAAAAATTCAAAAAACGATGGGCTATAACCCATTTTTTTGAAATTTTGAATTTTTTTCAAATCCTCAAAAATGATAAAAAACGGCGTGCTATAGTATGCCGTACACGGTAGGGGCTATAGCCCATGTTCAAAAATGATGAAAAACGAGGTTATTTTTTTTTTCAAAAATTCAAAAAACGATGGGCTATAACCCATGTTTTTTTTAATTTTGAATTTTTTTCAAATCCTCAAAAATGATTAAAAACGGCGTGCTATAGTATGCCGTACGGTAGGGGCTATAGCCCATGTTAAAAAATGATGAAAAACGAGGTAAATCTTTTTTTCAAAAATTCAAAAAACGATGGGCTATAACCCATGTTTTTTGAAATTTTGTAATTTTTTCAAATCCTCAAAAATGATGAAAAACGGCGTGCTATAGTATCCCGTACGGTAGGGGCTATAGCCCATGGTCAAAAATGATGAAAAACGAGGTTAAAAGAAAAATCTAAAATTCAAAAAACAATGGACTATAACCCATGTTTTTTGAAATTTAGAAATTTTTTCAAATCCTCAAAAATGATGAAAAACGGCGTGCTATAGTATGCCGTACGGTAGGGGCTATAGCCCATGTTCAAAAATGATGAAAAACGAGGTTAATTTTTTTTTCAAAAATTCAAAAAACGATGGGCTATAACCCATCTTTTTTGAAATTTTGAATTTTTTTCAAATCCTCAAAAATGATTAAAAACGGCGTGCTATAGTATGCCGTACGGTAGTGGCTATAGCCCATGTTCAAAAATGATGAAAAACGAGGTAAATCTTTTTTTCAAAAATTCAAAAAACGATGGGCTATAACCCATGTTTTTTGAAATTTTGAATTTTTTTCAAATCCTCAAAAATGATGAAAAACGGCGTGCTATAGTATGCCGTACGGTAGGGGCTATAGCCCATGTTCAAAAATGATGAAAAACAAGGTAAATTTTTTTTTCAAAAATTCAAAAAACGATGGGCTATAACCCATGTTTTTTGAAATTTTGAATTTTTTTCAAATCCTCAAAAATGATGAAAAACTGCGTGCTATAGTATGCCGTACGGTAGGGGCTATAGCCCATGGTCAAAAATGATGAAAAACGAGGTTAATTTTTTTTTTCAAAAATTCAAAAAACGATGGACTATAACCCATGTTTTTTGAAATTTTGAATTTTTTTCAAATCCTCAAAAATGATTAAAAACGGCGTGCTATAGTATGCCGTACGGTAGGGGCTATAGCCCATGGTCAAAAATGATGAAAAACGAGGTCAAATTGTTTTTTCAAAAATTCAAAAAACTATGGACTATAACCCATGTTTTTTGAATTTTTGAATTTTTTTGAAATCCTCAAAAATGATGAAAAACGGCGTGCTATAGTATGCCGTACGGTAGGGGCTCTAGCCCATGGTCAAAAATGATGAAAAACGAGGTTAATTTTTTTTTCAAAAATTCAAAAAACGATGGGCTATAACCCATGTTTTTTTACATTTTGAAATTTTTTCAAAACCTCAAAAATGATGAAAAGCGGCGTGATATAGTATGCTGTATGGTATGGGCCATAGCCCATAGTCCAAAATGATGAAAAACAAGATTATTTATTTTGTCATCAAAGTTTTTTAATTATTTTAAATAAAGCATACAAAATCCACATGACTTACACAAAAGAAAAAGACAAGAAAAAACAAACAAACAAAACACACCTAGCAGTCAAAAAAAAGAAAACCCCTGGACAACACCCCTCCACACTCTGTTGTTGACACTCGTGGTTATATCATATGTAATGTACAAATACAAAATGTTACATATTCAAAAAACGATGGGCTATAACCCAAGTTTTTCTTTTTTTTTCTTTTTTTTCAAATCCTTAAAAATGATGAAAAACGGCGTGCTATAGTATGCCGTACGGTATGGGCTATAGCCCATGTTCAAAAATGATGAAAAACGAGGTTATTTTTTTTTCAAAAATTCAAAAAACGATGGACTATAACCCATGTTTTTTGAAATTTTGAATTTTTTTCAAATCCTCAAAAATGATGAAAAACGGCGTGCTATAGTATGCCGTACGGTAGGGGCTATAGCCCATGTTCAAAAATGATGAAAAACAAGGTTAATTTTTTTTTCAAAAATTCAAAAAACGATGGGCTATAACCCATGTTTTTTGAAATTTTGAATTATTTTCAAATCCTCAAAAATGATGAAAAACTGCGTGCTATAGTATGCCGTACGGTAGGGGCTATAGCCCATGGTCAAAAATGATGAAAAACGAGGTTAAAAAAAAATTCAAAAATTCAAAAAACGATGGACTATAACCCATGTTTTTTTAAATTTTGATTTTTTTTCAAATCCTCAAAAATGATTAAAAACGGCGTGCTATAGTATGCCGTACGGTAGGGGCTATAGCCCATGTTCAAAAATGATGAAAAACGAGGTTAATTTTTTTTTCAAAAATTCAAAAAACGATGGGCTATAACCCATGTTTTTTGAAATTTCGAATTTTTTTCAAATCCTCAAAAATGATGAAAAACGGCGTGCTATAGTATGCCGTACGGTAGGGGCTATAGCCCATGTTCAAAAATGATGAAAAACGAGGTTAATTTTTTTTTCAAAAATTCAAAAAACGATGGGCTATAACCCATGTTTTTTGAAATTTTGAATTTTTTTCAAATCCTCAAAAATGATGAAAAACGGCGTGCTATAGTATGCCGTACGGTAGGGGCTATAGCCCATGGTCAAAAATGATGAAAAACGAGGTTAAATTTTTTTTTCAAAAATTCAAAAAACGATGGACTATAACCCATGTTTTTTGAAATTTTGAATTTTTTTGAAATCCTCAAAAATGATGAAAAACGGCGTGCTATAGTATGCCGTACGGTAGGGGCTATAGCCCATGGTCAAAAATGATGAAAAACGAGGTAAAAAAAAAAATTCAAAAATTCAAAAAACGATGGACTATAACCCATGTTTTTTGAAATTTTGATTTTTTTTTCAAATCCTCAAAAATGATGAAAAACGGCGTGCTTTAGTATGCCGTACGGTAGGGGCTATAGCCCATGTTCAAAAATGATGAAAAACGAGGTTATTTTTTTTTTCAAAAATTCAAAAAACGATGGGCTATAACCCATTTTTTTGAAATTTTGAATTTTTTTCAAATCCTCAAAAATGATAAAAAACGGCGTGCTATAGTATGCCGTACACGGTAGGGGCTATAACCCAATGTCAAAAATGATGAAAAACGAGGTTATTTTTTTTTTCAAAAATTCAAAAAACGATGGGCTATAACCCATGTTTTTTGAAATTTTGAAATTTTTTCAAATCCTCAAAAATGATGAAAAACGGCGTGCTATAGTATGCCGTACGGTAGGGGCTATAGCCCATGGTCAAAAATGATGAAAAACTAGGTTAAAAAAAAAAATCAAAAATTCAAAAAACGATGGACTATAACCCATGTTTTTTTTTATTTTGAATTTTTTTCAAATCCTCAAAAATGATTAAAAACGGCGTGCTATAGTATGCCGTACGGTAGGGGCTATAGCCCATGTTAAAAAATGATGAAAAACGAGGTAAATCTTTTTTTCAAAAATTCAAAAAACGATGGGCTATAACCCATGTTTTTTGAAATTTTGTAATTTTTTCAAATCCTCAAAAATGATGAAAAACGGCGTGCTATAGTATCCCGTACGGTAGGGGCTATAGCCCATGGTCAAAAATGATGAAAAACGAGGTTAAAAGAAAAATCAAAAATTCAAAAAACAATGGACTATAACCCATGTTTTTTGAAATTTAGAAATTTTTTCAAATCCTCAAAAATGATGAAAAACGGCGTGCTATAGTATGCCGTACGGTAGGGGCTATAGCCCATGTTCAAAAATGATGAAAAACGAGGTTAATTTTTTTTTCAAAAATTCAAAAAACGATGGGCTATAACCCATCTTTTTTGAAATTTTGAATTTTTTTCAAATCCTCAAAAATGATTAAAAACGGCGTGCTATAGTATGCCGTACGGTAGTGGCTATAGCCCATGTTCAAAAATGATGAAAAACGAGGTAAATCTTTTTTTCAAAAATTCAAAAAACGATGGGCTATAACCCATGTTTTTTGAAATTTTGAATTTTTTTCAAATCCTCAAAAATGATGAAAAACGGCGTGCTATAGTATGCCGTACGGTAGGGGCTATAGCCCATGTTCAAAAATGATGAAAAACAAGGTAAATTTTTTTTTCAAAAATTCAAAAAACGATGGGCTATAACCCATGTTTTTTGAAATTTTGATTTTTTTTCAAATCCTCAAAAATGATGAAAAACTGCGTGCTATAGTATGCCGTACGGTAGGGGCTATAGCCCATGGTCAAAAATGATGAAAAACGAGGTTAATTTTTTTTTTCAAAAATTAAAAAAACGATGGACTATAACCCATGTTTTTTGAAATTTTGAATTTTTTTCAAATCCTCAAAAATGATTAAAAACGGCGTGCTATAGTATGCCGTACGGTAGGGGCTATAGCCCATGTTCAAAAATGATGAAAAACGAGGTTAATTTTTTTTTCAAAAATTCAAAAAACGATGGGCTATAACCCATGTTTTTTGAAATTTTGAATTTTTTTCAAATCCTCAAAAATGATGAAAAACTGCGTGCTATAGTATGCCGTACGGTAGGGGCTATAGCCCATGTTCAAAAATGATGAAAAACGAGGTTATTTTTTTTTTCAAAAATTCAAAAAACGATGGGCTATAACCCATGTTTTTTGAAATTTTGAATTTTTTTCAAATCCTCAAAAATGATGAAAAACGGCGTGCTATAGTATGCCGTACGGTAGGGGCTATAGCCCATGGTCAAAAATGATGAAAAACGAGGTTAAAAAGAAAAAATCAAAAATTCAAAAAACGATGGACTATAACCCATGTTTTTTGAAATTTTGAATTTTTTTGAAATCCTCAACAATGATGAAAAACGGCGTGCTATAGTATGCCGTACGGTAGGGGCTATAGCCCATGGTCAAAAATGATGAAAAACGAGGTTAAAAAAAAAATTCAAAAATTCAAAAAACGATGGACTATAACCCATGTTTTTGAAATTTTGATTTTTTTTCAAATCCTCAAAAATGATGAAAAACGGCGTGCTTTAGTATGCCGTACGGTAGGGGCTATAGCCCATGTTCAAAAATGATGAAAAACGAGGTTATTTTTTTTTTCAAAAATTCAAAAAACGATGGGCTATAACCCATTTTTTTGAAATTTTGAATTTTTTTCAAATCCTCAAAAATGATAAAAAACGGCGTGCTATAGTATGCCGTACGGTAGGGGCTATAGCCCATGTTCAAAAATGATGAAAAACGAGGTTAATTTTTTTTTCAAAAATTCAAAAAACGATGGGCTATAACCCATGTTTTTTGAAATTTTGAAATTTTTTGAAATCCTCAAAAATGATGAAAAACGGCGTGCTATAGTATCCCGTACGGTAGGGGCTATAGCCCATGGTCAAAAATGATGAAGAACGAGGTTAAAAGAAAAATCTAAAATTCAAAAAACAATGGACTATAACCCATGTTTTTTGAAATTTTGAAATTTTTTCAAATCCTCAAAAATGATGAAAAACGGCGTGCTATAGTATGCCGTACGGTAGGGGCTATAGCCCATGTTCAAAAATGATGAAAAACGAGGTTAATTCTTTTTTTCAAAAATTCAAAAAACGATGGGCTATAACCCATCTTTTTTGAAATTTTGAATTTTTTTCAAATCCTCAAAAATGATTAAAAACGGCGTGCTATAGTATGCCGTACGGTAGTGGCTATAGCCCATGTTCAAAAATGATGAAAAACGAGGTAAATCTTTTTTTCAAAAATTCAAAAAACGATGGGCTATAACCCATGTTTTTTTTAATTTTGAATTTTTTTCAAATCCTCAAAAATGATGAAAAACGGCGTGCTATAGTATGCCGTACGGTAGGGGCTATAGCCCATGTTCAAAAATGATGAAAAACGAGGTTAATTTTTTTTTCAAAAATTCAAAAAACGATGGGCTATAACCCATGTTTTTTTAATTTTTGATTTTTTTTCAAATCCTCAAAAATGATGAAAAACGGCGTGCTATAGTATCCCGTACGGTAGGGGCTATAGCCCATGGTCAAAAATGATGAAGAACGAGGTTAAAAGAAAAATCTAAAATTCAAAAAACAATGGACTATAACCCATGTTTTTTGAAATTTTGAAATTTTTTCAAATCCTCAAAAATGATGAAAAACGGCGTGCTATAGTATGCCGTACGGTAGGGGCTATAGCCCATGTTCAAAAATGATGAAAAACGAGGTTAATTCTTTTTTTCAAAAATTCAAAAAACTATGGGCTATAACCCATCTTTTTTGAAATTTTGAATTTTTTTCAAATCCTCAAAAATGATTAAAAACGGCGTGCTATAGTATGCCGTACGGTAGTGGCTATAGCCCATGTTCAAAAATGATGAAAAACGAGGTAAATCTTTTTTTCAAAAATTCAAAAAACGATGGGCTATAACCCATGTTTTTTTTAATTTTGAATTTTTTTCAAATCCTCAAAAATGATGAAAAACGGCGTGCTATAGTATGCCGTACGGTAGGGGCTATAGCCCATGTTCAAAAATGATGAAAAACGAGGTTAATTTTTTTTTCAAAAATTCAAAAAACGATGGGCTATAACCCATGTTTTTTGAATTTTTGAATTTTTTTCAAATCCTCAAAAATGATGAAAAACGGCGTGCTATAGTATCCCGTACGGTAGGGGCTATAGCCCATGGTCAAAAATGATGAAAAACGAGGTTAAAAAAAAATTCAAAAATTCAAAAAACAATGGACTATAACCCATGTTTTTTGAAATTTTGAATTTTTTTCAAATCCTCAAAAATGATGAAAAACGGCGTGCTATAGTATGCCGTACGGTAGGGGCTATATCCCATGTTCAAAAATGATGAAAAACGAGGTTAATTATTTTTTCAAAAATTCAAAAAACGATGGGCTATAACCCATCTTTTTTGAAATTTTGAATTTTTTTCAAATCCTCAAAAATGATGAAAAACGGCGTGCTATAGTATGCCGTACGGTAGGGGCTATAGCCCATGTTAAAAAATGATGAAAAACGAGGTTAATTATTTTTTCAAAAATTCAAAAAACGATGGGCTATAACCCATGTTTTTTGAAAAAAATTCAAATCCTCAAAAATGATGAAAAACGGCGTGCTATAGTATGCCGTACGGTAGGGGCTATAGCCCATGTTCAAAAATGATGAAAAATGAGGTTAAAAAAAAATCTAAAATTCAAAAAACGATGGGCTATAACCCATGTTTTTTGAAATTTTGAAATTTTTTCAAAACCTCAAAAATGATGAAAAGCGGCGTGATATAGTATGCCGTATGGTATGGGCCATAGCCCATAGTCCAAAATGATGAAAAACGAGATTATTTATTTTGTCATCAAAGTTTTTTAATGATTTTAAATAAAGCATACAAAATCCACATGACTTACACAAAAGAAAAAGACAAGAAAAAACAAACAAACAAAACACACCTAGCAGTCAAAAAAAAGAAAACCCCTGGACAACACCCCTCCACACTCTGTTGTTGACACTCGTGGTTATATCATATGTAATGTACAAATACAAAATGTTACAACAATCCTTTGATATACAAATAAAAAAAGTCCCATATCTCATGGAACTTCCCTTTGACGTTATTCCTCCTGGCAATTGAGTATTCAAAGGATGCCGCTTCAGTCATAAGTTGGGTCCAGTCTGTGATCTCTGGCGTAGCAGAGCTCTTCCAGTTTCTCAGTATCAACCTAGCTGCAGTAATAAGGCCTGCAGTCACCAATGCATGTTGTGGAAAAACGAGATTAAAATATATATATATATATATATATATATATTCAAAAAACGATGGGCTATAACCCAAGTTTTTTTTTTTTTTTTTTAATCCTTAAAAATGATGAAAAACGGCGTGCTATAGTATGCCGTACGGTAGGGGCTATAGCCCATGTTAAAAAATGATGAAAAACGAGGTTATTTTTTTTTCAAAAATTCAAAAAACGATGGGCTATAACCCATTTTTTTGGAAATTTTGAATTTTTTTCAAATCCTCAAAAATGATTAAAAACGGCGTGCTATAGTATGCCGTACGGTAGGGGCTATAGCCCATGTTCAAAATGATGAAAAACGAGGTAAATTTTTTTTTCAAAAATTCAAAAAACGATGGGCTATAACCCATGTTTTTTGAAATTTTGAATTTTTTTCAAATCCTCAAAAATGATTAAAAACGGCGTGCTATAGTATGCCGTACGGTAGGGGCTATAGCCCATGGTCAAAAATGATGAAAAACGAGGTTAAAAAAAAAATCAAAAATTCAAAAAACGATGGACTATAACCCATGTTTTTTTTTATTTTGAATTTTTTTCAAATCCTCAAGAATGATTAAAAACGGCGTGCTATAGTATGCCGTACGGTAGGGGCTATAGCCCATGTTCAAAAATGATGAAAAACGAGGTTAATCTTTTTTTTCAAAATTTCAAAAAACGATGGGCTAAGTATAACCCATGTTTTTTGAAATTTTGATTTTTTTTCAAATCCTCAAAAATGATGAAAAACGGCGTGCTATAGTATGCCGTACGGTAGGGGCTATAGCCCATGTTCAAAAATGATGAAAAACGAGGTTATTTTTTTTTTCAAAAATTCAAAAAACAATGGGCTATAACCCATGTTTTTTGAAATTTAGAGTTTTTTTCAAATCCTCAAAAATGATGAAAAACGGCGTGCTATAGTATGCCGTACGGTAGGGGCTATAGCCCATGGTCAAAAATGATGAAAAACGAGGTAAAAAAAAAAATCAAAAATTCAAAAAACGATGGACTATAACCCATGTTTTTTTTTATTTTGAATTTTTTTCAAATCCTCAAAAATGATTAAAAACGGCGTGCTATAGTATGCCTTACGGTAGGGGCTATAGCCCATGTTCAAAAGTGATGAAAAACGAGGTTAATTTTTTTTTCAAAATTTCAAAAAACGATGGGCTATAACCCATGTTTTTTGAAATTTTGATTTTTTTTTCAAATCCTCAAAAATGATGAAAAACGGCGTGCTATAGTATGCCGTACGGTAGGGGCTATAGCCCATGTTCAAAAATGATGAAAAACGAGGTTATTTTTTTTTTCAAAAATTCAAAAAACGATGGGCTATAACCCATGTTTTTTGAAATTTAGAATTTTTTTCAAATCCTCAAAAATGATGAAAAACGGCGTGCTATAGTATGCCGTACGGTAGGGGCTATAGCCCATGGTCAAAAATGATGAAAAACGAGGTTAAATTCTTTTCTCAAAAAATCAAAAAACGATGTTTTTTTTTTTTTTCCTTTTTTTTTAAATCCTCAAAAATGATGAAAAACTGCGTGCTATAGTATGCCTTACGGTATGGGCTATAGCCCATGGTCAAAAATGATGAAAAACGAGGATAATTCTTTTTTCAAAAATTCAAAAAACGATGGGCTATAACCCATGTTTGTTTTTTTTTTCATTTTTTTCAAATCCTCAAAAATGATGAAAAATGGCATGCTATAGTATGCCGTACGGTATGGGCTATTAGACGAGCATCTAAAATCGGATAAAAAACGTCTAAAAATAGACGTCTAAAACACGTCTAAAAATAGACGTGTTTTAGACGTCTATTTTTAGACGTTTTTTAGACGTCTATTTTTAGAAGTTTTTTATCCCATTTTTAGACGCACGTCTAATAGCCGGCTATTGCTCAGTGGGATGGTCAAAAATGATGAAAAACGAGGATTATTTCTTTTTTCAAAATTTAAAAAACACGATGGGCTATAACCCATGTTTTTTATTTTTTCATTTTTTTTCAAATCCTCAAAAATGATGAAAAACGGCGTGCTATAGTATGCCTTACGGTATGGGCTATAGCCCATGGTCAAAAATGATGAAAAACGAGGATAATTCTTTTTTCAAAAATTCAAAAAACGATGGGCTATAACCCATGTTTGTTTTTTTTTTTCATTTTTTTCAAATCCTCAAAAATGATGAAAAATGGCATGCTATAGTATGCCGTACGGTATGGGCTATTAGACGAGCATCTAAAATCGGATAAAAAACGTCTAAAAATAGACGTCTAAAACACGTCTAAAAATAGACGTGTTTTAGACGTCTATTTTTAGACGTTTTTTAGACGTCTATTTTTAGAAGTTTTTTATCCCATTTTTAGACGCACGTCTAATAGCCGGCTATTGCTCAGTGGGATGGTCAAAAATGATGAAAAACGAGGATTATTTATTTTTTCAAAATTTAAAAAACACGATGGGCTATAACCCATGTTTTTTTTTTTTTCATTTTTTTTCAAATCCTCAAAAATGATGAAAAACGGCGTGCTATAGTATGCCGTACGGTATGGGCTATAGCCCATGGTCAAAAATGATGAAAAACAAGGTAATTTTAATTTTTCAAAAAATCAAAAAACAATGGGCTATAACCCATGTTTTTTTTTTTCATTTTTTTCAAATCCTCAAAAATGATTAAACGGCGTGCTATAGTATGCCGTACGGTATGGGCTATAGCCCATGGTCAAAAATGATGAAAAACGAGGATAAAAAAAAAATCAAAAATTCAAATAACGATGGGCTATAACCCATGTTTTTTTTTTTTTCATTTTTTCAAATCCTCAAAAATGATGAAAAACGGCATGCTATAGTATGCCGTACGGTATGGGCTATTAGACGAGCATCTAAAATCGGATAAAAAACGTCTAAAAATAGACGTGTTTTAGACGTCTATTTTTAGACGTTTTTTAGACGTCTATTTTTAGACGTTTTTTATCCCATTTTTAGACGCACGTCTAATAGTCGGCTATTGCTCAGTGGGATGGTCAAAAATGATGAAAAACGAGGATTCTTTTTTATTTCAAAATTTCAAAAAATTTCAAAAAACGATGTTCAAAAACCCATGTTTTTTATCTTTTCATTTTTTTCAAATCCTCAAAAATGATGAAAAACGGCGTGCTATAGTATGCCGTACGGTATGGGCTATAGCCCATGGTAAAAAATGATGAAAAACGAGGTTAATCTTTTTTTTCAAAAAATCAAAAAACGATGGGCTATAACCCATGTTTTTTTTTCTCTTTTTTTTCAAATCCTCAAAAATGATGAAAAACGGCGTGCTAGAGTATGCCGTACGGTATGGGCTATAGCCCATAGTCAAAAATGATGAAAAACGAGGATTAAAAAAAAATCAAAAATTCAAAAAACGATGGGCTAAAACCATGTTTTTTCTTTTTTTTTTTTTTTTTAATTTCAAATCCTCAAAAATTATGAAAAACGGCGTGCTAGAGTATGCCGTACGGTATGGGCTATAGCCCATGGTCAAAAATGATGAAAAACGAGGATAAAAAAAAAATCTAAAAATCTAAAAACGATGGGCTATAACCCATGTTTTTTTTTTTTCATTTTTTGGTATAGTAAGCCGTACGGTATGGGCTATTAGACAAGCATCTAAAATGGGATAAAAAAACGTCTAAAAATAGACGTCTAAAACACGTCTAAAAATAGACGTGTTTTAGACGTCTATTTTTAGATATCTTTTAGACGTCGATTTTTAGACGTTTTTTATCCCATTTTTAGACGCACGTCTAATAGCCGGCTATTGCTCAGTGGGATGGTCAAAAATGATGAAAAACGAGGATTAAAAAAAAAATCTAAATTTCAAAAAACGATGGGCTATAACCCATGTTTTTTTTTTTTTCATTTTTTTCCAATCCTCAAAAATGATGAAAAACGGCGTGCTATAGTATGCCGTACGGTATGGGCTATCAAAAATTATGAAAAACGAGGATAATTCAAAAATTCAAAAAACGATGGGCTATAACCCATGTTTGTTTTTTTTTTCATTTTTTCAAATCCTCAAAAATTATGAAAAACGGCATGCTATAGTATGCCGTACGGTATGGGCTATTAGACGAGCATCTAAAATCGGATAAAAAACGTCTAAAAATAGACGTGTTTTAGACGTCTATTTTTAGACGTTTTTTAGACGTCTATTTTTAGACGTTTTTTATCCCATTTTTAGACGCACGTCTAATAGCCGGCTATTGCTCAGAGGGATGGTCAAAAATGATGAAAAACGAGGATTCTTTTTATTTCAAAAATTCAAAAAACGATGTTCAAAAACCCATGTTTTTTATTTTTTAATTTTTTTCAAATCCTCAAAAATGATGAAAAACGGCGTGCTATAGTATGCCGTACGGTATGGGCTATAGCCCATGGTAAAAAATGATGAAAAACGAGGTTAATCTTTTTTTTCAAAAAATCTAAAAACGATGGGCTATAACCCATGTTTTTTTGGGGTTTTTTTACATTTTTTTCAAATCCTCAAAAATGATGAAAAACGGCGTGCTAGAGTATGCCGTACGGTATGGGCTATAGCCCATGGTCAAAAATGATGAAAAACGAGGATAAAAAATAAAATCAAAAATCAAAAAACGATGGGCTATAACCCTTGTTTTTTTTCAAATCCTCAAAAATGATGAAAAACGGCGTGCTATTGTATGCCGTACGGTATGGGCTATAGCCCATGGTCAAAAATGATGAAAAACGAGGATTAAAAAAAAATCTAAAATTCAAAAAACGATGGGCTAAAACCATGTTTTTTTGGGGGGTTTTTAAAAAAAAATTCAAATCCTCAAAAATGATGAAAAACGGCGTGCTATAGTATGCCGTACGGTAGGGGCTATAGCCCATGTTCAAAAATGATGAAAAACGAGGTTAATTTTTTTTTCAAAAATTCAAAAAACGATGGGCTATAACCCATGTTTTTTGAAATTTTGAATTTTTTTCAAATCCTCAAAAATGATGAAAAACTGCGTGCTATAGTATGCCGTACGGTAGGGGCTATAGCCCATGTTCAAAAATGATGAAAAACGAGGTTATTTTTTTTTTCAAAAATTCAAAAAACGATGGGCTATAACCCATGTTTTTTGAAATTTTGAATTTTTTTCAAATCCTCAAAAATGATGAAAAACGGCGTGCTATAGTATGCCGTACGGTATGGGCTATAGCCCATGGTCAAAAATGATGAAAAACGAGGATAAAAAAAATGAAAATAAATAAAAAAACGATGGGCTATAACCCATGTTTTTTTTTTTTTTTTTTTTTTCAAATCCTCAAAAATGATGAAAAACGGCGTGCTATTGTATGCCGTACGGTATGGGCTATATAGCCAATGGTCAAAAATGATGAAAAACGAGGATAATTTTTTTTCAAAAATTCAAAAAACGATGGGCTATAACCCATGTTTTGTTTTTGTTTTTCATTTTTTTCAAATCCTCAAAAATGATGAAAAACTGCGTGCTATAGTATGCCGTACGGTATGGGCTATAGCCCATGTTCAAAAATGATGAAAAACAAGGTTAAAAAAAAATCTAAAATTCTAAAAACGATGGGCTATAACCCATGTTTTTTTAATTTTTAATTTTTTTCAAATCCTCAATAATGATGAAAAATGGCGTGCTATAGTATGCCGTACGGTATGGGCTATAGCCCATGTTCAAAAATGATGAAAAACAAGGTTAAAATGAAAATCAAAAATTCAAAAAACGATGGGCCCATGGTCCAAAATGATGACGTTCTCTACCGCAACATACTTAAAAGTATAGCGGTGTATGAGAATGGGTGTTGCGGAGGATGAGAAACTGTTTCTCATCCTCAGCAACACCCATGATGATGTTTTGCTAACAACATAGAAGCCTACATTCTTACACCTAGCAACCCCATTCTAGCCTACTTAGGTTCATCTTACGGTGGACATGTTTGCCTGAAAAGGAATATTTGAAATGTTTCATAGTTTTAGAAATATAGTGCTTTCAAATTTACAATTATTATTATTATTTCTAAAACTATGACACCTTTCAAAGATTCCTTTTCAGGCAAACATGTCCACCGTAAGATGAACCTAAGTAGGCTAGAATGGGGTTGGTAGGTTTAAGTATGTAGGACTAGTAGCATGCCAAAGTTTGTGCTATTGCCATAGCATAGAAAATGCATTGGGCGTTTAAGTTAAACAACTCAGAAACTACAAAACATTTCAAAGTAAAACGTTCCAGCATGTGTCTCCACAGTAAGCTGAATAATAAAAAGTGTGAATGTAGTTTCTAGGTGAAAGTGATTCTACTCTACTCCTGCCTGACCACCCCTCACCAACTCTCCTCCTGCCTGACCTCCTCTCGCCTACTCTCCTCCTGCCTGGGGCCCCCTCACCTGCTCTCCCCCTGCCTGACCCCCTCTCCCCCTACCTACCTACCTACTCTTACCTGACCCCCTTCCTACTCTAGGTGTTGGTGATTTGAACCAGCACCACCCTACTAGGTATTCTACGGATATTATCTGATTTATCCACCGGGCCACTTAACGGCACACAGTACTACCTACTCTAGGTGTTGGTGATTTGAACCAGCACCGTCCTGTATGTCAGGTTTGAACCGGCACACTTCTACTAGGTAATCTATGGATATTATCTGATATCTCTACTGTATATACTTTATATCTTTAGAAACATTCCTACCTACTGTTGGTGATTTGAACCAGCACCACCCTACTAGGAGTATGTCGGCCGGCATACTTCTACTAGGTATTCTATGGATATCATCTGATTTAGCCATTGGGCCACTCCTACTCTAGGTGTTGGTGATTTGAACCAGCACCATCATATGTTGGGTTTGAACCATAGACTGTAAAAAATATGGACAAAGCGTTCGCCGGGTCTAACATGGACGTAAAATGAAGCCTGTTATTCCTGCACTGTAAGTCGCCATCTTTCTAGATCCGTTTGGTACCAGCTGGCCATTGGCTGGCTCCGTTTTGGACCAGCTGGCCATTGGCTGCCCAGACAACGAGGCGGGACTTCCCCCCTTCTTCTCCGTTGGTTTTTATTTTGACTCGAGTGGGAGGGGAATCCCGATCATAGACTGTAACGGTAGCCACGCCCGTCAGAACATACGCGATGGTGTTTTTTCTTTATGGTAATTTTTTTAATGAATGGGACCATAATTTTCAAAAAGAATATTATGACATTAGAAATGAGACTTTAAACTAGTGACTGGAAGAAGAAAGTATTCATGACCATGTTTATTAAGGTAATACAGTCTAGGTGAAGTTGGGCCAAAATACATGGGCCTCTATGGAGCTATGGGGCTTTTTGGGTCCAGTCCAGCGCCACAACAGGCCATTATTATGAACTACCGATTTCAAATGAGGCTTCACGAAATATCTGGCTGACTGCCCCCCTGGTTTGAACCAGCAAACTTCTACTAGGTATTCTACAGGTATCTGACTTACCCGTTGGGCCACTTAACGGCTCACAATTCTCATGGAATTGCTGTGCTGCTTTAAAGTTGTCCTTCTGGATGTCAGTGTTTAAAGCAAAGTTTTACAGCAAAGTGATTAATGTTGGTTTTGAAGGTTCACAAGGACAGCACCCATCACACTGAGCTAATTGCTGGTTACTACAACACAGCTTTTCTGTTCTACTTGATGTGAATGTAGAAAGCAAAGTGTCACAGTAAAGATTAATGTTGGATTTGAACCTAGGACCTTTGCATCACTAGGACAGGACCCATCTTGCTGAGCTAACTGCCTGTGTCTACATCGCAGCCTGTCACACATTTTTGATCATCCCCATTGAATGCCATTTCTATCTGGGACGCCCAATTTATATTGTAAAATCAATGTTGATTTTACTCTGAGAGTGTTGGTTCCATTTGTACACTCTCGGAGTTACAGACCTGTAAGGGTCCATTTGGTTACAAACTATCATTTAGTTGGGGACCCCTGGAACTCCCACAAAGACCAGACGCCACTTTGGGAACCACTGCTCTACAAGACTATTCTTTTATAGCCAGAATTTATTTTTACTTGTTAAACAAATAAACTCATACTGTTTTCCCTCGGGCACATCAGCCTGAGAGTCATACGGTTTTCTATATCTAATATCTAATAGTAAATACATTTCAACTGCCGAAACCCAGGATTGAACCAGGGACCTTTAGATCTTCAGCCCAACACTCACCCAACTGTTCAGCTTGCAAGATGCTGCTGTAATCGTTTTGCATGAGTGGCTGGTGGACCATAGACCCTCAATGCCTGACTTTTCTGTGGAAAGCCCACTGGAGGCCGAGAAATCCCCTCGTCTGCACTCTTGATACTGGTGGTGTTGTTGACGTTTGGAAGCACTCGTCGATGTCACTAAACGGCCCTTCGTACCACCTGTTTCAAATTTGCAAATAATGCAGGAGGCAGCAGCCCGATAATAAAAACAATTAACACTTAGAAAAAGAATCACCTGCACAGAATTTCTTATTTCTTATTTTATTTCATTATTTCATTTTTATGAAACAAAAGCTTGGCAAGCTTGGCCTAGAGCTGCAATGTTGGTGAGTTTAACGTTGTTTAATACAAGCAGATCGCAAATGCAAATTGGATGAATGGGGAGTCAATGGAGCTAGGGTATTGCAACTCTAGAAACATTATGAAAAGTCTAGAGTTGCAAATTGCGGCTAATTCTTTTACTGTTTTCTTTGACAAAATAGCCGATCTACAAGCTCACATTGCAATGCATTGTGAGCTTGTAGATCGGGTATTTGTTTTGGCTAATGTTCCCCCAGAATATGTATGCTAGGGTTCAAGTTATGAAGCGGAATATTCTGTAATATATGTAAGAATATTCTCTTACATATATTCCGAAATCGACTATAGCCTTTCGCTTTTCCGCGATTTTCACCTTTTTAAAATCCTCCGAAATAGTAAAAAATCACACACGTGTGAACTGAGTGGTGCAATTCCCCCCCCCCCCCCCCCTCCCTCTCTCTCTCTCTCTCTCTCTCTCTCTCTCACTCTCTCTCATTAGAGTCACTACCCCTCTCACTGTTTCTGGCGCCCCCTACTGCTATTATTAAGTCACATACTCATGCTTACACAGACACACAGACACACACACACACAAACAAACAAACAAACAGGTACGAGGACATTGCAAGCTGGTTGTAGGAGTGGTTGCACCACTCAAAAACGACATACTATAATATGCCCTCCGACACCATGGACTATAGCCTTTCGCTTTTCCGCGATTTTCACTGTAGTTCTATCCAAGCTTCTGGATATAGGGTTGGAAGCCCTACAGCGCTGTGACCTGCTGACTGCCTGGCCCTCACCTAAGTAGTTCTGTTGTATGTTTAGTAAGTAAGTATAAGTAAGTAACTTTCGAAACAAGGTTACAAAGTGCTCAACAGTGACACAATATAAAACAATCAGGTTAAACAAACATAGTGGTAAAATAATGCAAGAAATATATATATACTATATATATATACATATACTCAAACACATACATACACATATACAGTACACATGTATGTAAGTATTCTCTGTTGAAGCCATTTGACTTGTCACAATCACAAGGGACACTTGAACCTGTGGCCTCTTGATTTCCAGGCACGCTCTGTACCCAGTGATCCACTGTGATTGCTGTAAACAAAAAGCCAAACAGATAATGATAATGATAGAGCTAGAGGCTTGTTTCCATTGTGTTTCATAAACATTTGGACGTCTAGCACAACAAACAATAGACAAATCTCCTATTTCTTTTTTTTTTTTTTTTTTTTTGTATAAATGTTGTTACTCAAAGGGAAAGGCAAACTGTGTTGTGGCAGGTAGCTAGTAGCTCAGTGACTACATGATCTGGAGGTTGTGGGTTCAAACCCCACTCAAATATTTACTTGCAAGACCGATTTCAAGAAGAACAACTTCAAAAAAATAAAGCCAACACAGTATTTTGCATAGGCATGATGTATGGAAAGTGGTAAAACTTTTGAGGCACGGCAGTCTGTAGTGCTGTTGCTGTCGCCTCACAGCTAGAAGGTCCTGGGTTCAATCTCTCCCTTTTCCTGTCTATCTACTGTCAATAAAGGCATAAAAAGCCCCCAAAGAAATCTTAAAAAAATGAGAGATCCTGTATTGCCAAAGCCACTTTCAACAGTGGCGGTTGGGCTCAAGTCTTGGACCTGGTATGTCATATTGAGCCACACTAGCATTTTTAATAATTCACTAGAGTTTTGGAAATTTGCGGTGTGAGCAGGAATGATCTGAAATGACTATCAAATATTCTTTCTGAATACCAAATGTAGCGTGTGAAGAGCCAATCAGTGGAAGAAGCATGGATTCACACCCTTGTTGGGCCAAGGGTCAAATTCAAGCTTGTTTGCTCTGGAATGTCACTCAAGAACAACTACAGGTTTAGACAGCAATAAAGCAACATCGTGGTAGAATGGAACAACATGTATTGCACACGATAAGTAGACAACAAACAATGCTTACTAAAATTAGGAGCGGCAGTCGATCTGGAGGTAGATTTGTCTTCTGAGAGCCATAATAATATTTCCTGGTTCAATCCCTCCTGGCTGCTGTCCTGTCATTATACAATTCTCAAATTTAAAAGCACTATATTTCAAAAACTATGAAACATTTCAAGGATACATTTTCAGCCAAACATGTCCACAGTAAGATGAACATTTTAAAGTTTGAATGGGGGTTCTAGGTGTATGTAGGACTAGTAGGTTGCCAAAGTTTGTGCTATTGCCATTGGAAATGCATTGGGCGTTAAATAACTCAAAAACTACAAAAGATTTCAAAGTAAAATGTTCCAGCATGTGTGGCTACAGTAAGCTGGATTATAAAAAGTGTGAATGGAGTTTCTAGGTGAAAGTGATTTTTTTGACGTGCCAAAATCTGCCATTGACCCCCATTATAAAATTCTCAAATTTGAAAGCACTATATTTCTAAAACTATGAAACATTTCAAAGATTCCTTTTCAGGCAAACATGTCCACCGTAAGATGAAGCTAAGTAGGTTTGAATGGGGTTTCTAGGTGTAAGTATGTAGGACTAGTCTAGTAGCATGCCAAAGTTTGTGCTATTGCCATAGAGAATGCATTGTTAGCCAGGGCCTTTAAAGGACAACTTTCGTTTTTTTCAACCAAGGTTCATGTTTTAGGAATTTAGGTTATTAGAGAAAGTAAAATATGAGCCATTTTTGACAGGGGAGCGGGGGCATTCGAACATGGGAACATTATAGCGATTACATTTTTAATTATTTACTATAGACCTACTACCTCTACCATTGATCGACTTTTAAACCCCCCCCAGTCCTACAAGCAGTCATTCCCGGCCTCTAAAGCTAAGTGTAATGAGTTTGCATGCTTTTTTGATAACAAAATCTTTAACATTAGAGCTGATATTTTGAATGGTGCTGTTGCTAGTGCAAACCTTCAAACAGCAGCTAACGGTCCCAGGGTAGATCTCTCCAGGGGGAGCCTATTATCGTTTTGCGCAATTGATGAAGACGAACTCCGCAAAACCATATCACAGATGACATCTTCCTCCTGTTCATTGGATACAATTCCCACCACCTTTCTCAAAGAGGTCTTAGACAGTGTGATTGGAGATATCCTAAAAATTGTAAACAGCTCTCTACAGACAGGCGTCTTCCCAGACTCTCTGAAGACGGCCGTAGTCAGGCCCCTACTAAAGAAACATAATCTGGATCCCTCTGTTTTGGGTAACTATCGACCCATTTCGAATCTGCCCTTTCTGGGCAAGGTTTTGGAGAAATGCATCTCTCATCAATTGGACGTATTTCTACAGAGCAATGATGTGCACAACAAATTCCAATCTGGCTTTAGGAAAAATCATAGCACAGAAACTGCCCTTGTAAAAGTAATGAATGATCTTAGGGTGTCTGCTGACAAGAAACATGTATCCGTTCTCCTACTGCTAGATTTAACGGCTGCATTTGACACGATTGATCATTCAATTTGAATACAGCGTCTGGAGCACTGGATAGGCCTGTCTGGTACGGCCCTGTCCTGGTTCTCCTCCTACCTTTCAAACAGAAGTTACTTTGTCAATCTAGCCGAGTTTGACTCAGACAAACACGACATCAGTTCTGGTGTCCCACAAGGCTCGATTCTTGGTCCTCTGCTGTTCTCCTTGTACATTCTGCCATTGGGTGAACTCATTACCAATCACGGAGTCAATTTTCATTTCTATGCTGATGATACCCAACTATATCTTGCTGTGGCCCCAGACGATCCCTGTGCTTTGGACCCACTGTTGACCTGTCTGTCTGGCATCAAGTGTTGGATGAGTGAGAACTTTCTCAAACTGAATGAGGATAAGACGGAAGTTCTCATAATCGGTTCTAGCGAGCAAAGAGAATCAATAATTGGCAGACTTGGCAACCTGACTGTAGAAGGTAACAGTACAGTAAAGAACCTGGGGGTTATTATTGATTCTGAATTGAATTTTAATTCACACATTAATCATGTTACCAAGATTGCTTTTTTTCACCTTAGAAATATTGCACGGATCAGATCCTATTTGTCCTTGGACGATGCAAAAACGCTAATCCACGCCTTTGTTTTTTCTCGGCTTGACTACTGCAATGCACTCTTTTCAGGACTCCCTAAGAAAGCGACTGACAGATTACAACTTGTCCAAAATGCAGCAGCTAGAGTTTTAACTAGAACTAGGATGAGAGAACATATTACTCCAGTTTTGGCATCACTGCACTGGCTTCCGGTTGTTTTCAGGATTGACTTTAAAATTCTGTTACTTGTCTATAAAGCTCTCAATGGTCTCGCACCTCCGTACCTCCGTGACTGCCTACCTAGATATGTCCCTAGCCGCCCCCTCAGGTCCTCCAACGCTGGCCTACTTGAAGTGCCTAAAGGTATGTGCACAAAAAAGTACGGTGAGGCAGCTTTTTGCTTCTATGGCCCAACAGCCTGGAATAAACTTCCATTCGAGCTCAGACACGCACCATCTGTAGACATTTTTAAATCTCAACTCAAGACTCACCTCTTCACCCTTGCTTTTAGTTGAGTTTTATTTATTTTATGTGTTTTTATTTATTTTATGTTCTTATATTCGGTTTTGTTCTCTGCTATTGTTCTATCATTTTAACTACTTGTGTTTTATTAAGGGACCAAGAAGACACGCAGTGACTTTGGTCACTTCTTGTTTTTGTAGTTTTTTTTCTTCTTCTTCTCCTTCCGCCAAAAATAGCTGTTCTGACTGAACCGTGCAGTCGCTTTTCGTGAAACTCGGTAATCTGGTAGAGGGCCATGCCAAACGGTGACTATGTGAAGCCCATGACCATTGGCCAAATGGTGGCGCTATAGCACTGAAATTGAAAATTAAGTTGAAAATGCAAACTTTGAACGTACATATCTCATGAACCATTTGACCGTTGGCTATGACACTTTGATACACATATGTGTCTCCTCATGCCGAACAACTTCCATATTCTTACTTTTGACCTCTGACCTTTAGATTACCCACCAATTTGAATTATATGAAAAACAGTTAAAATGTATCTCCTCCCAGAATCTTTGATCAAAATGCACAAAAACGTCTACACTTGAACTTTGAACTTATACGAACAAAAAATCGTAACAGATTTATTTTAAGTGAAAAAATGAAGTTTTTATGAGCCAATAAAAAAATTCTGTCTTGTGAAACCTCTCATGCAACCAATACGTCTTCCAAATACGGTTGGCAGAGCTAATGCCTATACTGCATGTTACTGTATAGAATGAGTCAACTGACAGAGTCTGCTTAGCTCAGTCGGTAGAGCTCTCACCTTTGGACCACAGGGTCACTGGTTCAAATCTGGGTAGTGACAACTCAGCCTGTGATTCTTATTTGTGCATATTGTTCTCTCTCTTTCTCCATCTCTTTCTCCACCCCCACCTCTCTCTCTATCACTAGGACATGACATCACAATAATAGAGATACTAGTAACTGTAATAGAGTAATAAGTCTAATAGTGTATTTAGTGTAATAGTGTAATAAGTGTAATAGTGTAAAAGTAGTGCAATAGTGTAATAGTGAAATTGTGTATTACGTCTAAATTTGTAAAAGTGTAATAAGTGTAATAGTGTAGTAGTGTAAAAGTAGTGCAATAGTGCAATAAGTGGAATAGTGTAATAAGTGTAATAATGTAATAGTGTAATAAGTCTATTTAGTGTAATAGTAGTGTAATAGTGTAATAAGTGTATTTAGTGTATTAGTGTAATAGTGTAATAGTGTAATAGTGTAATAAGTGTAATAGTGTAATAAGTCTATTTAGTGTAATAGTAGTGTAATAGTGTAATAAGTGTATTTAGTGTATTAGTGTAATAGTGTAATAGTGTAATAAGTGTAATAGTGTAATAGTGTAATAGTAGTGTAATAGTGTAATAAGTGTAATAGTGCAAAAGTGTAATAGTGGTGTAATAGTGTAATAAGTGTATTCTGTCTTCTCTCTCTCTCTCCACCCCCCCTCTCTCTGTCTCTCTCTCCACCCCCCCTCTCTCTGTCTCTCTCTCTCCACTCCCCTCTCTCTCCACTCTCTCTCTTTGTCTCCACCCTCTCTCTCTGTCTCCACACTCTCTGTCCTCTCTCTGTCTCCACACTCTCTGTCCTCTCTCTGTCCTCTCTGTCTCCACACTCTCTGTCCTCTCTCTGTCTCCACACTCTCTGTCCTCTCTCTGTCCTCTCTGTCTCCACACTCTCTGTCCTCTCTCTGTCCTCTCTCTGTCTCAACACTCTCTGTCCTCTCTCTGTCCTCTCTCTGTCTCCACACTCTCTGTCCTCTCTCTGTCCTCTCTCTGTCTCAACACTCTCTGTCCTCTCTCTGTCCTCTCTCTGTCTCAACACTCTCTGTCCTCTCTCTGTCTCCACACTCTCTGTCCTCTCTCTTTCCTCTCTCTGTCTCCACACTCTGTCCTCTCTCTGTCCTCTCTCTGTCTCAACACTCTCTGTCCTCTCTCTGTCCTCTCTCTGTCTCAACACTCTCTGTCCTCTCTGTCCTCTCTGTCTCCACACTCTGTCATATCTCTGTCCTCTCACTGTCTCCACACTCTCTGTCCTCTCTGTCTCCACACTCTGTCCTCTCTCTGTCTCCACACTCTCTGTCCCTGTGTCTCTCTGTCCCTGTCTCCACACTCTGTCCTCTCTGTCTCTCTCGCTCTCTCTCCACACTCTCTCTGTCTCCACCCTCTCTTTGTCTCCACCCTCTCTCTCTCTCTCTCTCTCTGTCTCTCTCTCTCTCTCTCTCTGTGTCTCTCTCTCTCTCTCTATCTCCTTGGTCCCGCCTTATCGCTGCTTGCAGCTATATTTGTATTTTATTTTTGTGTCCTGCCCTGTGAAGCACTTTGAGCTGCATTTTATGTATGAAAAGTGCTATACAAATAAAGTTTATTATTACTACTAGACCTAGAAATTACATCTGGCCACACAAGTTCACAGGATCTACTGAATGTGAAGGGGGGTACTAAAGGGGCCTACCATACTGTGCTGTAGGCTCAATATGTCAGTTTGTCACCTCCCCCTTCACATACAGATTATTTGTGGCTCAATGTAATTTCCTGGGGTCTAGTAGTAGGACTATAGTAAACGATAAAAACATAAATCGCTATGCAATTTTGTAAAGAAATACATATTTAGCCTCATGTTCGAATGCCCCCGCCCCCCTGTCAAAAATAGCTAAAATGAAAGAAAGCAGCGAATGAAAATAAAATAACACTCTTACTTACACTTTTACTTTCTCTAATAACAACCTAAAACATGAACCTTGGTTGAAAAAAACTAAAGTTGTCCTTTAAGTCAGATTACTCACTACAAAAAAACACTACAAAACATGTCCAAGTAAAAAGCTCCAGCATGTGTGTCGACGTATTTTCGCCTCACTGACTTTTCCTGCATATGCCACTGTCAGGTAGGGGGAGAGTAGGAGGCGAGTAGGTCAGGAGCCGTTGGGAAGGGGGATAGCTGCTCAGGCCGGGGGCAGGTAGGGGAGAGTAGGTAGAGACGGGGTCAGGTAGGAGAGAGTAGGTCAGGTAGAGGGAGAATAGTCAGGAGGCTAGGGGGAGTGCAGGTAGGGAGAGAGCAGGTCAGGGGGGGTCAGGTACAGGGAGAGTATGGGTCAGGTGGGGCCATAGTAGGTCAGGGGTGTCTACTACAACCTACTCCCCCACTCTCCCCCTATCTATTGCCTCTCCCCCACCTCTACATGTTGGTGATTTTAACCAGCACCCTCCTACTAGGACTGTGATGGCCTGGGTTTGAACCAGCTCACTTCTACTAGGTATTCTACCGGATATCATCTGATTTATCCGCTGGGCCCCTTAGCGGCACACTTCACTTACATCTCATGTGGAATTTCCGTGCTACTTGAAGTCTAACCTCACGTCACTCAAGCTTTCCACCTCATGGGGAAAACCTGGTGTGTGTTACAAAATTGCTGGAGCGGATGATATCGTTACATCATGTTGTATACTAATCTGGCGGTCCTTGCCATGAATATGTTTAAGAACCCCTGGTTCAAACCAAGCCCAAAAAACCCACAACAATTGATCTATAAAAATCTATGATTTACAAGCAACTTTACAGAAAAACTGAATGTTTACATGTCCCCATATGAACTGCATATCTACACATACTTCTAGGCTCAGAGTGAACCAATCAGCGTGGCTCGTTCAAAGCAGCTGCTTTCTAAGCTGCCTGTCATTCCTCCTGTCTGGAGTATTATTATTTTTCTTAGAAAGTAGTCTCTCGAGACTATAAGACTTGACTCAGGAAAAGAGGGCGCTGTTTTACCTTTGCTTTGCAGATGTTTTTTTATTGATTGAAATATTTATTAACAGTTTGCAGAATTACAGTACATTTCAAGCCCAAACTCAATACAAAGACTGTTAACTGTGAGTGGACGACCCAATTAAGCATTATACTTGTTTACAACAGGGTCCACCATGTTCAATTCATCAAAACATTTGGAGACGTACAAATAGACACTTCTATATAGTTAAAGAACAGAACAGGAATTCATCATAAAGGAAGCAAAAAAGGGAAAAGAAAAATATACAATGAGGGGAAAAAGGGGGGGGGGGGGCGGTGGGGGGCATTCAGATTTTACGGGGGCCAGTTTCGAATTGCAGCCGTCCGTAGGTGCCCTTTGAGAGCGGTTTTGAAGGAGTCAAGGGATTCACATGTCTTAATGACTGTTGGTAGGGCGTTCCACATTTTGGTGGCATAGGAGCGAAAAGAATTTAGTCCCTTGTTTGTGCCGAATCTGGGTTGTACATGGTTTGTTGCACTCCCTCTGGTGTTGTGGGTGTGGACTTCGTTTACATTAAGGAAGTATTTAGACAGGTACATGCTACATGGGTATCTTGGTACCCCAGATTGCTTAGAAAGTGACATGGAAAAATGTGCAATTGCAATGCACACAAGATATCTGAAAATCTAATTGACAGATTGCCCTCAAATCAGCTGAGTGCATTTATAGGCCTACTCACCAGAAGATGCACCCTAAAAATGAAGAGTGACACCATCACCTATCTCTAGCGCCAACTAGTGATTTTGGTGATCCCTGGCCTAGGCTACAGTGTCCTCAGGTCACAATTTACACTTGCATGCAAGTATCTTAAAATGTTATGGGCAGATGACAGTGAAATTTGTCTATCCAACAATTATTGGTCTCTTGTTTGTTTGTTATACACATGCAATGTATCCATTGTGTAGGCCTTCATGCAGAGCAGCAAATAACCTTGTCTTGCTTGTTAGTGACATACATGACTACTCCTGTGTATTCTGTGGTGACTGAGTAACTCAAAATTGACCTTTTCCCTTTGAACGTCAGGTCTGAAGCCAACGATCTGGCCCTTCGACTGGCTTGGCAGTACACAGGCCACAAAGACATCATTACACTTGACAAGTAAGCAATATTCCATGGCCCTGTTTACTTGACTGGTTCCAGCTCTAAAAATGAGCAATGACAATGTGTCATTATTGTTGTTTATTATAATTATTATTCATACTTTAACGTGATACATTTAAACAGTGCTATTTATGTGTCAATTTTACAACGCACTGATGATTGTGTTTATGTATCCAACACAGCGCATGTCTTTTCCGCATTGAATTGGCAGCATATTGAACCATTGCTATCACTGCTTGTGTTCCGTGTTGTCCATTGTCTGCGTTTTTTGGTTGTTTTCAGTGCATATCATGGCCACGTCTCATCACTCATTGACATCAGCCCATATAAGTTCCACCAGCTGGCGAGTGGGGAGCAGAAACAATCTGTTCATGTGGTGAGTGCATGCTGCCTGTCTGAACCTCCTGCATTCTATCAAAACACCATGACTCAACTTGCTCCACTGGGTTTTGACAGGCTACCGTGGGTTCACTTTCGTGTATCTGTTTGTGTACACATTCCGTGCTGCTGGAGACGAAAGAGTGAGCGTGCATGGTGTGTGTGCGTGTACATACGTATTGTTATATTAACCCATGGTGTCCTTATTTTGGCCATGTCATCATACTGTAGGTGAACATTTTCTAAAATGTCTAAAACTTTTGCAATGCAACACGTTGTGTTGCATTGTGATTGGCTTGTGATATTTAAGTTCAGCCTTTTGGCCCGGCCCTCCAAAATATTTTCTGATTCTCATTTGGCCCCTTGGAAAGATAATTGCCCACCCCTGGTATAGGGCTTGAGTGGTTAATTCCTCAACACATATTCGTCGTAATAATGCTACATGAATAATAATACATTAGAATTAGCACTTAAGAGTTCTAGTTAAACAACATTGTGTGTGAATTAACACAGTTTACACAGCACAGGTCAAGTTCCTGTTCTGTTCTTGTTCAGATAAGATAAGGTCGGGGCCCTTGTGCTATTTTGTAAAAGGTGTCTCACCGTGGGAGTGGAACATGCAGTAGGCCTAGTATAGCCGTCTGTACATTTAAAAGCAACAGAAGTTGACCCAAAGTGATTTCCAATCGAGGATGACAAAAGCAATTGTACACAAAAGCAAGACTAATGTCAAACACATAAATTACAAATAAATATAATTAATAATATAAAACTGTAGACATTTTTAAAAGCAGAGAAAAACTGAACAAAAAACATGGGTCAACCTCATATTTAGCTAAAAGCAATATATAAAAGGTGCAGGTTTGATTGTACAGTGTGTACAATTGTAAATATTTAATTTATTCATTCGACTCAAGACCATGATCACATGGTATGGAGCACAAGTGAAAGGAGATTGGCCACACACTGGTTTCAGGCAAAATAATTTACTTTATTTTAGCTTAGCAACAACAGTTTGATCTCAACGGATAGAGCACAAACAGAGCATGACAAAACGATAACCCACAAATGATACTAAAAAGGCACCTTATTTACAAATATCTTATACGATTGTAAGGACAAAGTTAATGTCACATTAAGTAATGAAACATGGACGGTTTAAACAATAATTTAGTAAAATGATGCATACAATTCACTCATATTATACAGGGTAAACAAACAGGTGGGCAGTTTACGTTTAGTACACAATGTTTGAATATTTGAAATGTGTTGTAGTTTTAGAAATATTTTACTTTAAAAGTTCCGAAAATTATAATGGAAGTCAATGGAAGATTTTGGTACATCACAACTTCTTCATAGTTTCGTCTGAAAACTCTAATCGAATTTGAAAAAAAGAAATCAGCTTATTGTAAACGCACAGGCCTGAACTTTGTGTTTTGTGTTTAATCCAAGTCAGAAAGGCAGTGATCATGCCTTGTTCAGTAAAGAAGTTAGAAGAAGTCTGTCATAGAATACAGAAGAGTATCATTAAAATAAGTATACAGACATGTACATCCTATATAATCCTGTCTGGTGTAGAACAGTGTAGCAAGGTTACCCTATAGTTATGACATCAACACAACAAATTATGCACAGAGCTGATAAGTATAGAGCTGGATACACCGTCTTCATATGCCTGTATAATAGATCTAACAATTAACGTGACAGTTAAATGTTAATGCCAAAACACAATAGGGCACAGCAGGGATTCGAACCCCATCCCAGTAAACCAGGAGCTCCATGTCTGCACCTTGGTTTGTGTGTTTTGGCACCGCAAACAATGTGAAAGCCCAGTGACGGATTAACCCCTCTCAAGGCCCTGGCGCTTCACCAAATCAAAAGGCCCTACAGATTCAGCCAATTAATTAATTAATTAATTAACATGCATGCGTTTAGCGCATATCCACTACTGCCTGCGCTGCCCGCTGACACACAAGACACAGCAGCCAGCAGGCACTGCCGCACTGGGCACAGCCTTTCCAACTTCAGTCTCTGCTAACAGACTGCTCCCCCCCTCCCGAAAACTGCTACAGAAACTGTCAGACGAGAAGACCAAAAACACTAGCGGGGGTTCTTATGTTGCGTTATATTTTTCGAAAGAAGCAACAGCTGTACCTATAGTCTCGTACCAGGCCCTGCAAGCTTCGGGCCCTGGCGCTTAAGCTCCACCTAGTTCCATTGTTAGTCCGGCTCTGTGAAAGCCCTTGCAGCCCTAGCAGCAAAGAATTACAAAACAAGTTCTTATACCTTGAAATCAAATATCTTTTCTTCATGTTCTTCTGCAAATGATGGGCGTTGTCCACAAATGAGGGGAGACCAACAGCATGAGTAGCAGTACCACTGATTGACAGCAATCTTTTTATTTAGTTTAGACAGTCTTTTGAATAAAATGTCATTTAGTTTTAGTCATATTTTAGTGAACTGAAATGTAAGATTTTAGTTGACTAAATCTACAGTTGATTTAGTTGACAAAAATGTATTTTGGTGGGCCTTGATGGCATCGTAATGGCTAATTTTAGACCTTGTTGCATGCTGAAAATCTACAAGCTCACAACGCGTCACAGACTTCTATTCCACTACAAGACACCTGAGGGCGAGAAGCGACCTCATCCGCATACACGTATCCGCCTAGGTGACAGCAGACTGCTGGGCGAGCGCTGGCCCTTTGGCATATGGCATGGGGGATGAACATATGGAATGATTTCTGTACTGGCCATATATGGAGCGTGTCTTGGGTGTACAGGGTTTGATAAATGTTTAGGTGAAAAAGGACAATGCTTATTCTCATTACCGCCACCAGCGCCATTCAGCATCTTCCAATAGATCTTTGAGTTTTTAATATGAATCCTTTCCAGTATTTCCATCCAAATTTATTCATGCAGTGCTTATCAGAGAACAATACAGTGTTGTTTTAAAAAACAAGCACTCTAATCGGATGATAAGCAAAAGATTTTTGCAAACCTCCTTGATGTCCAGTGCAATACTGGACATCAACTTGAATTTGTTAAGTGTTTAAACATTGGCCAACAGGAAACACTGTAATCCGTTCATCGAGATGGCAGAATGAATGAGGAATTCCTCTGAAGTGCTCACTAGGGATACACTGTTGCATATTTTGTTCTTGGGTCCTTCCCCTCGTCATTTCCTTTGACACGTGGGTGAAGTTTGATATGCCTGCTGGAGGAATACCCAGCTCTAATGTTACATGCAAAGTAGCTGATTCGGTCTGTTTCACACAGCTTGCATATTTTATTCATGGTCTTAAAGGAGAATTCCATACTAAAAGGATTTCTTACCTTTCTTTGTAGTCGTTACGTCCCCACCAAAGAGGTCCAGGTGTTCTTTTGTGCAAAAGCTCCTTATTGGCTATTTCCCCTACCATAAGCCCTAAATTAATTGCATTGAATGGGAAATTAATGGGGGTATGGGGTGTTGTGCTAATTCACTCATTTCCATCGCTCAAATTATTATGTTTTTGTATATATCCTCTCTTCATAATGTAAATAATTTCCCAAGCGGCATACATTACTACTTATTTCGATAAGAATTAGCACAACACCCCATAGCCCCATTCAATTCAATGCAATTCCTTCCTTGCTTATGGTAGGGGAAATAGCCAATAAGGAGTTTTTGCACAAAAAAACACCTGGACCTCTTTGGTGGGGACGTAACGACTACAAAGAAAGGTAAGAAAGCCTTCTAGCATGAAAAAAGTGTATGGTCATAGAAAAGTTCTAGTTGAAATGAAGGAAAAAAAATGAAAAAGAGAAACTTCAGCTGGCTTTTTTATGGCCTAGTTAACTTCAGGTGGATATCAAACATCCTTTAGGCTCTCTAATGTCTCAAACATTCCCACAATATCAACTGCATTTTCTGAAGTGGCCACTTTTTAGAAGTTGTTTATGATAATGTCAAATGTTTTTTTATTATTTTTTTCATTTAATATCCAGCATTTAAAATATTGTTGCATTTTCTTTATTAAATGTCAAATTCCTGTTGATTTGACCATTAGAAGATCCAGAGTTTTTCTTCCCAATACAAATAACTAAATCAACATCAATTTGACATTTAAAAAAAAAAACTGTACTGGGTTTTAGAATCTGCTTTTTGTTTGTGTTTGTTTGTACGCTAAAAGTGTGACTTTGAGAGCTGTTTCACTATGCCTGTACTGTAAGACAATGTGGAGACTATTTTTGGATTATTCATTCCAGTCCTTGATTCTGATTGAGTCGCATGGGAAAATACTTCATAAACACACCTAGGACCGCATGTGTAACTGACACAGCCAAAATCTTTACAATATTTTAGTTTTTTCCATGTATTGTAATTTTGAGCACCTCAGCACATTTTGACCTTTGCACCTCAGAAAACCTGTAGCTCCAACGGTTTAGAAGATAGAGCCATGTTTGAAGTAGCAGTTATTTTTTAAAGGGCGTGGTCATTTTCGGGTATTTCGCCCCGGATAGAGAATTGTTCACAGTTCCCAAGTTGTTCGCTGGGGTCATATTAGTCAAGGACAGTTGCGATATTCTCTCCTAAATGAAGTGCATACATATCATTAGCCAGGTCCTAGACTAATGGATGTACATTATACCAGTAAACCGATTTTGTTTTTCATAGGCGCTCCTTTTCATCCTGTCACATCCTGTGTGTACGAGTATTGTAAACAAGACTTTCACGCCATGATACTGATATACTGTATATGTGGTCCTAGGTGTGTGTTTATCGAGTATTTTATCACAGGTCAGAATTGAGTACTGGATTTGTAACCGATTTAGAATAAGAATAAACAGTAAGTTGAGAGACAGAGGTATGCAACATGCAACACGGGTTATAAGCTATAATTACCTGTGTTGAAGTGAATTATTATGGTCTCTACAGTACATGATCTTGTGTTGTCTTGTCTACATGTTATCTACAGTGCATTCAGTAGCCTACATACTGTATGGGATTGCATACCAACTGGTTGAGTTGGGTTGAGTTACCTAGGGGGGTCCCCCAGGTAACTCAATAAGACCCTATGTATCAAGTAAAAGTAAAGCAAGCTGTGCTTAGAAGTGAACCATCCAGACTTCTCAGGTTGTGGGACAGAATCAGCTTTCTGAACCAGAGTCATAAAAACCAGAACCAGAGTCAGAACTAAACGTGGAGACTATTTTAGAGTTTCATGTCAATCAAAGGTCAAACACATAGGTAAAACTCACTACCGCTCTCCTCTTCTTCCAACATCACAGGCTCCCAGCCCCGATGTCTATAGAGGCAAATACAGAGCAGACCACCCAGACCCTGCCACAGCATACGCTGGCGATGTCAAAGACATAATAACAAATGCCCATGATAAAGGACACAAGGTGAGGAGACGTTTTGAAAGAGTGTGGTGCTCACTACTAACCCCATTCTGTATTATCTATTTTCATGAGTATATGGCTGCATATAATGATAACAACACCATTACACTATCACCAGGATAACACTCAAAACTGTAATGCTTGAAACCCACAGGCACTTTATCGAAACGTGCGCACAATAAAGAGTGTGAGTGCATGCTTTTTTTGGTGCGTTCCCAGCATAAGGGTCCATTTGTACCCCCCCACCCCCCACTCAAGGAACCCTGAGGGTCCCTGCACCCCAATTTAAGAAACAGTGCTCAACCTGTTTTGTTTTTTGTTTTTTTGCAACTGAATGGCTGGAAAATGGAAATTAAGAGTTTACATAGTACACATAGTACATGTATAAACTTTCCTTAATGCTTATATCTGGTTTCAGTATTTATTTATGATGTATTTTCTCTATTGTTAAGGTTATTGTAGCGGTCCATTTGTATGCCGGGCGAGGGTCGCGAGACATGACAAAAGCATTTCCGGGGGTGGGTCCCCAGCCAAAAACGTTCTTGCTCTAACCTAATAACAGTGAAAAGCTTTGATGAAATCATACTTGTATGAACTAATAGAACTGAATGTATGGTTTAAAGTGTATAACTCAGCACCATAATTATTTGTGACTTTGCTTTGATGATCCCCCAGCTCTGCCTATCGGTAATGTGAAAACAATATAATACAGCATACCTAACCATATCGCCAAAGAATATCAATAGCATGGTATGCCATTGGCAAACCACAGATTTTTTAAGAATTGTTTAACTTTCAAGGCAGGTGTGTCATCGCGCCGCTCGGCGTGGGAACTCACTCAGCTTGTGCCTCACTTGAGCACGCCTCACAGGGCTCAAGCCTATTGCTGACTCAGCTTGGTTTGAGGTTCATACCAATAAAGGTATGAACATATTTAATCTATTTCAAACTTGCACAAGGCTATGTGCAGGCAAGCAGATGATTAATTGTGTCTGCTAAATGCCCAAATTGTAGGCTACTTGATAAAGAAATCTACTATTAAGGTGGTCTACATATGGAAACGATATGTAGTGTATTTATTTTTCTTCAGAAATGTCAATATTCAATGTATCTGGTTTGCACACTGTAGTGTACATACTGTACAATGCCAAAGTTTTCCATTTTTTGACCAAGTTGTCAATATTACAAGCCCTGGCAAATAGAGATGGAGTGTCACATAATCAAGAACCTAAAAGAATCATTGGCATTTCTTACTCCCATTAAATACAGGCATCTACAGAACCATTTACCTTGGTGGTCCACAATTTGACAATTTCTCTTCTCTCTCCTCTGTCGCCTTTTCATCCACTTCTCAGGTTCAGGCCGAGGTCGTGGCATGTTTAGGGCCAAATCCCAGGTCCCCTCACAGAGCACGAGAACAAGTGTTTAAGGCCCGCCCGCGTTGGCCGTTAATCCTCTGTCCCAAAGCACAACCCGAGGCAAAGTCCCGGCCTCTCAGTGACAAGAAGTGGATGTCAGCCAAAGAATGACTTTAGCAGCTTCTAACGGATTTTTGTGCAGATGTACGTCGTTGGGAAGACGAAGACAAAATGGACAATTTGGCGTATGATGGGATTGTAACCCTTTAACCATTTCCGTTGCAATATGTAAAAGATAGTGTCTTAACTTGTTCAAAGTATGCAGTTGATAATTCTTGCTGTGGGATATTTTATGACCAGGCGAGGGTCTGCATGTGGATCGTCTTCCCCTCTTCCAGTCTCGCAGACTGGCTTGCTGTTGGGTCTGATACGATCTTCTCTTGTGCAGATTGCTGCTTTTATCGCTGAGTCGCTGCAGAGCTGTGGCGGTCAGATCATTCCCCCAGCGGGCTACTTCCAGAAAGTGTCAGAGTATGTACACCGGAGACTATAATAACACCTCCACGCTTCATGTGCCTTATTTCAGTTTTTAGTTACAACCGGAACCGTTACATGGCTGAAATTAGTTTTTCTTTTTTTTTCCATGTTCATGCTGTGTATGTTGTTTTCATGTCAAGGACCCCCAAATTGACAATCATTAGCCTGTAACCCTCATTAGAAAATATATGCCAAGGAAGCAAAGAGCAGATTTTTACGGCTCTGGCAGTGATTTTAATTTCAAGGACCCACAGGTTTGACCTGAATTAGGCTAAGGGACCCCAATGTAATGGCATTTCTATCTCTGGGAACCCAATGTATATTGTAAAATCAAACTTAATTTAACTCTGATAGTGTTGGTTCCATTTGAACACTCAGAGTTACAGACCCATAAGGGTCCATTTGGTTCCTGATTATCATTTAGCTGGGGACCCCCTGGAACTCTCTCAAGGACTCCTACAGTAGGTCCTTGAGAGACCCCACTTTGGGAACCACTGCTGTAGATTGTAAAACATGTGGGCAAACTAAGGATGTAGACACTACCGACTCAGTCAGATAACTCACAAATGGATTGAGAAGTACAAGTGTGAATATTACATTTGATCTTGCTGTTCAGGCTCTGCTATACTATACATTACTCCCTAAGACAACCATTTAAGAGGGAGCAGGGAGATGTACATATAAAAAACCTCCGCCAGGGGAAAACGGAACCCTTAGGGAAAGCAGAGCCTCCTGGTTGTGCTGGGGCGGTGGTGGGAGGGGAGCAATTAAAACGCATATCCTACCATTCAGTGTGGCACAGACAATGAATCAGGCGAGCTTAAATAGATCACCAACTGTTAGTAATTGTATGTGACATGTCAGCTGCTTTAAACACGATGACGTCACATACAGTAAGTACATCGCCCACATAGTGTTGCACACGAGTGTTAGTTAATCTGTCAAAGGTATCAGCCTGAACTAGCTCACAGGCATCATTTCGTAAAAACCAACAATATAGGTTTGCTTGTTTCTTGTACATCACAGACACCCTTTGGCTGTGTGTGTGTGTGTGTGGGGGGGGGGGGGGGGGGGGGGCTGCGTATGTGTGTGTACTCCTGTATACCACTGCCTTCTCCTGTCATTTCCACAGATATGTGCGTCAGGCTGGGGGTTTATTCATTGCAGATGAAGTCCAAGTGGGCTTTGGTCGTGTCGGCACTCACTTCTGGGCTTTCCAGCTGCAGGGTGAGGACTTTGTGCCCGACATCGTCACTATGGGTAAGCCAATTGGCAACGGGCACCCCATGTCCTGTGTGGTCACCACCAGAGAGGTGGCAGAGGCCTTCATGTCTTCCGGAATGGAATACTTCAATACGGTAAGAGTCTTATATTCACTTGAAAGATCTCATGTTGAGGTTTATCAAACTAATTATTACTTTGCTGTTGTTGCATGGCCTTTCCTGCAGGCCATGTGCCCTTGGCCCCTTGGGTTATCCAGTAGAGATTATATACAACATGCCATGCTACCCTTTGACAGCTGTAGGTAGAACTTTAACTTGTTAGCCTACACTGTACTGTACACGTGCCTCCTGGTGGAGATCTCTGCACACCTTTCTAGTGTGTTTTAGTCAATGTTTGTCTTTGATGTTCTCAGCACCCTCTGGTGGACAGATTTCATAGATAAATGGTAAATCGTGCATTTAGCTTTACATAGATTGGGTGAATGTGCATTACATTCACCCATTCAAACACCAATGGCGGCGGAAACCATGCAAGGCACCAACCTGCTCAATGGGAACAATTGGGGGTTCAGAGACTTGCTCAAGGACACCAACTCTGGGTGAGCCCGGTGGGATCGAACTGGGAACTTACATCTTCGCAGTTTAACAAAAAAAACGGAAAGACTATATTCAAACCTTTGGACTAACTGTTACAAATGCATTTGCATGATACACCACTAGTGTATACGTTGGTTACTGTATATAATATTACAGACACATTGCAATTGAACCCATTCTGGACGGGAACCCCTTTTGGTGTTTTAAGCATTATGTTATACTTTAGCTATTGAAAAACAGCAGATCTACAAGCTCTTTATAGCAAGGCACTCTGCTATGTTTGAAAAATGGTGAAAATGTGGCACAAATCTTTGAATATACAGTAGCCTACATATTCTTTCAGAGCGAACGTTTTTAACTCAAATCTTTGCTTCTGTGGGGTCCCTGGAACATCATATTTTGAGATTAGATATAATTCTGGGGGTCCTTGTCATGAAATAGTTTGAGAACCACTGACATAGAAGGCTTTTCAGAAAACCGTCAGGATTTAGAAGACATTTGTAGAATCGTCCTGCAGGTCTAAATGTGTTAAAATGTAGTGCTTACTGTTATCCCTTGGTGACCTCCCCATCAGATTTCTCATGTGGTGTGAACCTAACCTGTATTATAATTCTGTCCTCCCGGTGCCAACCTCCTTGGTTTTGGATGTCTCAGTTCGGCGGGAACCCAGTGTCCTGTGCCATCGGCCTGGCTGTCCTGGACGTGATCGAGAAAGAAGACCTCCAGGGGAACGCACTGCGTGTGGGGCTGTACCTGTGCACCCTGCTGGAGCAGTTGAAGGAGAAGCATCCGTTAGTAGGTGATATCAGGTAGAAAAACCGATAAGAGCAGGTGTACACGCACGCGCGCGGCGCGCGCGCGCGCGCGCACGCACGCACGCACGCACGCACGCACGCACACACACACACACACACACACACACACACACACACACACACACACACACACACACACACACACACACACACACACACACACACACACACACACACACACACACACACACACACACACACACACACACACACACACACACACACACACACACACACACACACACACACACACACACACACACACACACAGTAAGGCAAAACAAGATAGATAGATACTTTATTGATCCCCAAGGGGAAATTCAGGTTATCCCAAAGCTCGTACAGGCATGTTAGTTAAAAAAACACATCACAAAAACAGGGGACACATGTTAAGACTAAGCGGGAATAAACATAAAAGGCATTTAAAAGGTAACAGTGGGGATGATTAAAAATCCTTTGCTATTGCACTCAGGCCCATAAATAACTAAAATCTAAAAAACCTCAGTCCAGTTCATAAACCTAGCGGCTGGCCTTCGAATTGAAGAGCCTAATAGCTCAAGTATATTGAATTGCCTTTCAACAAAAGGCAATTCAAACTGATTTTTTTTTTGAAGAATGAGACTACAAGTGTGCATATAATACTTTATCTTGGTGTTCAGCTCTGCTACATGTTTCTAACTGCTCAGCACAATTAAACACCATCATTAAACATTAAGAGCAGGGAGATAGATATACAATAACAACCCCCCCCCCCATGGAGAACAGAAATAACAGAGCCCACCGGTGGTGCTGGGGTGCATGGTGGTGGGCGCATCACACAACAACAACCAGGAACAACCTTCAGAAGGAATGCAGGAAGAAGAATGCAGTCTAGTGAGCTTAAATACCCTGCCCAATTGGTCAGCTGACTGCCACATCAGCGAATGACATGTGGGTCTTGCACACACTGAATACACCCCCATAGTAATGCAGCATATTAACCCCTTGAGTGTTGTTATGACCTGGCTCTTGGGCCATAACAAAGGAGGAAGACACACGGCTGTTTACAAGTGCACAAACCAATATTTATTTACAACATAAACAAACATATTAATCAAACAATACGACAGTACTAAGGTGGAGTGTGTTAATCAGTAGTGTAAGTGAGTGGATGTGTGGTGGGTGTAGTGTGGGGTGTTGGATGGTGCAAACAGATGCTGCTGCTCTCATGGAAGGAGAGAGAGAGCCTGAATGTGGCCACACCCAGCCTCTTATAGTGCACCCTGGGAACACACCCGATTGGCAACTCGGCAGGACCTGTGGAAAACACAAGACTACCTAACAAACCACACAGGCCCTAGTAGACCAACTACAGGGGCTGTGACAGTATATGTATGCACCCTTGAGCACGTACAGCATGAAACCCCTCGAGTAAATCTGACTGAACTAACTCTGCAAGCTACGTATCATATGTTTTGCAATAGATACACAATGCATTTTCAATCCAATTTTATTTAATTTTATTCCAAAAGAAGTGCAAGATTTGTGAGTGCGTGCATGCATGTGTGTGGGGTGACTAGGTCAAAATGATATGGTGTCATGTCTGACAGGGGTCGCGGCCTCTTTGTTGGGGTGGAGCTTGTGAAAGACCGAGTGAAACTCACTCCTGCTACAGCAGAGGCACAGGAAGTCATATACAAGTGAGTAAAAATGTACCACAACCAGTCTGTGACTTTCAACAGGACACTGGCTGTAGGGGACAAAACGTGGCTCCTATATCGGCCAGACGGCCAAGGCGTCTAGAAGAGACTCTGTTGGTCTATGTGTCTGTGAATCTGTATGTGGCTAATCTTGCAAACCGCTAAAAGCCTTGCCCAACATGGACGACTGATAGCAGATTGGCCACTTGAAGAAGTCCAAGAGATCCATATTGAAGTGGCGCCTACTTTTACGTTTTTAATCACATTTTTTGTCAGCCTTGACAGACATGTATACGAGTATAAAACAGCCTTTAGATGGCCATCTCTTGGACAGATTTGGAAATCAATAACCCAGCTCAGAATTGGATCTGCTTCTGGGTACTCTGAGAAAGCATATTACATCTCCCTAGTACTAATAGGGACTCTGAATCCCCCAGTACATAAAAGGTACATGAGCAGCAGTGTGGGCTTATATATCTGCTATTTTTGAATAGCCAACGCAAAAAGAAAACCCACAGATGCTTTCCCAGGTTTTTGTTAACGACGGGTTAACCTGCCGTCCCCCCAATTAAAATGTGCGTACTGCAGAATGAACTGATAGAATGAATATATTAACCACATGAACCCTACTGTCCGTGTTTTTGGGCAAACATATATCTATCTGCAAGCTGTAGGCTATTTTCAGCAAAGAGATTTAGTGTATTGAGCCCTGGGGGACCCCAGTCAACTAAATACAGTATAGGCCTACAGGGTTTAAGAGGTAAACTATTTTTGTCCCCAGGCTTAAGGAACAACGTATCCTACTTAGTGCCGACGGACCACATCGCAATGTCCTCAAGTTCAAGCCCCCAATGTGTTTCAGCATGGATGATGCTGACTTGGCAGTGCACGAAATCGACCTCATCCTCACAGGTACTCTTCATATTCCTGTGTGTTTGGGGTTTTGTGGTAGTGACTGGAGGGAGGCGTTTTGAAACAACATCCCTCTCTCAGGCTCATTCATTATTTAAAATGCTCAAGGTGTATCCTGATACGAGCCTGTAGTGTGCTCTCATTAGCAGACATTCATGTATGCGTGTTTTGGATACAATACAATGCGTCTGTCTGTCTTCCCGTTACTCTAGACCTTGAGAACGCATTGGGCTTGCATCTGCCTAGCCAAGTAAATACAGAGAATGGAGCAAGTAAGAGGAAGGTAAGCGGTGGCTCTGTTTGCGTCTGTCCCAAATGTCTAAAATAATCTGAATAGCTTGAGATTCTCAAATCGTCGGTATTGCTCTAAACCATTGCCTGTCGAGCCCGACCACATTTTTGTACACGGAGGCTAAATGGAAACGTCTCAAGGAACCTAATTTTCTTTGTCTTTGTCCTAAGCTGACCTCTGAAGAAAATGGACAGGATTGCACCAAGGGGCTGCTGCACAGCATTGAGAGCACTCAAAAAGGCCCTGAACAAAAGAAACGCCTTAGGACATAACACATAACACACCGTCTTAATGAAGCGAGACCTCGTAGAAACCTAGAAACGCCCGATGCCATCTCTCATTTTAGTTGTTCTTGGTGTAGTACACCATCATGTTTTAAAAAAAAACACAGGTTTGAAAATCCAAAATCATAGTGTCTAAAAAGTATAACTGTAATCTATGCTGAGGGGAAAAAATACTTAATGAGGATATGTTATGCTGTTTTAGTTTTTCATTATTTTATGTTTATTTTATTTGATTTTCATGCTTACGGTCAGCTGCAATGATAAATGACCAGCTTTCCCCACAATTTGCCTGATAGTGGGACAAGCTTAACTGTGTGTTCACTGTTCAGTGAAAGATTTGTGTGGCAAACCTTTCACTCGCAAATGCTTCACAGTGATGCTGGTGTGATCAATATTTTTATATATTCACAATTTGTACTTCCTTATTTTAATGCAGCGTGCTAAAACATACAGGGAAACATTTTTCTCTCCCTGGTGGGTATTATTACAAAAAGCCTGCGAGTTGTCACTTGCAGAAACCAAAACAGACACCTAGTTTAGTAATAAATACTTTTTATTAGAAATACCCAGGGCACAAATATTAAACGCCTGGCCTGAGTGTCCAAATGTATTCTTTTCTTTGTAGAACCCAGGATGGCATAGTGAAATTTCATTAGGATATAGGCCATTTAATTCTGATATTTTGTTATGTCTACTTCATTTTGATCAGAGTGGAAAATACAGTTCTCAGGGCAGTTCTTGATCATTTAAATAAATGTTGAATCAGAAAGTCACACTACTTTGTCTTTTACCCATCTTGTTTGAAGGATTAACAAGAAATAAGTCTTTCAAGATAACAGCACTAACAATACCAACCAAATCCAGTAGAAAAGTGCCTTACCATGTGTGATAAGATCTGTCAAGTTTATTTTATTATATTAACTTATGTTTTAATGAAGAACGTTGCTTAATTCTCATTTATAATATATACAATATGAACTATAAAAAAAATTAACTGTTTATATATATGCATCTATCTTTCTATCTAGATCTAACTCCCATCTGGTGCTTTAAAATTAGTATTATTTTTGTAATACCTAATACAGGCATTAATCATGTGTCATTGAATGAAATGAATAATCACGTGTTCAGCACAGATATGAGAAATGTATCATGCATTTTCATGTGGACTACAGTATATGAACAATAAAATGTCCTGTCTTGACATGTCTACATATTACTCTGTCAGACTTTAGAATCATTCCTCCATGTCCGTTGTTTAAATAAATTGAAGATGCCACTAAACATTGAGGTACAGTACAACAGTACAGTAGGCCTACAAACAAAATTACAAAAATGATTTCAGTGCTGAATACCATACGTTACATTAAGAGTCAAACGACCCTAGAGCAGGAAACCGACCTCAGAAATGTTCCAGCTTAGTTGATCACTTGTTGACTAGCCTTGGAAACCGCAGGCGTTTACTTTAACTAATCAATCAATAATACTGACAGTGACAAACCAACACCACCACAGCTTGACCAGTTTGTCCTGTCTCATAAACCAGCTAAAAACAGCAAAACAGCTTTTTTCAGCAGGGTAGTGTCTTAAGATGTAGCCTAGGCCGAGGACACAACCACTTTTATTTTTTTTAAATGATCAGTGCCCAGAAACAAAGAAAATGTTGATTTACTTATGCCATATAATCTGACTGCCCTCTTGTGGCAGCTCTTATACTGTGAAGTTTCATGGGGACATTTTAGAAATGTACAGTAACACCTGTTCCAGGCCAGCCACCATTATCCATTCATCATCTCCAATGTATGACTCACTGTTTGGCATCTACTGTATGACTGCCCTCCTGTGCTATGCTTATACAGTGGTTTCTTAAGGACATTTTAGTAATGTAGACAGCGACACCCGTTGCATCCATTTACAAAAATATCCATTCATCATATTTGTTTAAACGTTTGGTGAAGTCATTTTATAGGCTACAATTGCATGGATTTAATATAAAGGAGGTCCTACATGCCCCACAAGAGAATATTCATGTGAAATTCAACCTCTTGGCCTTAAAAACTATCTCTCTGGAATTTATATTTGTGTGGGGGACATTTGTAAGGCCATGCCATTTAGTTTTAGTTTATTAAGGTGGTTAAACAAAATTATGGTGGGAGGAAGACAGAATTTCCTGGAGTCTCTGAAGGTAAGACATGAACCACATTCAAGACAGATAATTGGATGCAAACCCACCCGACAAAATGCTTCCATATGAAATACCAGATTGTGCATCAGTAATAACACAAGAAACATCCGGCCAGAATTCCGGTCCACTGTTAACAGATTTTTGGGGGTTTATAATTATTATTCCCTCCCACATGCATTTAATAATGAACATTTGCTTTAGGCCTATATTAAATGTATCTGTAGCTAGTATATTTTAATAAGTACAATTATTTTCATATGATATAGGCAGATATAGTTTTCTGCTTGTATATTTCAGGGGGAAATAAGGGATTTTTTATTTTAGGGAAGAACAACTTTTCCTTATTACGGGGATCAATAGTTTAATATGACCTGGGCCAGAGGTTACACTGGTGGGTGAAAATCCCCTTTAATGAAAGTGCTGCAAACCTGAGAAACTGCTGTCCTTTTTCCAAAGATGAACCCAGCGACTAGACTAAACCCGAACTGAAGGTTTTGCTGAAGCTCAGCTGGGCCTCAAATGGGAACACACAAAACCTTTATAAACAAGTCAAATGAAGGATAGAACAAGACAATCAATTTATCATATACCCATTGGGTTCATTTAATCACAAGTTACAAGCACTAACAAACAGAAACCAATGGAAATCAAAAGAGAGGATCTCACATGGCCCATTTCCCCCCCCCCAACCTATTACTTCCAGCCAACGGCAAACCAGAAGACAAGTGGCCTAGTATTCGTCCCCCTCCTCATCCTCCTCCCCGACACTGTCAGCACCCACCTCTTCGTAATCCTTCTCCAGGGCAGCCATGTCCTCTCTGGCCTCGGAGAACTCCCCCTCCTCCATCCCTTCACCGACATACCAGTGGACGAAGGCCCTTTTGGCGTACATCAGGTCAAACTTGTGGTCAAGGCGTGCCCAGGCCTCAGCAATGGCGGTGGTGTTGCTGAGCATGCACACGGCCCTCTGGACCTTGGCCAGGTCTCCTCCAGGAACCACCGTGGGAGGCTGGTAGTTGATGCCCACCTTGAAGCCTGTGGGGCACCAGTCCACAAACTGGATGCTGCGTTTGGTCTTGATTGCTACAATGGCAGAGTTTACATCTTTGGGCACCACGTCTCCACGGTACAGCAGACAGCAGGCCATGTATTTACCATGACGGGGATCACACTTCACCATCTGATTGGCCGGCTCAAAGCAGGAGTTGGTAATCTGGGATACAGACAGCTGCTCGTGATAGGCCTTCTCGGCAGAGATGACCGGGGCGTAGCTGGTCAGAGGGAAGTGGATACGAGGGTACGGCACCAAGTTGGTCTGGAACTCCGTCAGGTCCACGTTCAGGGCTCCGTCAAAGCGAAGGGAGGCGGTGATTGAAGACACAATTTGACTGACAAGCCTGTTGAGGTTTGTGTAGGACGGCCTCTCGATGTCCAGGTTCCTGCAGCAGATGTCAAAGATGGCCTCATTGTCCACCATGAAGGCACAGTCTGAGTGTTCCAGGGTGGTGTGGGTGGTCAGGATGGAGTTGTAGGGCTCCACTACAGCTGTGGACACCTGGGGGGCTGGGTAAACCGCAAACTCAAGTTTGGACTTCTTTCCATAATCAACCGAAAGCCTCTCCATCAGCAGGGAAGCAAAACCAGAACCAGTGCCTCCACCAAAGCTGTGGAAGATGAGAAACCCTTGGAGGCCAGTGCACTGGTCAGACTGAAAAAAAAGGGAGAAAAAAGTTTCCTTTGATCAGTTAAAGCTGAATTTAAGCAGTTTAATTAAACAAAAGAACAAAATCATTAAGACTCACCAGCTTGCGAATTCTCTCCAGGACTAGGTCAATGACCTCCTTGCCGATGGTGTAGTGTCCACGGGCATAGTTGTTGGCTGCGTCCTCCTTTCCTGTGATCATCTGTTCAGGGTGGAACAGCTGACGGTAAGTTCCTGTACGCACCTCATCTGTGAATGGAAGGTGCAAAAGAAATCGTTGACAATCATAATACTTTTCTTCTCTTCAGGGTTTTTATACCTGCTGACCCCCAAAAAAGACTGCATCAGTACTGCAGTGTCCACTGCAGTAAGAAACCTGTCCAATGCAAAACTATACAAAATATAAACCCCAAAACAACTCTCAAGTGTAATCACTGAGAGGCCTACTGATGAGCAGTGGTGTAAAGTAACCAAGTACATTTACTACCAAGTACTGTACTACCCATTTACGACCGAGGCTGATTCTAAAAAAAAAAAAAAAAAACTCATTCTAAATCCTGACCCAAATTTTCTGGAATAACTTCAAATATTTGTTCAAAATTTTTATGTTTCATACATAAGAACCCCAAAAGGGTTTCCCGTCCTGAAGGGGTTAAGTACAATCCCTCCCCCATTATCATATAACCGTGGGCGGGCTTCAGTTCAGGTGGTTTGTGCCATGGTGAAAAGAAAAAACAGGTATACTAAATTAACTGGTGGGTGTGGCCACATAAAAAAACTAAAATACATTAACACTTTCTTTACACTTTATTTATTAATATTGGATTATCGGCTCAGGAGTTCGACAAAAACAAATAAAATATAAAGGTATTCATTTAAAGTTGCAAAACAAATAGTTTAACTGACCAATGACAGTAGGTTCCAGGTCAACAAAGACAGCTCTGGGTACGTGCTGTCCTCCTGCCGTCTCACTGAAGAATGTGCTAGAAGAGTCCCCACCGACAATGGTCTTATCACTGGGCATACGTCCGTCAGGCTGGATGCCATGCTCCAGACAGTATAGCTCCCAGCAGCTATTACCAATCTGGACTCCTGCTTGGCCGACATGGATGGAAATGCATTCCCTCTGCGTAGGAAGAGGCGTGTTAAAAGTTAAAATGCACTTAAAGAGAATGATAATTCTGAATTGGTGGCAAGACATTTATTTTCTACAGGGCAGGCTACATCATGAATGGGGAAGAAAGGCAGTTGTGGAAATCCAGCCTGGCAAATCCAGAGGCTTAATGCTTTTTGGAAAGCTAATGTTGCAGGGAAGGCCTAAGCCTAGTATGGCCTATGCGCAACGCATGATTCTAATTTCTAAACTACGCCCGACCCGGCATGCAACAAGCCCAGATTTAGGTTTAATTTGCTGGTAGTGGAGGGGGATCTATGACTCTACTTTTGGGATCATAATCTCATACTCGGGCAATCAATTTGATGGTTTATAGTTTTAGCACTTCCGCCATTTCAAATATTAAGTGCTTAGCACATGGTCACAGATGTTACAATTCGACTCGGGCGGGTGAAAAACAGTACCGGTATCTTCCGTATTGATCAATAAATGATTTAATTCGATCGGTGGCCATTTTATCATTTTTTGCCATATCATGCTTTCAGCTACGCACTTACTACCCTATCGGCTAGTGTGTGTACTGCACTCTTGATACATTATAACTATGATAAAATGATTGATTTAAGGTTTATTAACAGTTTGTAGAATTGCAGTACATTTCAAGCACAATTCAATACAAAAACTGTTGACTGTGAGTGGACGACAACATAAAGCGTTACACTTGTTTGCAAGAGGGTGCACCTTATTTTCATCAAGACAATGACCATTGATCGGATAAAACAATGCTCCTTCGTTGAACAATGCGGAAGATACGGGTAGTTATACGCGCCCGAAGAGAATTGTAACATCCGTGGCCACGGGGTGTATACGCCCTTTATATTTGAAATCTGAACATTTATCTATGCCAGGGTTGTAAATGGAGGACGTGCAAAAAAAACAGATTCCGCCATGACGCTCGGGACGGATGAGCGTCGTGTGATCCATTGGACCTCAACACAAAAAAATAATTTATACGATTATTTAGCAATGTCAACGTGACTGCAACGTTCCATATTCTGATGAAAACATCTATAGTGTGCGTGTATTTTTTATGAAATTCATTGTAAGGGTCTTGGTTTGCGGGTATGAATGAAAACCGCCCATAACAAAATACTGAAAACAGAAGCGCTGCATGGTTCACACACACAAGCCAGGCGGCAGGGCCGTCTTATTATTTCATTCCATCGCCTATATCTACTAATAATTAGCTTTGGACATCAATAAAGACAGTCAGCAGTGACTAAAATGACTTCACTCACCATTTTGTTGCGTTGCCCGTCGAGTAAAACCGAAAACTACTACTTTGTTTGCTAAAACTTTGCCCGCCCGTTGCTCCCGACAGTCAGCAGCACAGTGACACAGACACAGACAGCCGCTCCTAGATTTCTAGCGGCAACCGGAATTACAGACTCAGACTACGCAGATTTTTTCCACGGGACTTCCTGCTTTTTATTGGCGCGTTACACAACCAACGTGTCTATGGTCTAGGTGCATAACGCCTCCTACTGTTCGGAGTGTGCAAGTATGGGCATACAACAAATAATACAGTATAATAAATATATAGATAGATAGATAACGAATGTAAATCGCTCTGGATTAAGAGCGTCTGATAAATGCCTAAATTCTAAATTGTATAGATAGATAGATAACGAATGTAAATCGATCTGGATTAAGAGCGTCTGCTAAATGCCTAAATTCTAAATTGTATAGATAGATAGATAGAGTGGTCTGGTAGGGTTCACTTCCCCATGCTCTTTTTTTTTTTGCTTTAATGAACAGTGTAGCAACAATAAGGCACACATAACATAAACCCAAAGCATTCCCATATAAAGTGTTCCACTGGGACGTTCCAGTATATTTGTATAATAAACAATAAACAAACAAATAAATAAAATAAACCCTTGATTTCTTAACTAATGACCGTCTTTTTATAGGGCACTGATTGGCTGGGGAGCTGAAATGGTGGTGAAATCTGCAAACTATCATGGTGGTTTCTTTCTTCCTTGTAAAAACTAATAAAATACACACATCACTTAGAGGTGCTGGGTTCAAAAGTGATTGATTGATTGAAGTATTTATTAACAGATTGGAGAATTACAGTACATTTCAAGCACAACTCAATACAAAACTGTTAACTGTGGACGACGCCATAAAGCATTACACTTGTTTACAATAGGGTCCACCATGTTCAATTCATCATAACATTTAGAGACGTACAAATATACACTTCTATATAGCCAAAAACAGGAAATCATCACAGGTAAAAAGGGAAAGGGGGAAAAAAGGTGAAAAGGGGTGTGTGGGGGAGTCAGATTTTACGGGGGGCAGTTTCGAATTGCAGCCCTTTGTGCCCTTTGAGAGCGGTTTTGAAGGAGTCAAGGGATTTGCATGTCTTAATGACTGTTGGTAGGGTGTTCCACATGTTGGTGGCATAGGAGCGAAATTAAAATTGTCCCTCGTTTGTGCCGAATCTGGGTTGCACATGGTTTGTTGAACTCCCTCTGGTGTTGTATAGGTGTGGACTTCGCTGACACTAAGGAAGTATTTAGACAGGTACATGGGTATCTTAGTGAAGTATTTAGACAGGTACATGGGTATCTTAGTGAAGTATTTAGACAGGTACATGGGTATCTTAGTGAAGTATTTAGACAGGTACATGGGTATCTTAGTGAAGTATTTAGACAGGTACACGGGTATCTTGGTGGTGTATCGAATCTTGTGGACCAGACCCATTGCAAGATGCTGTACTCTGTCGTCAACCCTAAGCCATTCCAGACAGTCAAAGTGGGCAGGGGTGAGGTGGGTTCGGGGGGTGAGGCCCAGTAGTAGCCTGACCAGTTTGTTTTGGGAAGTCTGGAGCCATGTCTTAAGGGCGTTTGAGGTGCTGTGGTACCAAGAGGTGCATGCATAGTCGAAGAAACCTCGTACAAGGACTCCTGTTAGGGTCTTCGAGGTGTTTTTGTCGACTAGTGAGGAGATCCTGTATACTAGGAATCTTGTTCTTTGGTTGACTTTTTTGATTACGTTGGTGGCCATTTTATCACCGGAAAGATTTGCGTCCAGGATGGAACCTATGTAGGTCATTTAATCTTTTCGTGTGTATTGTCACCCACTCTAAGCCATCTGCCTTGCTGAGATTACTATTTGATCTAAAAAGAATGGATTCAGTTTTTCCCAGGTGTGAAGATAGTTTGTTTTATTTGGAAAAAGCATTACATTATAGATAGCATTTTTACATAGCAACCTGCAGTTTGTTCCTGTCAGGATGACTCAGCAGTGCTGAGTCAGCGGTGCCGAGTCATCTGCGAACAGTTTGTTATAGCCTATAACAAAGCCTACCATGAGCACATATAGGGCATAGCATTGGTGGCCATCTTCTGGTTCCATCGTTAATCTAGACTCCATTCATTTTTCCCATAGAGAAGTCAAATTCTCCAGTCAAATTGGAAGGAATGAGTTGACACAAAGAAAATAGATGATAAATGCGTACTCTCTTTTGATTGGAATTGGCAACCCACCTGAAAATGTATCTTTATATATATATATATATATATATATATATATATATATATAGAGAGAGAGAGAGAGAGAGAGTGAGAGAGAGAGAGAGAGAGAGAGAGAGAGAGAGAGAGGCTAAAATATGCCTAAGGGGAAATAAGTAGCTATTCTCATATCAACCACTGGGTGGGGATGTAGTCGTAGAATTAAAGTCCAAATATCTTCTGTATTGAGTGTGAACTACATAGGACGGTCCTCCATACTACTCCATTATCCTGGAGTCTGGAGCTTTTGTTCTTTAGGTCCCATTTCCACCTGGTGTTGAAATCCAAGCGAGAGTGTCGGATACAAAGAGCAAAAGAATGGCGTCAGTTCGATTCCTTCTCCACATCCAGCTGTTGTATTTAATACACATTTTATTATCCTCCTCCTCCATATTCAATGTGTATGTGTTTATAGTCCTATAAGAATTCTGGTGTTTGGTAGCTTGTGCCACCATGATCCAGCCCCCCAAGCCCCAGTCCCCAGGTAGGCCTATCAAATTAACTGAATGAAAAGTGCTAAATTAGCTCTGGTGTCTGGTCCATATCCTTACAGACTATATGGACCAGACCAGATAAGCTAGAACTAAATGCCTGGCCTATTTGCCTTTTTAAATAGGCTACCTACCTAGCCTACAATCGATTAGCTTGAAGGGATATAGAGATAGCCACCTACAATACCAACCAACTCACTTTTCTTCCTTTCATAGCATACTCCCTCCCTCATCACCCTCTCTCTCTCTCTCTCTCTCTCTCTCTCTCTCACACACACACACACACACACACACACACACACACACACACACACACAGCTCCCCACGCAGATGGCCCAGTCGGTAAGCCCCTCCCACAGGCCTTTGTCTTTGTGTCATGGCCATCTATCGGGAGAGAAAGCAGCATTTTGTGGCGGGTCATGAGGTGTTGGGTAGGGCAGGGACACGAGTGTGTGTGTGTGTGTGTGTGTGTGTGTGTGTGTGTGTGTGTGTGCGTGTGTGTGCGTGTGTGTGTGTGTGTGTGTGTGTGTGTGTGTGTGTGTGTGTGTGTGTGTGTGTGTGTGTGTGTGTGTGTGTGTGTGTGTGTGTGTGTGTGTGTGTGTGTGTGTGTGTGTGTGTGTGTGTGCGTGCGTGCGTGTGTGTGTACGCGCGCGTGTGCGTGCGTGGTTGGGGGGTTGTCAACATGGTGCCCACTCAGATAATAGAGAAAGAAACACGATACAATGTTTAATATCTAAACATTAGCCACAGACTCTCAAACATATGTTACATGTATGTAGCCTATACAAAAGCATTGGAATGTATATCATTGTTATATTATATCTTCCAAACCGTATTGTATGTTTTAAATATAAGTTAATTTGTTTGACCAATGCACATTATGTATGTATTAGATATGCTGAATGCCTTGGCAACTGCTTCATCATCAGGACACTGAGCCCATGATACTATTTTTTTTGTATCTTGTCATCTTGTTTGTTTGTTTACTTGTCTTGTCATATTTGATATTGTTTGGTTGATTTGGTTGTTTCTGTTTTGTTGTCTAATGTTATTTATATTTTTATTTATTTGGGGGGGGGGGGGGGATCTATTGTGTCCAGGACCCCTCAAAAACGAGATACAACTCAAGGGGTTATTCCGAATTTCAATCATCATCATGTATCTGTTATGACTAACATCATGATCACAAAACGTGACCAGATATTCTCTACCAGTAAGACGCCTGAGGCCAGGGCGGGAAGCGACCTCGCCCTTATAGAGCGTCGCAGTCCCTCCCCCTTTCAGAACGACGAGTGGCCCAGGAAATGAATCACAATGCATATTCCCCATAGGCTTTTCTTAAAGTATTTATTTAAAGACGGTTACGCCGCGGACAAAGCCAACTCGGATCGTGACAAATCATGACAATGAACACAATATTTTGGGCCGATCAAATCATTAGAAAGAAGAAAACAAAGGCAGGAGACAACACTATTTGTTTTGTTTTTCTTCTTATAAATTATTTGATCTGCCCAAAACATAGTGTTCATTGTCATGATTTATCACGATCCGAGTTGGCTTTGTCCGCGGCGTAACCGTCTTTAAATAAATACTTTAAGAAAAGCCTATGGGGAAAATGCATTGCGATTCATTTCCTGGGCCACTCGTCGTTCTGAAAGGGGGAGGGACTGCGACGCTCTATTGGCCATATATGGAGCATGAGTGTACCGGATGAGGTCAGACCAACATATGGAATGTCAGAACAGGTCAGCTCCATATATGGAGATCTATAAGGGTGGCAGCGCGGGCAGTGTCTTGATTGTACAGGGTTTGATGAGGGCCCAGGTAGGGCCGGGGCTCAATTTCCGGGCCTGTTGAGAACTCTAGTTTTTGCCGGCTGCCAGGCGCGGCTGCACTAATAACTTTGGGGCAGGGCCGTAGAGTTTAAATGGACAGGTATCAGTCAAAAGGGAGACATCGAAGCAGTAGCGAATGCAGGAATTACAAGTTTGCCAGGCGAAAAGCTGACACCCGAGGGGTGGGAGGGAGGGGCAGAAAGCAACAAGAACACATCGAAACGTTAATAAAGACAATATAAATAAAGTGTCTTTGCACAGACAGTATGCAGCATTACAGATAATTTGTGCTGGCGCATTGACGCCAGCACAAATTAGTGACTCATTGACATGCAGCATTACACGCTTAGTGGCGTCTCAGACGGCAGGGCTTTCGCTTGAGAATCTATAACGGAATCGTAGTTCAGACCTTCAGTTAAACCTCTATCAAACGCTAGGAGACACAGACCATTTAGGCGAGAGGTTGTCATTGTAATATTGTGAGTAACGATTGTCAGTGACATGCAGATTGAGTGACGTGACGTGACAAAAACACAAGGTTTCAGTAGTTATCTGTGACTTAAGAACTTTTCCGACCAGCTCAGTGGCCTCGTGGTTAGAGTGTCTGCCATGGGAGGTTGAGGTTCGACTGTGAAAAATGGGACCCAGTGTGTCCCTGCTTGGCACTCAGCATCAAGGGTTGGATTGGGGGGTGAGTCCCTGCGACATGCTAGCGTCATGTCCAGGGGGTGTACTTGTACATCAAGCTGCCTCATGCTACAGAAACAGGAGATAGCCTCCTGCCCTATATGGGCCTCATGGCTCGGCAAGGTTTAAGAACTTTTCCTGTGATACTGCCTGGTATATTATCATCTTGTTATCCAAATTTGCTGCTTGCTTACCGAGGAATTTGATCATCATCACTCAGGACCATTAATAAAGGAATACTCTTCATCATGGGTCTACTACTACTACATCAGTGGTTCTCAACCTGTGGGTCAGGATTCGGGAACCCCAGGGGGGGTCGCACATGACTTTTGGGGGGGTCCCCAAATGTTTAGCTATACTTCAATTCAAATAATAGCATTGCTGCAACAGTATAATATGCAATGTGGCCCTGGAGTGAGTGTGGAACTATAGTGACCCTCTCCATCTTCAAAGTTACCCAGCCCTGGTCGTATATATCAGTGTATATGGGTTATATATCAGTGTACATAAAGTCAAGACAAGACTGACATGGTGACAGGGCTCAGCACTTGTTCAACATGCAGCCTGATGGTTGACAGGTGGAAACTGCTCCACAGTCTGAAGATCAAACCTTCCCCTCCCCCTTCCCCTAGACACACGCACGCACACACACACGCATGCATGCACGGCTTTGCACGCACGCATGCAGGGAAGTGGAAACGTACTGCCTTTCTGGTCCAGCACTGCAGCAAAAAAACAGATACATGCACACATGTATGTGTGCGTGTGTGTGTGTGTATGTATGTATGTATGCATGTATGTGTATATAAATATATATATATATATATATATATATATATATATAGTTGATGATCACCCAGCTAGACAGTAGAGTGTGATTATGTGAAAATGTGCTGCAGGCCTTTGAGGACAGAGAGAATGACGATGAGAGTCAGAGGGGGGGGGGGGACGGGGGGGGGGGGGACGAGACGACAGACAGACAGAGAAAGAAGAACAGATGATTAAACAGAGACAGGGAGGACAGAGGGAGAAAGCAAGAGCATGCATGAGAGCGGTAGGTAGGGAGGTAGGGAGGGAGGGAGGGAGGGAGGGAGGGGGCAAAGGCTTGAAGGAAGTCCACGAGAGTGAGGAGGATGTGTGCAAAGGATGGAAGGGAGCGAGGGAGGGAGAGAGGGGTGAGAGCCGATGACGGCGGTGGTGTGTGTGTGTGTGTGGGGGGGGATGAAGGTAGGAGGAAGAGGGAGGGAGGAAGTGAGAGAATGAGATATGCATGGTGAGACACACTCTCTTGCAGGCAGGCCTGTCTGAACGCACAGTGTAAGCCCTGCATCGTAGAACCACAGGCGATAGAACAGAGATCCCTGTTCAAATGAACACCCTGAAATCCATCCATGCATGCATGCATGCATGCATGCATGCATGCATGCATGCACTGTATGTATGTATGTATGTATGTATGTATGTATGTATTTGGTTAAAATGGGTAGGGTTTAAAAAAAGGCAAGAGTTTGCTCTGGTGCACTGGCCTAAAAGTGGGTCCTTAAAAACTGCTAAAACTTCTGAAATGTATGTATGTAGGTATGTATGTGTGTATGTATTTTAAAAGGGGAGGCTTTTTTGTAAAAATCCCTGCCCGCAATACCTTCATATATTTAAAATGAGTCCAAAATAGGGTTACCAGTGAAGGGCAAACTGCCTATTCACTGGGGACTATGCAAGGCAGAGGCGTCCACCCCCCTGAGTCCAAGTTTAAGCTGTATGTATGTATGTATGTATGCATGTATGTATGTATGCATGTATGCATGCATGTATGCATGCATGCAATGCATGTATGTATGTACAGTATGTATTGGATTAGTATGTATTTGGAGTTGGACACATATGAGGTTAATTCTCCATTTATTGTCAAAGGGAATTTAACAAAAATACAGATTTTCTCCGCTACATATGACATAATGACATTAGGGGTTCCCAACCACTGGTACTTGACCACTAGTGGTACTTGAGCCCCCCTCTGGTGGTTTGCAGAGGAGTCGCCCCAAAAAAGAAGAAAAAAAGACAAAAGTTGAATGAATTATTTATATTAATATAGGTAGTTCTTCTGACCAAGCAATTGGTTGAAATAGGCTCTGCTGAAATGAGCATGACGGCACACCTAGACGTTTTAATTAATTTAAAATTAGTTTAGATTTGAGGACGGATTAATCACATTAGAAATATTATCAGTTGTGCTGATTAGACAGAGATTCGTCAGAGCAGCAGCAAAATTGGCTTAGGAATGAACAAAAACAAAACTAGAAAAAGTCAGGTCTCCAAAAGGCCAGGTCAGGTTATGGTGGCCTCCGGGTGGCGCTATAATAGGCCAATGTGAAAAGGGTGCTATTTCTTCTTACACCTTTGATTATGACGCTGATTTGAAAAATGTCAAGTGGCATTGCTTCCTCAGCCTAGTGGGAAATGTGTGTACAGTTGCACTGCACTTGGGCCATGCGTTCATGATTTGCAGCATTTTGTACAAAACAAGCCACTCCTATAAACTTTGGAAGGCAATCTTAGCCAATCAGTGTAGAGTCTGAGAAATCCAACAGACTCGTCTTGATCACACAGACACTACAGAGATAATGTGTACCTATTTGTGTGAGATTTGGATGAAATCTGTGCGACTAATATAAACAATGTGTTTCACAGAAATCGACCTCATGGCAGATGTGGAGGGATGCAGGGGAAATGTTTTTCCATGGCCTCTTCTATAGGGAGGGCAAGTTGTCGATGCAGTTATAGGTAAAAACAGGAATTGCCCTGTTATAGCACCACTGCACTATTGGAAATGTGTGTGCATAATTTCACGGAAATTGCACACTGTGTTTGTGATTTGTGGCATTTTGTTCGAAACGGACCAATCATGCGAGCTTTGGAAGCCAATCTTAGCCAATCAGGATGGAATATGGGAAATGGTGCAGATCCGTGTTGATCACATGACTATGAGATACACTATCTCATAGTCATGTGATACCGAATTGTGTGATGTATGGATAAAATATGTACGAGTAATCTACAGAAATGTGTTTTGCCAAAATTGGCCTCATGGTGGCGCTATAACAGGCAGTTGTGGAATATTTGGGGCAGAGGTTCGTCATTGGCATCCAGGGAGTGTGTGTGCACAGTTTGGCATGGACGGGCCAACAGTCGATTAGCTGGTAACAGACGGACGGACGCAAAACATACTATCTCCCCATGTGCCTTCGGCCTGGTGAAGACAACAATTCAAAGAATAAATTACATTTTACGCTCCTCTATTTTAATATCAGTAATTCGTTATATTAATTATAGTGGTACTTGGAGACCAGATCTTTACTGTGGTGGTACTTGGTATAAAAAGGTTGAAAAACCCAGACGTAAATTCTCCATTAATTGTCATGGCATTTACCGTTTGTGCATTTTTTATGTGTTTGTGTTAGGACAAAAATCAACATAGCTGAATATAGGAGCCCCACAAAAATAGAAGATCTACAAGCTCACAATGCATCATGATTCGGGTCGACCCACTGATATTATCGGCCCTATATGTGTCTCATTGCTGTTGCCGTTCTATACATTCCGACAAGATGTAGGTAGCAAACACACGGAACAACAGTCATTTCCATGACAACACACCTTCATCAGGATTCTACGGCAGTCATCAGAGGAGTGTCCATTCTGCCTCTTCCAGTTCTATGATATGATATATGAGAGAGAGAGAGAGAGAGAGAGAGAGAGAGAGAGAGAGAGAGAGAGAGAGAGAGGGCAAAGAGTGAATGAAGGGAGGGGTAGAAGAGAAAGAGGAGAGACGAGGAGAGGAGAGGAGAGGAGAGGAGAGGAGAGGAGAGGAGAGGAGAGGAGAGGAGAGGAGAGGAAGACAGAGACAGACAGACAGACAGACAGACAGACAGACAGACAGACAGACAGACAGACAGACAGACAGACAGACAGACAGACAGACAGACAGACAGACAGACAGACAGACAGACAGACAGACAGACAGACAGACAGACAGACAGACAGACAGACAGACACTAGATATAAGATGGAAAGGTGTATAGTATACAGCATATCCATCTTATATCTAGTGTCTGTCTTTTACATACTGTATACAGTGTATACAGTATGTAAAACACCCATACACACCAAACAGAATGGAAGGCAAGATAGAGAAATCAGACAGGTATCAGAGAGGATTGGGCAGACACAGAAACCGGTACGCATGCAAGTATGCCATGGCATGCAAGCACACGCGCACAGAGAGAGAGAGAGAGAGACCAGGAAAGGGGAACTGAAATCCAGTGAGAAAGAGAGAGGGGAGAGAATGAGACTTGAGTGAGAGACACATCAGAGAGAAACATGCAGAGTGAGAGGAGAGGAGAGGAGACAACGAAGCATCAACAAGAGGAGAGGCATAGCGGTAGGGGGGGCGAAGAGACTGAGTGAAGAGAGAGGTGAAGGGGGAGTGGAGAGGAGAGAGATTGGGGGGGGGGGGATGAGAGGGAGAGAGGGAAAAGTGGAGAGAGGGAGAGAGCAGTTGGTCATAGCAAGGATGTGCTATAGGGACTGAAGGACAGACCGAGAAGAGAGAGAGAGAGAACGAAAACTGTGTGAGAGAGAGAGAGAGAGAGAGAGAGAGAGAGAGAGAGAGAGAGAGAGAGAGAGAGAGAGAGAGAGAGAGAGAGCACAGTGGACTGGGTGAGTTATTATGGACACTATGTAATGAGAAGAGAGGAGAGGAGGGAGTGAGGAGAGGAGAGGAGAGATGGAGGAGGACAGGAGAGGAGGTGTTGGAGGTGAGGCCAGAGTGCTGCTATACTGTGGTGTCATTGGGGGGAAGGCGACGTGAGGGAAGACATGCAGTCAGAGGAGAGGAGAGATAGAAGGGAGGGAGAGAGTACACAAGAGGCAATGGTAGAGATTGGAATGGAGTTGGAGGGGGGGAGAGAGAGAGAGAGAGAGAGAGAGAGAGAGGGAGGTACAGGAAGGAGGAGGATGAGGAGGAGGGGTGGGCACGGAAGGAAGGAGGAAGAGAAGCAAGGAGGCAGAGAAAGACTGCATGGAGACTAGAGAGTAACGTGGAGGAGACAAGGGAGTTAGGAGAGGAGAGGAGAGGAGAGGAGAGGAGAGGAGAGGAGAGGAGAGGAGAGGGATGGGGAGAGGGAGAGGGAGAGGAGGAGGCTAACTAGAAATGAGGTAGAAAAATGAAGGCATGGGGAGGCGATGGAGTATAAGTTGAGATACGGCGAGCAAAAGGGACAAAAGACAGACGGGGAGAGGAGGACGTTGGAGATAAGAAGCGAGGGGCAAATAAGATGGAGGGAGGGAGATACAGGAGGAACACCTAAGAGACAAACAGGAAGGAGGTACAGAAATAGGCTGGAAGGGGGAGTAATTAGGGAGGAGTGGCATGTGGGCATGAGGGAGGGAGGGCTGAGATAGGAACATCTTGGGGGGAGTTGGTGGAGGAAGGAGGATGATAGGATGAA